>NW_004524712.1:2150821-2161502 GCF_000260255.1 Octodon degus
TTTGTTCTGGTGGTGTTTGTAAATAGGATCTCAGGTCCGCATCTTGTACAGCAATTAACCACTAAGAAGAATATATGCAGTGTGTTAATTATTGAAATTGTCCTAGTGATTTGATTTGAAACTGTCTCATTGCTACTTGTTTATCAATAAAATTATGAAAAAAAATAAAGAAAAAAGAAAAGAAAAAGAAAACCACCCTTACAACACAGGCTGATTTTATTTTTACGTAGGACCTAGAACACTAAAGCGCCAATTAGGTGCTGAATGGCAGAGCAACACCCCCATTTTATGCCATGAATTCATAGGGAATAGGTTCCAACAACTCAGGTTCCTTCCCACTGGTCCTCACAAAGTGTGCTTCTCTGGAAGGGGCAGGCTGGCGCTTCAGTTGAACCCAGGTTCCTTTCTCTTTGGCTTCCTTCTTTTTCTGATCATTTTCCTTGACACATTTCAGGAAGCTATCTTGACTTTTTGAGTGTTTAATATGCTCAATACGCACATTAATCCTCCTGGCAAGTATCTTGCCCTTAATTTGCTTGTTTACAACAATGCTGACAGCATGCTGGGTAACGTTGTAGACTCTTCCCATTTTGCCATGCTAACATTTGTGAGCCATTCCTTTTTGCATAGTCCCCATTCCCTTGATGTCTGTAATATCACCCTTTTTGTAGATTCACATGTATGTGGCCAAAGGAACAACCCCATGCTTTCTAGGAAAACGTATACCAGGTTCCCCTCCTCTTGCCCTTTGTGTTAGTCATTTTGGCAAATTACTGGAAGATGGCAGTTCCAGCCGAAAGGCTTTCAAGCATTTTCTGAAAGGCTCTGTAAACTTTTTAATTTTCTAGATGCAAACTTATAGGCACAGAAGTTTTCTTCTGAAATTCCTAGTAAGTGTGGCCCTCGAGGATTAGAAGAGAACCTAATGCCACACCGAGCCCAGAACCAGGCAATTTCCAATTGAGGTTGCCAAGTCAACCTTGCCAGTCCCCAGTCATTTCCCAAACGCCTAATCTTAATACTTTCATATCTCCCTGTCTTGAGAAGGACAGGAATTCAACTCCTTAACTCTTCCCACAGCAAGAATTCAACTCCTTAACTCTTCCCATGCCCTTGAAGAGGGCATGAAAGTCACAGAACAACCCTAATGACAAAGGGGCATAATCCCTCAATATAGTGATTCATATATTGGGGGCAGAGCTCTGTAGGAGTTTTCTAGGACTACTGTGACAAAATAGCCCAGACTGGGTGCTTAACCGGCAGACTTTTATTTTCTCACAGTCTGGGAAGGCAGAAGTTCAAGATCAAGGTGCTGCCAGGGTTGACTTTTCCTAATGCCTCTCTCCTTGGCTTGTGGATAGGCACCCTGCCGTGATTTTCCTTAGTGCATGCAGAAGCCTGGCATCTTTCTTCCTATAAGGACACCAGTCATTGGATTCCATCCTGCATATATACTGCCATTTAGTCATGATCCCCTCTGTAAAGGCCTTATCTACAAATACAGTCATATATCAGGGTTCAACAGATGGTCTTAGGAAAGACAAAATTTGGTCCCCAGAATGGCCTCTGGTGGAGACACAATCAGCATAGGCCACCCAGCTGACACTGGAGTGGACATGATAACAAAATTCCTTTTTACTCTAAAATATACTTCTAAGAAAAGCCCCCTAAAGGGGGTGTATAGGAAGCACAGATAAAAACCTTGGATAGCAGTAACTTGACTTGATCCTGGTCAAGCCACTGAAGAGTAGGAGGCAGACAGTCCTGACACGGAGGGGCGCCCAAGCATGAGAGAGGCCAGCCTCCAGCGCTTGGATTAGATATTAACTATGTCTTCAAAGCCACAGATGCCAATCCCTCCACAGCTCTGAAATGAGTATTAGGGTTGTACATCATAGCTGAAATGAACACGTTCAGTTCTTACGTACCCATCCTATGGAAAACATTTCTGCCTATGTGTTCAAGTTAAAGGAATGGCTACATCAGCAGAGGAAAGCATAACAATTGGGGAATTTAGTCTGCGCTAAAGAGTGATGGCTAATGAGCTTCACAGCAGATATCACTACACTAAATTTTATTTATTTATTTATTATTTGTTTATTTTTGTGTTTTTTAGGGAAGGGTCTACAGGGTGTTCAGGTTCTCACTAGTAGATCAGACTCATAGTGACCAACCTGTTTACAGCCTCCCAAGAGCTGGGATTATAGCACGCACCACCACACCCAGTCTCAATTGCCATCTCAGCACACCCCTGGGGCGGGGACAGCATGGTAGGCCAGGGAATCGAGCCCCTGGCCCCTGAGCCTGCTTGCAGGTGCTTTAATCTGCTGAGTTATTTAGCTGGACTACACTAAATTTTAGAAGAGCTCTCAAATTCCTAATAATTTAAGGGAAATAAAGAAAGGCAGACATGACATTAGCATGAGTAACGTACATACTTAGAGTTGACGTGCTAAGCCTAGCCTTAACTTTCTTGGCAGACACTCAGGTAGATAGGTTTGGCTTAACAACCAACATCCCCAACACAGCCTGAGGCTTCTGAGACAGAAAGAAAATATTAACAAACGTAATGAAATGTATTTTACTTTCAGTTTCAACAGAAGCTGATTTTATTGCCTTGAAGTGCATTGGAATTTGGTTCAAAGGGAAAGCAAAATAATATCGTGTGATAAGTACTCAGAGATTTGTATTTGAAATCCAACGATGGAGAAGACAATAACCTTAGCAGTCAGGCAATTATTCTAGAGAGATAACTAAATTTCTTTTCTAAAAAATACTTTAGGTTCGGCCAGATCGCAGATTAAAGTGCCTTCTTAGACAGAGCACAGTGGCCAGGGTTCGATCCCTGGGGCACGCTGAGATGTCAATTGAGACTAGGCATGGTGGCACATGCCTGTAATCCCAGCACGTGGGAGGCTGAAAACAGGAGAATCACTACGAGTCCGATCTGCGTAGTGAGACCCTGTACTAAATATACTGAAAAAAAAAACCTATAATTACTCTTTTAACAATTAAAACTGGAGTGCTCAGGGCTGGAGAGATGGCTCAGTGGTCTAAAGTACCTACTTAGAACAAGCTTAGCAAAGCATAGGGACCACGGTTCAATCCCCCAGCACCACATGCCAGCCAGCCCCGCCCCCTGGTAGGCTGAGCAGGACACACACACACACACACACACACACACACACACATAAATAAATAACTGGAGTGCTCAGAGAAAATGCCTTTGTGGCAGAGGGTGGAGGCCCCATAAGACTATGATATCCAGATTTACTCAATTTCAGTAAGACAATAGATAGAATTCAAAGAAAGGAACAAAATTAAATACCCTCAGCTTTTCCAGCCCTAGGAGATAGGGCCTGAGGAGAAGTAGTTAGAAGGAAGAACAGGAGAAGAAATCTTTTATAGGCATCTACCAACCTCTGAGGATTTGACAAAGGGAAATCTTTCCCTGCTCCCTGATTATCAACTTTGAAGAAGGTCATCCTGTCCTGCAACAACCTGGAGCAGAAGCTTCTCATAATGACCACAGCATTAAACTATAGGCAACAAAAAGAGACCCCCATGCACAGTTTTCTTCAGTCATCTTTATTAGCATGTGGGGAAGACACAGAGCTGAATTCTGTGAGCCTGTCTTGGGGCCTGCTGTGGGTACATTAAGATGACTCCAAGTCATTAATTAAGGGTAAGTGATACAGAAAGTATAGGAGCAGAAGTTACCGAGCCAGTAGACTGAATTAAAGTTCTACCCAGCAAGAGCTAAAAGTCCATCCAGCCAACGGAATATGGACCATACTTCCTGGGAGTGTTGTCTAAGGTAAAAACAGAAAAACTGACCACCAGTTCACACAGCACAGGGTAAGTGGATCCTAAATGCAGTTCAGTCTCTATGTGAGCAGTTAGCGTGAGACAAGTTTGCGTGTCCCCTGGCTACTCAAGGTGAAGTCCCAGTGGCTGATTTCTGAATTTAGTGATGGAAGACAGAGGCCAGTTCAGGTCACACATCTTGCTAACAGATGTGCTTTGCAGACCTACATGACATAGTGATTTTTTAAGCAATTATCTGACATTAAATGTCAGAATTCATAGAAATATCAATAATTGTGACATCCACAGTATTTGTGCTGCTGAAGTGAGAGCTCTGTGGCACTTTTGTAATCAACAAAAGACCTGTCAGTATTGAGCCTGAAGTCCTCCTTTGGCTACATCAGCCAGAATTTAGTATTGTCCAGTTTCTTACAATCTATCCTGCACCATATTTTCTCACAGAGACAACAAATTTAACTAACGCATTTGAACTTTGAGGCCCTAATCTAAGTGATACGTATAGCATGGGGAGGGCCAAAGGAACACAGTGAGGGTGGAAGGTGCTAGAATGTGTTCTCACACACTTCCTGGCTTTAAACTCTGACTCTTTACTTACTGGTGATAGCTTGGTGGTCTTTGTTCCCCAACTTATTCAATTATAAAATAACAGGAATAATAGAATTTTAGGACTGTGGCCATGGCCAGCACTAAAATAATATCCTTGAGAGCTCAGTACAGAGCCTGGAACAGCAGAAATCTCCTACTATTAGGTACTCTTATTACAGAGCTTATTTCCATACTTACATCTACATCACACAGTCTGAGTATTTGGTTACTCTCCTTCTCTTCTCTCTTCTAAGGGTGTAGGACTCTCAACACCTTGGTAATGGTACCCAGACCCAGTTCAAATCTTCCTACTCAGAAACTGATCCTCTAGGGGCCAGTGAGATAGCTCAATGGACTAAAGTGCCCGCTTAGGCAAACTTAGGCAAGCGCAGGAACCGTGATTTGATCACGGACACCACATGCCACTCCAGGTCCGCCCACAGGGCAGGCAGAGCTGGCCAGAGTCAGGGCGTAGTGGCGTGCACCTGTAATCCCAGCGCTGGGGAGGATGAAAGCAGGAAGATACTGAGCTGCATAGTGAGACTCTGCAACAACCAAATACATTTTTTTTAAAGTTAAAAAAAGAAATTGACCCTCTAGCCTGTGAAAATACTAAGTTTTCAGCATTTTGTAGCAAGAAGTAAAGCAAGAATCCCTACGTCATTGCTTGCCTCAGGGGTTTAGTTAAGACCTAAAGAAACTGCTAAACCAGCTAGTGTTCTAGATGTAAGATTCAACCCAGCTTACTTGTTTATACTTTCTTTCTCTGAGATTTTTACTTCTTTTAACAAAAGGCCACAGGACTGGAGTCGTGAGTTTCTGTGCTACATTTCAGATCCCACTCTTGACTAACTCCATCTGACAGACATTTAAGACTTGACAAAACTGGTTAGTGTGTACCTAGTTTGCACACAGGTGACTCTGATTGTACCTAGTCTTTCAGGGCAAGTCAATGTCTAGAATATTGACTTAGTGTAGACAAATCTAAAAACTATGGACCCCACCGGAAATATTATGGTAGGTTTTGCCCATATCACAAGAATATGAACTTAGAAAGATTAAACCAGATCTGAGTAAAAATAAATGTCCCAAGAAAAATGGGGCAAATGAAAGAAGCAAATAGAGGTATTAAAAGTACAGAAAAATTTGTCATATTAAGAAAAGCAAGAACAAAGCAAAAAAAAAAAAAACAAAAAAAGTCATTTGAATTTGCTTTATGCTTGAAGCCAAATATCTTAGGACCATTCAAAAATCACTTTCAGAAGTCAATTATGCATCATCATTATCACTTTCAGAAGTCAATTATGCATCATCATCATTATCTCCAGCGATATTATATTGTGAAACATATTTCTTATTTTCAAACATGCTTGAATTTCTTATTAATTTTTAATGCGAAAGAGTGTATGGCTGCTATAAATTGTAAACAATAGAAGGATACAAAAAGTTTGTGTTCTTTTGTACTCATCCTCAAATTGGACTTTACATATTGTAGCTTCAAATGTGCTCACACCACGTTACACAAGCTGGAGCTAAGGCAACTAGTAGGCGGCTCTCACAGGAAGCCCTCTGCAGTGGAGGAAGGGAGGCCCTCCACCACGCCAGCCTCTAAAACACTGTCTCTTGCGCCCTCTGCTGGACCACATTCTCATTGTCACAGGGTGAAACCAAGCGCTGTCTCTGGCTTTTTTGAAACATATTTACAGTACATAAACATTACATTCATCACGAGGAGTCGGAATTGGTCCATGTGCATAAAACATCCTAATTTTTTACATCTCTTTCCTTTCCTTCTTTTTTATATTAATTTTATTGAGAAAGAAGTAGCAATGAGACAGTTTCAAAACAGGTTAGCAGGACAGTTACAATAATTAATGCACTGCATACTGTTGTCTTGGTAGTAGTTATTCATAGTACAAGATGCAGACATGTGATTAGTTTTCTCTCCCCTTTCCATTTCTTTCTTTCTTTTTTTCCTATTACCTAACTTTCACTTTGCTCTTTATATTTTGTTTCTCATATGAGACATCACGTGATATTTAAGCTCATATGTCTGTTTTATTTCCTTTAACATTACTATCTCAAGATGAATCCATTTTTCTACAGATTTTTCAAGTTAGTCCTTTTTTGGTAGACTATCATTCCTTTACGTAAATCCCATACTTTTTTATTTATTCATCTATTGATGGACATAAAGGCCATTTCCAAGATTTGGCTATTGTGAATTGTGCTACTATGCGTGTAGGTATGCATGGATCACTGTAGTGCAATCTAACTCTTTTTGGGAAGGTATTTAGAAGGAGACTAGCGCGGTCAAATACAATTTCTATATTTTAATTTTTTGAGGAATCTTCACACTAATTTCCACAATGGTTATACTACTGTACATTCCCAGCAGTAATACAGAAGGGTTCCTTTACCACAGTCTTGACTGTATTTGTTGTTATCTGATTTCTTGATGATAGCTGCTTTTCTGGAACAATGTGAAATGTCAGTGCTGTTTTAGTTTGCATGTTTCTAACAGCCAGAGATGTTGAACAGTTTTAATGTACGTATTAGTCATTTCTATTTTTTCTGAGAACTACCTGTTCATTTTAGAGGCATATTTTTAATTATGTATTTTATTTAGGGACGTCTCACATTTGAGTTCTTTATTCTAGATATTGGTCCTCTATCCAAGGAATAGCGGGCAAAATGTTTTCCCATTCTATAGGTTGTCTCTTCATTCTGTCAGTTGCTCCTGTGCTGTGAAGAAGCTTTTTAATTTGATGTGACTCCATTTGTTGATTTTGGCATTCTGTTCAGAAAGTCCTTGCCTGTGCCTATGTCCTCAAGAGTTTTACTTATCTTCTACCATATTGTTTCTGTTTTAATATTTAGATCTTTGATCCATTTTTATTTTTGTTTAATACATAGAGCTATGGGTCTAGATCCCGTTTCCTACATGTGAATATCAAATTTCTGAGTCCAGGCATAGTGGTGCATGCCTGTAAGCACAGCACTAGGGAGGCATAAGTCACGAGGATCACTATGCATGTAAGCTCAGTGAGACCCTGCACACACAAAAACCTTGAACATCCAATTTCCCAATACCATTTGTTACTTCCTCAACATAAGTCTTTGGCCCCTTCATTAAAGATCAGTTAGGTGAATTGCTTGGAATTGTTTCGGCCCCTTATTCTGTTTCATTGGTCCACATGTCTATTGTTTTTCTGTACTATGCTGTTTATATCACTTTGTAATATAACTTGAAGTCCTGCATTGTGATGTCTCCTGCCTTGCTCTTTTACTCAGGTTTTTTTTCCTATTCTGGGTCTCTTGTGCATCCATATACATTTAGGGTTGCTTTTCCTAGTTCTGTGAGGCATGCTATTGATATTTTGATTGGGATTCTGTTAAATCTGTGTATGAGTGTTGTAAGTATGGAGATCGCTGCTTTTGATGTTTCCCTTTGTAACAGAAAATCCCACCAAGGCAGTTTGTTAACTGCTCAGGTAATAATGCCTGTTATATCCTGTTATTACTGTCACCTGGAAATGCTGGTGACTATGATGCATGTTGTAAGAGCCAAAGATAGCCAACTACTCTCCTTCTGGACTTCCCATTTACAACCAAAAAGGACTGCAAAAGTGTGATTAACTCAAGCCAAACAGGATAGATTTGGGACACAAAGCCCCTTTGCACTTTTGTTTTCTTCCATGCAGAGTCGGTGGCAGCTTGGAAGCAAATTTCACTGGCACTACTCCCTCCTCAATAGGTCACCTGTTTTGGTTTTGTTTTCATTTTTGCCTTGTACTCTAGTGGCTAATTGAAGCCCCAAGTGACAACAAAGTTAGGGACTGGAGTGGAGGTGGTCCACGAGCCTTCCTCTCCTGGAATCAGTGTCTTGAGAGATGGATGCAGATGCATGGAATTTAAACAGCCATGGAATTTCACACACACACACACACACACACACACACACACACCCCTTAAGAGGAGAGGAGATAAAAACAATGCATGGAAGCCTTGGATTGTCTCCGTGGTGGCAGTAGAAGCAATAGGTCAGTAAGGTTAGGGACCACAGGGGCAGCAGCAGTGAAGGTAGTAGGTGGAACTGCACAACTCTTCCCACCGTGCAGTAGTGGCTTGTGAGAATTTAGGCAACTGTGCACTATGGTACAGCAATGAGTGGGAGGGTGGCACTTCCCCTCATGGCAGAGGAGACAAGCAGGACCAGTTGTCTTTGCAGGGTTGGCAGGAGCAGAGAGTCAACACACAGCGTCACACCTCATGCTACCCTGCAACAGGCAGCACGAGAAGACAGAGACAAGCCAGTGGAAGTGGACTAAAGACTTTGCAAGTTCTGGGAGGAACCAATGGCACACGGGACTGGGAACAACCTTGGGCTGCCTCTGTCTGAGGGTGCCACAGCAGCTGGGAAAGCAACACAAAGACAAACATGGTAAGGAGAGGCCAAGCCAATGTGAGACATGCAGAAAATTACTAGCTGAAGACTCTGGCCCCCAGTGGCCTCATCAGCAGGCCAAGATCAGCCCCTTATCCAGCTCTAACCTACTGCAGACCTGACAGGGTTATCCAGGAGATTCAAGATCTGACGTGGGCACTACCACAGAACTGTGGACGCTAGGTAATTTTTTTTATTTATTTGTTTCATTTTCCTTTTTCTATCAGTTTTTTTAGGTTCTTTAGGTTATCTTCACTTTTTTTCCTGTTCTACTTGTTGCATTTGTCTCCTTTCTCTCCTTCCTCGACTACCTCTCTTGATTTTGTCATACTTTCATACAAGGGAACATTGTCTCTAAACTTTCTGGCTTGCTTCAGTGCTCTTTAGCTTTCTCTTTCATTCTCCTTCTACAGCGTTCCCCAGTTTCCCAAAGCTTTCCTGATCATCCTTTGTCTTCCAACCTCACTTCTGCTATATTGTTCTTCATTTATCTCTCCGTTTTTATCCCCAGCTCTCTTAAATTTCCCTCCCACAATATAAAATCACTCCATTAAGAGAAAACTCTGTATAAAATTTTCTGAATTATTTTGGATTTTGTTATGTAACTGTGGATAATGCCCATGTGGTTAAAGACATCAAACTAATAGTTACCACAGTTTGCCAGCTTCTAGGCTGTGACTGATGCTCTCGTTACTGCTAACTGTATTGCTTTAGCCAGGATGTCATACCTGCTGTAATCAGTTGTTCTTCCTTGCATGACAACACTGAGGTAATAATCATCACCCTAGCCTTGTAAGTAAGGCCTCAATACTGAGCCAAATAGACAGCAGCATCGCACCCTTAGTAAATTGGCAAGCTGGGATCTTGGGATGGACACAAAGGCCAAGTGTCACTTACACCTAGATGACATCTCCAAGGAACAGACATTTCCTAGGGAAGCCTTGATATTAGTGATAAAGGTATTTATTATGAGAAATTTACAAGTATCAACACAGAGAACAAAACAATTTTAAAATAGAAAATGCAGAAACAAAATGCAACCCCAGACCTCCAGCCCACCCACAACAAATATAGCTATTGAGACAGAAAAAATAAAAAGGTACCTAGCTGAATTGTCTGGAAGGATAGCAGGAGAAGACAAAAAACAGATGTATGAGGCTATAAAGGACATCAGAGAAGAAATAATCTCTCAGGTAAAAAAGGAGATGATGAGCATAATGGATGAATTGATCCAAAAATCTAGAGGAAGGTTAGATTTTTAAAAAACAGAGGCACATAAGAAAATTATGGATGCCATGACTTCCCAACATAGCAAAGAAATGGAACCCATGAAACAGACTCAAACACATCCAGGATGTTGAACATTTACAAAATAGCGTGAGTGAAAGTGAAGACAGAATTTCAGACCTAGGAATAGACCCAGAGCGCAGGCCTGGCGAGTGAGTGAGACACCCAAGCCACGGGATCCTGAACAGACCCAGAGCACAGGCCTGGCGAGTGAGTGAGACAATCAAGCCACGGGATCCTGAACAGACCCAGAGCACAGGCCTGGCGAGTGAGTGAGACGACCTGGGGCCCTCCGGATCCTGAATAGACCCAGAGCGCAGGCCCAGCGAGTGAGTGAGACGATCCGGGTCGCGGGATCCTGAATAGACCCAGAGCACAGGCCCAGTGACCCAGGGCCCACAGATCCTCATTTGACCCAGGCTGCAGGCCCAGCAGGGAACCCTTCAGCAGAACTCCCTACAAAGAGGCTAGAGGCAAGACCCACCCAGCTGATTCAGGAGCAGAACATCTCCCCAGAGAAACACAAAAGGTTCA
>NW_004524712.1:2163617-2164355 GCF_000260255.1 Octodon degus
TGTTGCCCTTGAGCCCTGGCACACATGCACCACAGTTTGGAGTAGATGGTGTCACATACCCAATAAATACAGTCTTTGATGCAGACTTCAACTTTAAAATGCCAAATTGGGAATTTTACTTTTCAACTGATAACTCACTTCAATAAGCTTGTCTTTTAGGGTAATAAAAACACTGAAATACTTCTATGTCATTATGATATATATTCAATTTGCTTACCTATTATCTTCTAATTCTTAGAAATATGTCATTAATAACATAGGGATAATATTCACAACATATTTGGGATATCTTGAAGCTACAAAGCTGGTTCAAAATATACTGTTCTTCAAGATTAGAAAGTATTCATTACAGAGAGATGAGTACAATACACACAAAAGCTCAAGCATATATTTATATGATAGTTTAAATGACTATCATATAGTTTTTCCTCTCTATCATATCCATTATTTTGGTAAGCAGGAAAGATGCTACTATAGGCTTGACAATAACAAATAATGATTTATCAAAAAAAAACCAAAACAGACAACTGTCTAAGAGCCAGGGATGTAGCTCAGCAGCACAGCACCTACCTAGCAAACACAAGGCCTGGGTTCAATTCTCGATACAAAAACAAAACTGTCTAGTAACTGCATATAAGTGAGCAAATGGCACAGTTAAATATATGACAATGGCTTTGGAACTATAGATTCATCTACAGCAACATAAATCATGCTATTATGTTATAGTATAATTATATA
>NW_004524712.1:2192301-2199119 GCF_000260255.1 Octodon degus
TCATGTGGTTTTTAGTTTTCACTCTATTGATATAGTGTATTGCATTTATAGATTTTTGAATATTGAATCATCCTTGCATCCCTGGGATGAATCCAACCTCTTCATGGTGTATGATCTTCTTGATGATTTGCTTTATTCTATTTGCTAGTATTTTATTGAGGATTTTGGCATCTATGTACATGAGGAAGATTGGCCTTTAGTTCTCCTTCTTAGTTATGTCTTTCCCTGGTTTTGGTATCAGTATAATACTTGCCTCCAGGAATGATTTTGTAGGATTGCTTTCTTTTCAATTTCATGGAAGAGTTTGAGGAGTATAGGGACTACATCTTCTGTAAATGTGTTGTAGAATTCAGCTGTGAATCCATCCGAACCTGGACTTTTCTTTGTCGGTAGGTTTTTAATTACATCTCATATTTCATTGGTTGTTATTGGGCTATTGCGAGTGGTTATATCTTGTTGATTCAGTTGTGGTAATTTGTACCTTTCTAGGAATCTGTCCATTTCTTCTGTGTGTTCTATTCTGTGAGAGTAAAGATTCTCAAAGTAGCTATTGGTAATCTTCTGAATTTCCACTGAGTCTATGGTAATCACACCCTTTTCATTCCTTATTGCTTGTATTTGAATTTTTTCTTTCCTCTTTTTGATGAGGTTCGCTAGGGGCTTATAAATTTTATTTAATCTTTCAAAGAACCAGCTTTTTGTTTCATTAATTCTTTGAACTGTTTTCTTCATCTCAATTGAATTAATTTCTGCTCTATTCTTTATGATTTCTTACCAATGTCTTCTTTAGAAGCAGTTATTAATTCTTTTATTGCAGTGTTTTCTTCAGATGAGGTTTCCTCCCTTTGTTTCTGTAATTGATTCTTTACTTCAGATGCAATGAGTTCAGAGAATTCTTTTTTTTATTTCAGAAAAGAATTCCACTCTGAGTTCCTCTATAACTTTCTGCTGTTGCTTATTTACTTTCGATTTTATTAATTCATACATTTGAGCTGAGCTACTGTCCTCTACACTTGTTCTGGGTGGGCATTGGGTTTCCTCCATATGTTTCTGCATTTGATCCTTTACTGCAGGTGCTATTAATTCAGGGATTTCTTTTTTCATTTTCAATCTGAGTTTCTCTATATCTTTCTGCAGTTGTTTCTTTATTTCAGAAGCTGTTGATTCATTGATTTCAGCTATGTGGTTCTCATTTTGTTCTGTGTTAGTGTCCTCTGCACTTGTTATGGGTGGGCTTGGGTTCTGAGATTGCATTTTCTCCTTCTCGCTGTCATTTTGTGTAGCACTGTCTTCTGACCTTTGTTGTAGAGCTTTGGTGCAGTTATAACCTTAGCACCTACTGAAATTCAGGTGCAGATCTACAAAGTTTGGATTTATCCTGCTGTGTCTGGCTTGGGTCTGGCTGCTGTGCTCAACTCCTTCCTGCTGCTGCCCTTGGGAGTGATCCTGTTGTGCCCATCTGGCAAGATGTTCTGCTCCTGGACTAGCTGAGTAGTTCTGTTCCCTATTCTATCTACAGGGATTGCAGCTGAAGGGTTTCACCCCAGGGCTGTATGCCAGGCCTGAGCTGAGTCTGGAGGGGACAAGGTGGATTAAGTGGGAGAGGATGCTCTCCACACACTCACCGGGCCTGGGCTAGGGCTGGACCTGGGGCTCCCCGGAATGTTTCAGAAATTCTCACTGGGCGGGCGGGTTGGGTGGGTTCTGCGAAATGGTGGGGGTCCCAAGGGGTTGAAGGGGTTCTTACCCATGCTGCACCTGGGCGGGGACCAAGAGGTTCCGCCTGCACAGGGTAGCTGGAAGCTTTCCCACATACTCACCGGGGCCTGGACTAGGACTGGATCCTAGGGTCCCCAGAACGCAGCAGAAATTCTCACTTGGCGAGCAGCATGGGGGTGGTGCTGCAGAGTGGTGTGGAGGCCCCAAGAGGTGCAAGAGGGTCTACCCATGCTGCGCCTGGGCTGGGACTGGTAGGTCCCACTGGTGCAGGGTAGCAGGAAGCTCTCCCACTCACTCACCAGGACCTGGGTAGGACTCACACAAAAGAATATTATGAACAATATTATGCTAGCAATCTAGACTAAATTGGCAAACTGACACAGAAGCTCTATCCTAAGTATTAACTGAGTGAATTCTGACAAAAATAGCACACCTACATGAACACCTTGTAGTTGGCTCAAAAAATGAAGCATTACCAACACTCAGAATCAATGTTCCCATCACACAAACCCTTTCCCTGATTAATCCTCTCTCCCCAAGTGTAACTGCTATCCAAACTACTAACATAATTTCATTGAATGGTTAAACTTGGTTTTAGTTCCATAAATATTCAATCATAGTTCATATGTTTGGTTCATCTCTTCATTCAATTAATATTTTTTTCTGAAATTTATCTGTATTTAACTTTATTTTTGTTGTCTTTCTTCTTTATGTATTTAGTAGAGGATCTAACAGGATCTCACTACACAGGTTAGACTCATAGTGATCCACCTGTTTTCAGCCTCCTAAATGCTAGGATTACAGGTGCACACCACCACGCCCATTCTCAGTCACCTTCTCAGCCAGCCCCATGGGTGGGCCAGCACAGCAAGCCAGGAGATCAAACCCATGGTCCCTGCGTCTGCCTAAGCAGGCAGTTTAATCTGCTGAGCTATCTGACCGGCCCTATTTTCTTTGTATTTCACTTTAAGTACATATGTCATATATGTGGTGGTCAATTTCCTCCATATAGATAATTGAATTATTTAAAAATTGAGGCTACTATGGATTAAATGACTATATGTAGTCTTATGTATGTCCTTTGGTGCAAATATGAACACAATTCTGTCAGGAATGTATCTAAAAACAGAATTTCTTTTTTTTCTGTATTGTAGGGAAGGGTCTACACAGAGTATTCAGGGTCTCACTACTAGATCGGACTCAGTGATTCTCCTGTTTACAGCCTCCCAAGTGCTGGGATTACAGGTGTATGCCACCACACCCAGTCTCAGTCACTGTTTCAGTGTGCCCCCGGGGGGGGCCAGCATGGCAGGCCAGGGATTGAACTTGCGGCCCCTGTGCCTGTTTGCAGGCACTTTAATCCACTGAGCTATTTGGCCAGCCCTAAAAGTTGAGGATTTTTTTTTTTGGGGGGGGGCCTGGCTGAGGCTGCCTTAAGTGTGGGTATGGTGTTTCATGTGGAGCTGGGGATCAAACCACAGTTCTGCAAGCCTAACTGGGTTTGCCCAGGCAGGCGCTTAAACATCTGAGCTAACCACCAAGCCCCCTAAAAACAGAATTTCTTGACCACAGGCTATCTGCTTATTCAATATTTATAGTTAATACAAAACAGCTTTTCAAAGTGTGGCTGTCCTTATTTATACTCCTTCAAGAAGTTTGTCAAAGCACCAGGTGTTCTAAATCTTCACTAAGATTTGCATTGTTATATGCTTTGAAATAACAACTCCAATTCTGTGAGTTGACTTTTTTTTCACTCTCAATTCTTTTGATGAACAACGTTTTATTTGATATAACCCAACTTATTGATCTCTTCTATGATGTGGTGGATTTTGTATTATGTCATTTGAGGACTTATACACACATAGAAACTGGGTTGTAAATATTTCCACGTGAGAGTTACAAACAATGAAGGCTATCTGGGGATCTCAAGTCACCAGCCTTCATCTAGCCAGCAGGCATTGAGAGGAGATTTGGAAGCCTTCTGGATGGACCAGTAAAATATAAGCATTACAGATTGAAACTTTTTACTTTCAAACATTTCACAAAGGAACACGCTTATCCAAGTACTGAGTGTACCTTTATCAGCACGTATGCACACCCTGCTGAAGAAACGCTGTCCTTGATGCAATCTCACATTTATCCATAGCTATTTCCTTCTGTGCCTTGCAGAGGGGGTGCGTTGCTGAGGATTGAACTGGGCAAACACTCTACCACTGAGCTCCAACCCCAGTCCTTATGTGCTAATCTTTGAATCCACATCAATCACTAAAGGTCCCTCTTTTCCCAGGATTTATCTCCAAATTCCGTGAGTGATTGTGCCCAGCAAATGCAAGGCCCAGAACAAACATCCTGGGACATTCTGTCATGTACAACTAGAACCCTGGGGGAGGTTGTGATTGTTCCCCTTCTGTGATGTGTCCCTGAGTTATTTATATAATATCAGAGAGTCATAAAATCCCATGCCATCTGGGACTTTACCAAGAACCCAGCTACACTACCAGAGTTTCCTGTGGTCTGCCCAGAACAGTATACATCCAAATTCTGCAGGAACTGGAAAGTTATTACCCAAGGGGCCCTGTTGTACTTTTGTTCCATTTTTTTTTTAAATCTCCCCACAGTTGAGCTAAAATCTCTGTCCCTATTTCTACTTATTCCCTAATTTACCAACTCCAGGGTTCAGTAAATCATCATGATCCGTTTACTAGGTGTTAGACTAAGACTGTAGTTGGTGATCTCATAGAGTTTGGAATCTAGTTGAAGAGATCACAAGCATGTCAAGCATAATTAGCTGTTGATAATTTAAAAGACATTAAAATTAGGCCACCTCATCAAAAGAGGACATAGTTGAACAAGACTTCAAAAACTAGTAAGGAAGTAGCTAAAAGAAGAGGAAAGATAGGGAGGGCACCAGGAGGAACAGTAAATGACAAAGCATAGGAACGTCACAGCATAGACAGACTCAGAAAAGCAGGGTTTTGGTGTGGCCTGTGTGAAGGGGGGATAGATAGCAACATAAGGAATCAAGTAGGCTAGTGGAGGGAGACACATCTCAGTGGGAGTGGTAGCATGTGGGAAAACATGGTTCCAAGGTGACAGTATAAGAGTCTTTCTTCTGAGGGTATGTAGTGGGTTGATTAATAACCTAGAAAGATCTTTGCATGCTAACTTTTGAAACTTGTAGCTATTACTATATGAACAAAAAGTCTTAGGAAATGTGATGACGTTTAAGATCTTGAGATGAGAATGTTTATTAAATTATTCAGGTAGGCCTCTAAATACAACCATAGACGTCCTTATAAGAGGAAAACAAAGTAGTGGATTGTGGAAGAGGACAGAGTGATGTGATGATGGGATCAGATATTGAGGCTTTGAAGAGTGAGCCAGATGCTCTAAATCTTCACTAATATTTGCATTGTTATATGCTTTTAAATAGCTTCAAAGTCAAACTATTGTGAAACAGCTCTTATAAGGCAAGGAATTGTTTTTTTTTGGGTTTTTTTTTTGTTTGTTTGTTTGTTTTGTTTTGTTTTTGTACCAGGAATTGAACTCAGGAACTTGCACTTGCCAGGCAGATACTTATGTTGCTGAGCTATCTCTTGGCCTAAGCCAAGGAATTTAGTAGGCACTGGGAACCTAAAAGTTCAAGGAAACAAATTCAGCTACTGTTGACACCTTTATTTAACCCTGAAAGAGGTGTGGCCCCCAGAACTTTAGAAACTAAGTTTGTGTTGTCTTAAGCTACTAAGTTTACAGAGTATTTTTATGGTAGCAATAGGAGGATAACAAAAATTATTTAACCCCAAGAATATTAGATTCATTTCATTCACTATGTTGCAGTTCTGAGACGTTACCAAAAAAAAAAATCTATTCCTCAAGTGGTAGGAAATATAGCAAAAAAAAAATCACTCATAAATTCTTATGTCTGGAAAGAACATTATTTATCTCAAATATAAGTTTTTCATACACAATCTTAGGTTCAAAAATAAATAAATAAAATAAAATCGTAGGTTCAAATCCTCTACTACATGCTATTTTTATGGCCTTGGGTATGCTACAAAACCCTTCTAAGCTTGTTGTCTCAGCCATAAAAAGCTTAACGCTTTATGATTATTATCTCTTAATTATATATACCTCACAGAGCTCTTATTATGACTCAATAAGATAAGGAGGATGGAAGAAGAAAAAGGGGAGAGTCCATATTTATCAGAGTGCTAGAAAGTGCCAAGCACCAAATTCTTAAGGAGAAGAACATGATTGATGTTGGAAACGTGAAAGACTTTAATATTTATCGTTTTTAAATGAAGTATGGGTGTGCTGGCCCAAGTCAGACACAAACAAGGCCTGGACAAGAAGGGCAGTGAAAAAATACATACCTCCGAAGTGAGCAGAAGAAATGGGTGACCATGGAGTAGGCAGAAGTAGCCCTAACAGGGTTGGATCTCCTCAGAATCTGAGGTGTTGGTGAGAGAAAGGACCTCAAGAGGTCATCTTCTACAAGTATGATAGTTTGGTTTTCCTAAACAGTAAATACCAAGAACTTTATTTGAAAGCTAAGTGTGATTGAGACATGGCCCTAGCTTTAGTACTAGAAGAGCCAGGACTAAAACTGTTCAGTTAATAAGAAGGAGCTCATCAGAAATATCTCTGGAGAGGCTCTTGCACGTCCTCCTTCAGCTCTAACTTCCTCAGTCTCAAAGAGGTTTGCAGGAAACTTTAAAGCGCCTATCAATATTGTAAATATCATGGCATGGGGGTGGGGCGGGGAAATAGCTCAGTAGAGTAAGTGCTTGCCTGGCAAGCACAGGGTCCTGAGTTCAATCCCCAGTACCGGGGGGAAAAAAAAAAGGCATGGGAAGCTTTGAAGTTTCCAAGAAGTAGAGGAAGGTTCTGAAAGTGAGGAGCCTAGGGGAACCACATAAGGAATTCTTTGGAACAAACCGCAAACTACCCCTTGTCCATGTCTTCAAATTAGAATTTTCAGGACTTGAATAAGATGAATTAGTTTCTCTCTCTATCTCTCTGTCTCTGTCTCTGTCTCCGTCTCCCTCTCTCTGTCTGTCTCTGTCTCTGTCTCTGTCTCCCTCTCTCTGTCTGTCTCT
>NW_004524712.1:2199219-2208140 GCF_000260255.1 Octodon degus
CCCCTCTCCCTCTCTCCTCCTCTCCCTCCCCCTTTCTCCCCCTCTGTCAGAAGAAAGATCTAAAAGATTTGACTGAACTTCAGTGCGAAGTATTCCCTGTCAACGCTCTCCGGCCTGCACCATGCCGTCCTGCAGGTTGCTCACCCTCTGAGCAGGAAGTAGCGAAAGGGCACCTCCACCTCCTGCCTGCCTTAGAGACTCCCGCGCTTTCTATCGATTGGCTATAACCCAATGCCTAGGCTTTATAAAGGAAGCTAGGGAAGAGGCCTGACTCCTCAGTTTGGAAAGCATAGAGGAAGCTAGTGACCATCGTTACAACATCTTGTTCAGAACCCTTTCTGACCTATACCAAGCATCCAGTGAAGAAAATGTATACCCTGCTCCTCTTGAGCTTCTCTCTTCTCGGCCTTAGAGAGGGTAAGTTTCAGCAGCGGGGATCAAAGGGAGGTATTTTAGGGCGCTATTCTCTAAACTCCTACTCTCCAAGACTCAGGCACTGAAATTCAAACCTGCAGACAGTACAGTCTATATTTCTGGATACTAGAGTGATAATATATGTTGGGCTAATCAAGAAGAAAATGTACAAATTGCAGGGAAACAGGGACAATAATTTTGGGACTTTTAAAAAATGACTTTTCAGCCACACTTATCCCACTTTCCTGAAATGCTTTTATCCTTCATTCTCTCCAAGAGTCTGACCTTTCACTTCCTCCCTCCGGCTACTCCTCCAGGCTTTGTGTTGCGGTTTTGAGCACTAGGAATGAACCCGAAGGCAGTGAGCTACATACCCGGCCGTATGGATCTGCCTGTCTGTCTATCTATCTATCTATCTATCTATCTATCTATCTATCATCTACCTACCTATTTCTATTTTTGAGAGCTCTTGCCGAGTTATCCTCATGAGTGGCCGGGATTACAGGTGTGCTCGGCTTCTCGGTGTGTTTTGCAGTGACCTAACTGATCACTAAGCAGCAGGATTCCTAAAGGTTAGCTGCTGCACACTGACTCTCACATGTGTTCAGTTGTCCATCTCCATGGCCTCAATTGACAATTTATTGTGTGAATGCCCTATTTTTTTTTTATTTTATTTTTTTTTTAAATCTCTAGCCAGGTTTCTATTCTGAGCTTCACTCTTGTATCAACAAATATCAGCCAGGAAGATAGACTGGCGGGCTAAGCACCCACCTGGCAAGCGCAAGGACCCAGGTTCAATCCTCGGCCGCATGCTGCGCCAGACCCCATGCTGAGTCAGCCACTGAAATCCGGTGTGGCGGTGCATGCCTGTATTCCCAGCACTGTGGAGGCTGAGACAGGAGGATCACTACAAGCCTGAGACCTTGTACCAACTTAATGTCTAGTAGGAAGTTAACCTTAAGACACACCACTCCTTTATTACTAAAAACTAGCAACCAACTCTGCTTTCCATATGTGAAATGTGCACCAAATTTAAAAAATTTCTATTTTATCACCCTTTGACACTTGAAAAGACACTTTATGTTAAACCATAAAGTATTAGAAGAAAATCCAGAATTATTCTTCCATAAATATAATAACGAGAAAGGCCTTTTTACTATGATTTAAAATATCTATTGTTCTTAAACAAAAAGAACAAATTTGATCACTCTAAAGTTTAAAGTACATTTCATGCTCAAATGTAATAAAGGCAACTTTCATTACAGGCAAATGACTGCTATCCCTTATACGTAAATTTGCCTCCTATTAAAAAATCAAAAAGAAAAATGCCAATGATCTACTATAAGAGAAATTTTTAAAAAATAAAATAACACTGAAATTCCATCCTTCACCTATCAGATCTTTAACAGCCAGAAATTTGATAACATGATATGATATCATCACTGAAGCAAGACAAGAATTTTGAAGCACTAGTAGCAAGACTGCTGCATAGTTGTGTTTCCTCTGGAGTATACCTAGGCAAGGTGTACCGAAGTTATAAATATCTAGCAATTCTATTTTCATGAAATTATCTTAGATACAATAACACAACAAATATATTAACTTCTTTGTCTAATAAATAATTTTCAGCATTATTAATTGCAGAAGATATATTAAAAATATACAAGAGGGCCAGGGATATAGCTCATTGGCATAAGCACCTGCCTGGCAAGTGCAAGGTTCTGAGTTTAATCTCCAGTACAAAAAAAAAAAAACCAACTAACTAAAAATGTACAAGAAATTATAAGTAAAAATCTTGTACTCTGAATAACTACTACAAAGACAACAATATACAACGTATTGATTATTGTAACTGTCCTACTAACCTGTTTTGAAACTGTCTCGTTGATGTTTGTTTCTCAATAAAATTAATAAAAAAAGAAATTACAAGTAAGGAAGGAGTTAATTAAAGCATGATACAAGAGGATATTTTGCAGCTAGTATCCACTGCTCAAAGAAATCAAAGTGTCTACTATGAATAATGTACATTATCCTGTGGTAATCCATTAGGAGATAGGTTCCAGGTCCTTCATGAATACTAAAATCCACAAATGTTTACATTTATCATCTAAAGCTGCATAGTGTTGCATATAATTTGTACACATCATCTCTAAATGACCTATAATACCTAACACAATGTGTTGAATAGATCATCACTGTGCTGTATTGCAGTAACGGTGAACCTTTTAGAGTTTCTAGTGACACATAAAGCCCTCTAGGGCACATGTGTCATAGATTCACCACCACTGGGAGGGGATAATGATAAAAATCTGTACAAGGTCAACAGAGATACAATTTCTCAAATACTTTCAATGTGTGGTGGGTTGAATTCACAGATGTGGAACTCAAAGATACCAAGGGCCAATGTTGCCACCAATTACAAAGGGAAGCAAAAGAACATGAATATGTATTTATATTTGCTTGAATATACTTAACATCAATCTGAAAAATACTGGACATTATCAATACTTAAACCTGAACAATATGTTTGGGATTATGGGTGTCACGTGTGTGAGTCTGCATGGTTTGGAGGCAGAGTGAAAACTAGGACTTTTAATGAAACTAGAACTCTTCTGTTATTACAAGGGGTTTAGTCCATTAACTATCGAACCCACATTGTTCTTATGGCTAAAAATGATGGCAAGCTTTTTTTCTTCTAATAGTATGTAGACAAGCTATGAGGGCTTGCTTGAAATTACCTCTAAGAACAGAAAAAATTAGTTTTGAAAAGAAGATCTGAAAGGAGAGTAGAACAAAAGAATAAAATTGTTTTCAGATTGTGCATCTGGATCCATTGTTGACCCACTGAAATGTAACTAGGATCATAGCACTATCTTGCCTAAAATTCTTTAAAAAATTTTTATTGTTCTGGAGATCAAAAATAACACTAATTTATGAGAACTCAGGAGGTCCGACTTTTGCTACCTAGCCATGTATTCCAACAAAGCCTACTCTAATCTCTATACTCTAGCTGCATTCTTATTTTTGTTTCTCTACGAACAAACATCTTTGGACGTGCTGTTCCCTAAGCCTGAAGTATTCACTCTGATCACAGCACACCACCTATTTACCTGACTTTGCACCTATTCATTGTCAGACCTCAGCTTACATCTCACTTCCCAAAAAAGTTTTCTTTACCTCTCTCAATTATGCTAGTTCTCCCCTCTTAAATACTGTCACCACATCAACTATTTATGCTGTCAATATGTGTGAAGAAACAATACTTGCCTTGCTTATCTTTGCATTTTGAGCATCTATAATAGTATCTAGAATGTAGAACATGCTCAAAAACCAACAATTGACATCATTCTTTCCTCCTAATAGTAGGAAAGTTGAGGTATAGCCACATTCACCACTTCAAGCAAAATGAATGAGTAGGTAGATAAGTTCTGAGGAGTAGTGCAAAGACAATTTGATTTAACATTAGGACATCACTACCTACATTTGTGAAAAAGGTCTTAATGAAATTATGAAAATGGGCTTTGGAGCAAAAAAAATGTCCTAAGTAGCAAATTACATTTAAGTCAATAGCATTCAAGGACTCTTGTATTCCATATAAATTTTGATTCCATAGCCTTGGACTGTCAGATAAAAACTGAAAACAATGTACCCTCTTCCCTTCCATCAGCCTCACTTAGACCATAAATCCAAATACCTCATTAGAGCTGGTGTAATCTCTCTCCCCTGTATCTCCTCTCCTGCTTCCTGGTTACAGGAACTCCTGTCCACTTGGGGGCAGTTACTCCATGGAAAGACCCAGGCCATGCCTGTTAGGTCATCAGCAGAGGGTACAATAAGAGTCCGTTCTGAACATACCATTTTCTTACTCACCTCTGGACGCTTCCTCATTAGATTCCCAGTATGCAGCAACTTCTCTGCCTACTCCTCCATACCCCATAACCAAATTCTACCTATATATTAAGCACAATCTCAGGTCATTGACTAAAGTATTCCTCTACCATCTTAGCCCACATAGCTTGACTATTTTCTATATTCAGTATGCATCATAATTTATCTGAAAGACTATATCCTGCCTTTGATTTTACCATAATTACTTCATATGTGTTTATCTTGTCTTCAAATATAAGTAGATACTATTCATCTCACAGAGATTCTGTTTTATTTTTATGCACTTCTTAGTTTAACTCAAAAAGCTAAGGAAGAATTTAATGAATACTAGCTGTTGGGATGAATACACAGTGTAGTCATAAGCAACATGAATGCCTTTTTCTGATGATGTAATCTCATTTTCCCATAGGTTGCAGTTCAGCCTAAATACTCTCATTTTCTCTCTGCATTGCAGTTAGGAGTCTCAGGTGTAACACCTGCATATACAGTCAACAATCAAGGTGTATGCAAGGTGAAGGCTTTTGCCTTGCGAAAAATGATGAAGCATGTGCAACCATATACTACTACAAGAGTAAGTGAGGCTGTTACAAACTTCAAAAATGCCTGCAAAGAACTACCACCCTGTGTGCCTGGGACCATATTGGCCCTGCTTTGTGGCGAGGCAAGGAAGAGAAGTGGGAGGCAAGAAGGATTCCCTTCTGAATTCCCTTGGAAGTGTTGGGTGTCCAGAGTCAGTTAGAGCATAGAATGGGAGCATGATCCTCGGGACTCTGGGGATCTGAACTAGTGTAAAGCGCTTTTCCTCTTGGTGGCGAATGGCAGGAAGTCATTGTGGAGATAATCTCCTTCAGCACTTATTTTTAATTTTTTTTAATGTTTATTTATTTATTTATTTATGTGTGTGTGTGGCCAGCTCAGCCCACCAGGGGGCGGGGCGGGCTGGCGTGTGGTGCTGGGGGATTGAACCGCGGTCCCTGTCTTTAGACAACTGAGCCATCTCACCAGCCCATCCTTCAGCGCTTATAACAGGCTTCTTTATTTTTAGGCAATGAGCATCTGTACTCAACGCACATGTGTAAGTATAGGTGCAAAGAGGAACATGGCAGAAGAGGAGACTTGATGAGGGTGACAATGTGCTGCTACAAAAACTTATGTAACATTGCCTAGAAGGAGGACAAGAATTCGAAGAGGATCATCCTCTCAAGACGCACAGTGAAATATCAATCAAGATGAGCAGCTTTGCTTCCTATACAAAATTCCACGTTGGCCTAAGAGCCCTGCGAGCAACGGAGGCTATACTTTTACTGCAGTGGAAGGGCACCCCATCACCACCATTAGATGCTTACAATCATAAGCATTGCAAAAAGAGTCCTTCAAGAGCTACGCTTACCCTGTTGCATTTTATTGTTTGAGTTCTGAGTTATGGCCCTTCAGTAAGATAAATAATGATTCTCCAAGGGTTTTATATCCTAATCTCTGGAACTGATAAAGGGTGTCTTTTGGGTCAAAGTTTCAATCTTTGACATTTAAACTTCACACTGCAATCCCTTAGATATATCTATGTAGCAAATGCTTTCTTGTCACTTCCTAGTGCAATATGTTGCCCTAATAGCCAGATTTATCCATTTCTTATTAGTTCTTTTACTCACTGAATTTTTTTTTAGCAAGAGTTATGCCCTTCTTAAAAACTTTTGCATGAAAAAGTGCTAAAATTTAAAGATCCTGAGATGTGGAGGTTATTCTAGATTATCAGGGTGGACCCTGAGTGCAATCACAAATATCCATACAAAAGGGAGGTAAGAGAAAATCTGACTGTAGAAGAGGGAAAGATAACATGCTGATGGAAGCAACAATGGGAGAAGTGGAGCAAGGCCCCCAAAGCAAGAAATACAGGTTGCCACTAGGGGCTTGAAAGTACAAGGAAACGGATGCTCCCTCATAGTCCCAGGAAAGCCTGCTAACACTTTGACCTTAGTCCTGTACTACATCTAATTTGTGGTCCCTGAACTAATAAATTTTATTGCTTTAAGACTTTAGGGTTGTTTGTTTCTTTGTTTGTGGTACCGAGGATTGAACTCAAGACACTGTGCTTGCCAAGCAGGTACTTATTCTACTGAGCTATCTCCCCCGCCCTAAGACTTTAAGTTTGCAGTAGTTTAGTATAGCAGCAATGGAAATCTAAAACAAATCTCAATAAATATTTTGTAATTAGGTAGTTGACTTGTCCCTCACAGAAGCCAGTCTAATTTTCTCTTCTTAGGGGCTGCAAGAGGAGAGGGGAGGAGAGGAGAGGAGAGGAGAGGAGAGGAGAGGAGAGGAGAGGAGAGGAGAGGAGAGGAGAGCAAGTGAGTGAGCAGAGAGCTCAATCTTTGACTTTTTTATGAGCAGAATATATTTATTGGGGGAAAGAAAGCTTCTATCCAAGAGTGGGACAGAAGGGAGGGCCCCGAGTGGGTGGTCGCCGGGAAGCTGTCTCTTCCAGGGATTTTTATAGAGGAAAACCATGCAAAGAGGCAGGTCTAAGGTGGTGGAGATCATGGAAACTTGCTTATGATTTAAACAATTTTACCTGAGCCATGGTGCTTGTAATCCCATTGGCTGACCATAATTTTGTCCCATCTCATGCCCACCTAAGCGAGTTTCAATCTTTGACATTTAAACTTCATGCTGCAATCCTTTAGATATGTCTATGAAGCAAATGCTTCCTTGCCCCTTCCTTGTACAATATGTTACCCTAATAGCTGGATTTTTCCATTTCTTATTAGTTCTTTTACTAACTGAATTTTTTTTAGCAAGAATTATGCCCTTCTTAAAACTCTCCTCACTCAGCTTCCCAAACTTCTCCTTTGTAATTCTCCTCCTGTCTCTCTCAAGACCCCTGAGGGAGAGCTTCTGTGGACACTGGTTGGGTCTGTTATCATGTCGTTGTTTTTATATTTGGGTCATTAATCTCAGTCAGGTCCACCCATAATATTGTGTTAAGAAAAGAGTGCAGTCATTATTTTTCTTCATAGTGTGAATTATATTTTTCAACCATCCAATATTAAATCTGTTTTCCACTGATTTCTGATTCTGGTTTTGTTTTTAAATCACACATCGACAAATAAGCTAAGCATATTTACTTTTTAAATATGCTCTTAAAATATTTATTTTAAATAAATACTCGGCCGAGCACCTAGGGCTACTTCCTGGGAACGCTGTCTCTCTCTCACTTCTGATGTTACACATGTGAATTTTTTCCAAGCAATGAATTCTTCAACTTCACTGGACACAAACTGGGTGTTCAAAACTTAATTCTGACACTAAATGCCACAGCCCACAAGACCACCTCCTCCTGCAGAGGCCCTACTCAGAAGACAAATTCCCAGGTTGTTCAAAATTTCTGTCTAAATTGGATAGTTCCTGTCCAACATTCTTTTCCCCAGTTTCATTTGTTTAGTCACTATTATGAACTTATTACAAAGGAATTATTAAAGGATAGAAATAAATACTAGGATTAAAAGGTACATATGAGGAGGTCTGAAATGACACTGAGCTCAAAAGCTTCTGTCCCTGTTAACTTAGAGGTATATCACAACAACAACACCCATAGCTCATGCATTCTTTCCTCTTTACCAGCCCCATGACACTATACAGTCCTTTGGTTAAAGATTTTTAATACATATTGCATTATATAAACATAGTTAATTAAGCCATGACCATTAATTAAAACTCTGGTCCTTCTCCCCTCTTCTGAGAGGTCAGAGTGTAAGGCTAAAATTTCTAATTATCTACTTACATGGTTGGTTCACTTAGTAAGGAGCCCTCACTCTGAAGATATCAAGGGGATTCCTGAAAATCTGCCATTAATATAAACTCAGGTGCAGGTGGAGGCTGTTATGAATAGCAAAAGTAGAGTTATTTTCAGAAATGGACAAAAGCCAAATATTACAATAAAAGGTGTTCTTTTTACTACCACTGGGGAAATTATGAAGAATTTAGGAGCTCTGTGCCAGGAGTAATGTGCAAAACCAAAATAAATCTGCTCCTCAACTTTTGATGGGGTAAATCCCCAAAAACTCATTTCAAGCTGAAAAAATCATTAAGTCAAGAAATACATATAGAAACCTAAGAAACATCAAAAATTAACAACGTAGTACACTGCAAAATGCCCAATTGTTCATCTTCGTGAATGTGAGAACTGCTATTGGCTGCTTGTGCTCAGCAACACAAAAGAGTATCACATTTTATACTGTTGGGGGGTGATTCAAAATTTAAAGTATGAATTCCATTTTTGTCCTAACATGAAGTCAAAAAATCATTGAATGCACCATGGTAAGTTAAGGTTTTTTTTGTATTAGTTATTTTTCAATTTCTGGAACAAAATATCTGACATTGTAATTTAAAGGAGCCCAGCTACCAATAAAATCCTCAATACCATCTGAAATCTCATAAGCATAGCCTCCACTGTCCTCATTCCTGTCAGCATGATGCTCCCCTCTCTACCCACCAGAATTGCTCATAAATCTCTACTTATAGCACTGTAGAGCTCCTCTATACCTTTATATCAGGGAGATCCTGGCCTTAGGTGAAGACAGGATATATTCTGACTCTTAGAGAGAGCTTTTTGTCACTTAAAA
>NW_004524712.1:2216185-2227616 GCF_000260255.1 Octodon degus
TGGCAGAACCGGGGATTGAACTCTGGCCCTTACACTTGCCAGGGAAGTGCTTATTCCACTGAGCCATCTCCCCGGCCCCAAAAATTTCTGACATTGCCAGTCCTGTGGATAACCCACTACTATTATGGAGTACTGTACTATATTGGATTATTTTGCTGAATTCATGTATCTACAATATCTAAATGACAATGGAATACCCATCTTTGACAAAACTAAACAAAAAGGGAATATAAATGAAGGACTATTTTGTATTTGTATATACAAAATAGTTAGGATAGATACACAGCTACTTTCTCTTAACTCAGTGAGGAGAAAGATTTGTACCAATAGTGTTTGGACAGGATATCATGTCTGCATCTTGTGCTATGAATAACTCTATGAAGACAACAATATACAATGTATTAATTATTATAAGTGTCCTACTAACCTGTTCTGAAACTTCTCATTGTTATTTGTTTCTCAATAAAATTAATAAAAATAAATAGAAATAAAAATGCCAAAATGCAGGAGCAAAATGCAATCTCAACCCTCTAGCCCACCAGAACAAATCCAGGAGACAAAGACATACAAGAACTTGGAAATCACACATCTGGAATCTCTGAAATGATAGTAACTGAAGTAAAGAAACAAGTCTGTTGGGCTATAGAAGAAATAAGATCAGAAATAATCTTTCAGATCTAAAAAGAAAAGACAACAATCATGAGAGAATTGCTCAGGACAGGTAAAGAAGACATAGATTTAAAAAAAAATAGAGAAGAGGGCTGTGGAGATAGCTTAGTGGCATAAGTGCCTGCCTGGCAAGCACAAAGTCCAGAGTTTGATGCTCCATATTGTGCAAAATAAAACAAAAATAGACAATATAAAAATGATGGAAACACCGAATGAACAATATAGGAAAGAATTAGAATGCATGAAATAGATTTAAACAGATAAACAGGACATTAAGAACTCCATTCAAAACTGGCAAAACAACTTGAATGAAACTGAGGATAGACTATCAGACCTTGAAGACAATAGTGCAGCTAATGAAAGTCAAGGGAAAGATCTCTTAAAACTAATAAGAAACCAGTAAAAATCAATTCAGCAGCTACAAGATGATGCAAAGAAAAATAATACAATAATAGTAGGTGTCAATGAAGCAGTGGAAGACAGAACACATGATATAAAAATACTATTTGCACAAGTAATAGCAGAAAATTTTCCAAACATGAGAAAAGAACCTGACACACATATAAGCAAGACATATAGAACTCCACACAGCCATAATCACAATAAATCTACACCTAGGCAAATAATAATAAAGATCTCAGAAGTTAAAAAAAGAATAGAATAATAAAATCTATTAGAGAGAGAAGAAACAGATCACCCACAATAGGAAGACCATCAGAATCATGGCAGATTTCTCAACAGAAACCATCAAATCAAGAACAGCTTGGAGTGAAGTATTTCAGGTTACTTATAACCACCAATGTAATGGACTCAATTCACCAATCAAAAGAAGGAGACTGCATAGTGGATCAAGAAACAAAATCCGCCAATATGTTCTATACAAGAAACACATTTAACTCAAAAAGAAATTAAGAGATTGAACATCCAAAGATGGAAAACAATACTCCATGCAACAAGAACCCAGTAAAAGGCAAGGGTAGCTATTCTGATTGCTGACAATGCCAACTTCAAACCAAGTGTTATTAAAAGAGGTAAATAAGATCACTACATACATGTTAGGGGAAAACTGTAAGAGGAAGAGATAACAATTATAAATATATATGCACCCAATGCAGGAGCACCTACTTACATAAGTCAAATTTTAACAGACATGAAAAGTCAAATGAGCAATAACATAATTGTACTGGGAGACTTTAACACCTACTGATATAAAGAGATAGGCCATGCAAAAAATGAGCAAAGAAATAACAGAATTAAACCAAACTTGTGAGGAAATAGGCTTAGTAGACCTTTACAGAGTGCTCCACCCAACAGCATCAGAATACACATTCTTCTCAGCTGCCACGGGATATTCACCAAAATAGGTCATGTGCTAGCATATAGAACATGCTTAAGTCAATGCAAAGAAATCAAAACTATCTTATGCATATTATCTGATCATAGTTCAATGAAACTGGAAAATTATTGACAAAAGAAATAGCAAAAACTCTATAAACACATGGAAACTAAATAATACCCTCCTGATATGCAATGTATTAATTATTGTAACTGTCCTACTAACCTGTCTTGAAACTGTTTCATTGCTATATTTTTCTCATTAAAATGAATAAAAAATAAAAAATAATAATAATACCCTCCTGAACAATCAATGGGTCATTGATGAAATTAAAGAAGAAATAAAACAATATTTACAATTGAAATGCAGATACAACTTACTGGAACCTGTGTGATGCAATGAAGGATGTCTTAAGAGGAAAAGTTATAGCAATAAATTCTCACATCAGGAAAATAGAATGAGCCCAAATAAATGATCTTATGCTGCACCTCAACTCCTAGAAAAAGAAGAGCAAGTCAAGCCAAGAACCTAAAGAAATTATAAAGATCAAAGCAGAAATATATGCAATAGAGATGAATAACACAATACAAAGAATTAATGAGTCAAACAGTTGGTTCTTTGAAAGAATAAATAAAATTGATAATCCCCTAGCCAACCTTATCAAAAAAAGGAAAGAAAAAATTCAAATTCATGCGATAAGGAATGAAAAGGGTGAAATTACTACAGACCCTAGAGAAGTTCAGAAGATCATCAATTTCTATTTCCAAAATCTTACTCTCATAGAATGAAAAACACAGAGAAGAAATGGACAGATCCCTAGATACACATGAATTACCAAAGCTGAATTAAAAAGATACAAAGTTCTGCATAACCCAAATCAGTTAATGAAAGTGAAAGTGTAATTTTTAAAAAAAAAAAACCTACTAACAAAGAAAAGCCTGGGTCCTGAACGATTCACAGCTGAATTCTACAAGAAATTTAGAGAAGAACTAATACCAACTCTTCCCAAACTCTTCAGTGAAGTTGAAAGGAAGGCAATTCTTCAAAACTCAGTCAGGGAGGCAAGCATGACTGTGATACCAAAACCAGAGAAGGACCCAACCAAAAAAGAGAGCTATAGTCCAATCACTGTAATGAACATAGATTCAAAAATCCTCAATAAAACTGGCAAACAGAATGCAGGAAATCGTCAAGAATATTATACATCACAGCCAAGTGGGATTCATCCCAGGAATGCCAGTATGGTTCAATATACATACACAAAGCCATACATGTAAATCACCACATCAAAAGAACCAAAGACAAAAACTATATGATCATCTCAATGGATGCAGAAAAAGCTTTTGACAAAGTCAAACACTCATCCATGGTTGAAAAAAATTCTCTACAGAAATGTGGAATAGATGGTCCTTAGCACAAAGTGATAAAAGCTTTCTATGACAAACCAACAGCCAACATCATACTGAATGGTCAAAAACTGAAGGCCTTCACTTTAAAATCTGGAACAAGACAAGGAAGCCCACTATCACAACTCCTGTTCAATACAGTCCTGGAAATGTTAGATAAGAGAAATAAATAAAAGAAATAAAATTATCATTATTTGCATATGACATGATACTGTACATAGAAGACCCCAAAAACTCCACTGAGATGGGCCAGCCAGATAGGTCAACAGATTAAAGCATCTGCTTAGGCAGACATGCTTAGACAGTGATTGAGACTGGGCATGGTGGTGCATGTCTGTAATCTCAGCACTTGGGAGGCTGAAAACAGGAGGATCACTATGAGTCTAGTCTGTGTAGTGAGACCTTGTAGACCCTGTGCTAAATACATTAAAACACACACACACACACACACACACACACACACACAAACTCCACTAAGAGATTTGTAGATTTAATAACCAAATTCAGTATAGCAGGATACAAAGTCAACACTCAAAAATAAATAACATTTCTATACACAAATAATAAACACACTGAGAGAAATTACGGAAACCACACCTTTCACAGTAACACCTAAACAAAATGAAATACTTAGGAATCAACCTCACAAAGGAAGTAAAAGATTTATACAACTCAGCAGTCTAAGGGCCTGCCTGGCAAGTGCAAGGACCCAGGTTCAATCCCTGGTACCACATGCCATGCTGGCCTTGGAACCCCAGGCATGTCATGCCAGCCATCAAAAGTGGATGTGGTGACACATCCCTGTAATCCCAGTGCTGCGGAGGCTGAGACAGGAGGATCGCTATGAGTCTGAGCTGCATAGCAAGACCCTTTACCAAATAAATAAATTATACTTTTAAAAAACATTATAGTACTCTGAAAAAAGAGATTGATGAGGATTTCAGAAAATAGAAAGATATTCTTTGTTCCTGAATAAGAAGAATTAACATTATGAAAATGTCCATATTCCCAAAATTGTTATACAGATTCAATGGAATCCAGATTAAAATGTCATTAGTATATCTCACAGATATAGAAAGAATATTCCTAAAATTCATCTGGAACCAGAAGAGACCTAGAATAGCAAAAGCAATTGTGGGTAACAAGGAGGGAGGAAGCATCACAATCCCTGACTTGAAATTATACAGCAAAGCTACTATGATAAAATCTGCATGGTACTGGCAAAAATAAATAAATAACCTGAGGATCAATGGAACAGATGAGAAGATGCAGGCACAACTAATCATAAGTGACTGAACAGATGCTTTTAGAAGAATCATGGAAGCAACAGAAGGGGGAAGAAGAAGCAGTTAACTAAAAAGATAGAAGTTAAGAGGGACCACAAGATGGAAAAGGCAAATTATGCAAAATAGCATATGTGTGGTGAAAAACAAGACATTAAAGATGACTGAAGGATGGTTGTGAGGTTTGAGTTGGGCATCAGTGGATGCAGGAAGCAGAGGCAGTTGAGGAACATACAGGGTATCTTCTATATAGATGGATACGGGTATCTCCATCTGAATGTCATATGGGATTGTGCAGAGTGACGCAAAAGTGGACATTTTGCTTTGGAGAAATACTGACAGGACTTGGGTTTCTGATATAATGCTAGGGAAAAAGAATCTGCATATTATCACATAATGCTGGTAGGTTCTTATTCAGTCATTCTTAAGACCAATATGGCAATAAACATGACAATTCTGAAAAGGAGTACATTCACTATACGTTTGAATGAATTTATACTAGTAACAGTGTACTCCTCCAAAGATTTAATTAAGGATAGTTGTATTAGTATATTTATAGTAGTACAATAATAGAAAAACCCCAAATTGTAGGAAACTGGTTAAATAAACTAAGATCCTTACATAATAAAATATTTGCCATGACTAAAAATAATGTTATAGAAAATAATACAGGAGCCAGGGAGATGTTTTGGTGGAATAAGTGCTACCCTGGCAAGCGCAAGGGCCCAAGTTCAATCCCTGGTTCCACAAAATTAATAATAATAATAATAATAATAATAATAATAATACACATAAAAATCAAATCCAGGGCCAGGGATTGGTTCATCGATCCAAGCACCTACTTGGCAAGCACAAGGACCTGGGTTCAATGCCCAGTACCACGTGCTATGCTGGCCCCACCCCAGGCCCCCTGAAACCAAGGGTGGTGGCTCACACTTGTAATCCCAATGCTGGGGAGGCTGAAACAGGAGGATCTGTAGGAATCGGAGCTGCACAACAAGACCCTATACAAAATATATAAATTTTTTAAGCTCCACATGTTTTAGGGTAATAATATCATTAAGCTTCTCTTCTGGAGGGTTCACAACTTAAGTTTGCAGACCAAGAATTAGAGAAAAGAAGATGTACAAGGATAGCCAACATTTTGGCCTTAGCTATTCAAGGTCAGTGAGGACTCAGGACATAAGAGAACCTGTACTGCAACATCCTGTAACTCAGTGATGTCCCAAATTTTCTGATGAAGGAGATTATGGAGCCACAGAAGAAAGTGATTGACAATGTGTAATGCACCTAAAAAGAGTCACCTAGAGAGAAAACATTCTCTCAGGCTTTCACAGAGAGCAAATTGGTCAAGCAATGGCCGTGACTCACCCACATGGCTGACGCTGACAAAAGATCTACAAACTGTGACACAGAGTTTCAGGGTAAATCCTGAGGGGATTTGACTGATCTTGTCACATACAAAAATTACATTTTTTGTTATATAGGTCTTGCTTTACCTTAGTCTTAACCATCCAGCAGAACAGTATAAAAATGAGACATAAAAAGAAAAGCCATATTAATATGCTGAGCTATGAAAGCCTGAAGTCAATCACTTCTGACACTGCCAGCCATACAGGTAGCCCACTACTATTATGGACTACTGGACTATATTGGATTACTTTGATGAATTCGTGTACCGACAATATATGAATGGCAATAGAATAACCATCTCTGACAAAACTATACAGAAAAGGGGGATATGAATAAAGGACCATTTTGTATTTTTTTTTAAAAACCATATATATATCCGTATATACAAAATAGTTAGCAGAGATATACAGCTACTTTCTTTTAGTTCAATGAGAAGAAAGTTTTGAACTAATAGTGTTTAGACAAGATGTCATGTCTTCATCTTGTATTATAAATGACTACTATGAAGACAATATGTGGTGTATTAATTATTGTAACTGTCCTAGTAACCTGTTTTGAAACTCTCATTGCTACTTCTTTCTCAATAAAATTAGTATAAAAAAATCATATCCATAGTAAGTGAAAACAAGCTGAAAAATATTCAAGTGGTAAAAAATGAATAACTACATGGAAAAAATCTTAAGTTATACTTTATTCTATATGCAAATATTAATTTTAAATATATCATGAATATAAACATAAGACCTAAACTATAATGCTTATAGAAGAAAACACAAAAAAGTTAGTTGTTTGGGTTAGATCAGATTTCCCAATTAGGACACAAAAAAATCTAAAATATAAATTGAACTTCCATCCAATGTAAAACATTTTGAGGAGTGATGAGCAGGACATTGTGGCTCCAAAATTTGGGTCTCCGATCATCTGAGGACATGTTAAGGATATGAATCTGTCGTCTAGTGCAGGCTCAGACTGCAATGTTTATGTAACCTTGACCTAGCTCTAGCCCGCCAGAGAAGAAGGTAAGTAGGTGATAACAGCATGCATAAGCAACAAGCAGTACAGACACAGCTGCTCTTTCGCACTGCTACTTGCCTTTGAACTGACATCTGCCTCACTTGCATTTTTCCCCCCTGGAGATCTTACCTGCAAAGGTGTCTCTGCAGGCACATGGCCATGACAACCGGTGTAGATGGTAAGACGGCAAGACGAGTGTCCCTTCTCCAGTGGGTATGGAAACAGCATGGAATGGCAAGGAAGAGCCCCAGAGGAGTGCCAACATGCACCCCCTAGGCTCACCTTGGCTATCTATACCCACCTTTGTGGTAACTAAGGCTCTGCAGGACTGGAACACAGTGTGACTGAAACCCAGGGATGTCTTGAATTCCTTTGAAGTGATAAACATGCCTACTCCTCCCTCCTGCCATGAGTTGGCTGGGTGGTGGCTTGGTTGTTCTTTTGGTTTTTTTTTTTTTTTTTTTAACCTTTTTGCTACATGGGGCAAGAAGCAGAAACCTTCATCCTGCAAGTAGAGAAGCTGCAACAGATTGAAGAGGATCTGGAGCAGTGCCGGCTGCCACACATGTCTTGTTGAGATGATACAGCATCCTCCACATCTCCCCAAGTGTAGATCCCATCCTCTAGGAGGAGTCCTGGGGTGGGAGGGGCTCCCTGCTTTTGCATGCAAGGCCTACTATTCACCAGAAGGTGGATGTAGAAGAACGAGCCTCAGGAAGAGAGCCCGGTGGTCTACCCTACCTGGCACACAACTTACGCAACCTACACAGCCATGGAGCTTCAAGAGATGACAAGACAACCAATGCAAAAGGTGAGTGAGACAGTTCCTGCATGGCTGCTATGGCTGTAGGATGGTGGGGCTGATGACACAAAGTGAAGTCCACAGGAGATGTCCCAAATAACAAATATAGCCAGCACCCCCTCCATGCACCAGGTTCTGCAGGACATGCAGAGGACAGACCGAAAGGCAGGAAACCAGACTTTGGTAAACTGCTTAGTGCAGCAGCCTGCCTAGTTTGGGTAAGTCCCGGTGACTTGCTGGAGCAAGTCATGAAATGGACAACTTACTTAGACTAAGCATCCATGCTGAGAAATGGACTTGTGCTAGATGATGTTTTCAGTGCAGCACTGTAGCCCTGACGAGGAGCTGCTTCTGGTATAGATGATCTTGGCAAGTGGGCTGGCCGGCCAGTTCAGGAGAGTGGCAGCCCTTCTAGCCCCCTTCACAGAGTGTCCGATCAGTGACACAATGGATGCCTTAGCTCCGCTTGGGGATGTGGAAATAAGGTGCCAATGTAAGGCGAGATCTACAAACACTGCAGCAGAACAGCGTGTACAAGCAAAGGGAAAAAAGCAGGCTGCCCCTGGTGAACCTTGGACATGTTGCTGACTTGGTCACAATGGCCATGTCTTGGCAGCGGTACTGGCTGAGCAGCCCGAACGTAAAAGCAGCCCTGGTGAAGCAGGAGAAAGTGACTCTGGCCTCCTTCTACCCAGACGAGGATGCAGGACAAGGCACCGGTTAGCAGGAACCCCAGAAGGTTGGAGGCCGTGAGTGGAAATGACTATTTATTGGTCCCCAAGGAACATAAAGCACATACTAGCACTGATGGGTACCAGAGCCAGTCAGTGCTAATCTACGGCAACCTGGACTGTTTCCCAGGACCTACTACACATACGAAAGTGCTCAAAGGTCATGCAGCACAGTCTGGAGAGCCCAGGTGGCCCTGGGTTTCAGGCATTTGGCTCCACACCTGTACACAGTCTATGTTTCCCCACGTACTGAGTACAAACTAGGGGTGAACGTAATGATAGGTGTTCAGTCTGACACTCTGCAGGACAAATTCCACTTGGGAATCCATGTGGGCAAAACAATAACCCAAGGGCATCCATACCACACACCACTGACACTCTCAAAGACTTGTTGTGTGCATGAAACAGTACCCACTCCCTGGCAGCCACGAGGAAGGAGGATGTACTATCTTGAAATTGGAAGATGCTGGGGTGATACACCTGGCACATAGTCATTTCAATTCCCCAATGTGGGCCACCGAACTAAGCGCCTGCTGAAGCAAGCACATGGACCAGGGTTCAATCCTCAGCACCACATGTCACACCGGCCGCATCCCTGGGTGTGGTAAGCTGGCCAAAGAGACCAGATGTGGTGGTGCATGCCTATAATCCCAGCGCCGCAGAGGCTGAAAGCAGGAGGATTACTGTGAGTCCAAGCTGCATAGTGAGACCCTGTACAAAATACACTAAAAAAAAAATCCCCAGTATGGTAGGTTAACTAATGGGTGAGTTGCTAACACCCAGCTCAACTAAATCATCATGGTTCTAGGTGTGGAAGGTCCACCTGAGGATTGTTGCCAACAACATGAAGGGAGAACTAAACTCAGCTGTTCTCATTGTCTGAGGAGCTTAAGTCCTCACTGTCACTGAGGATGGCTTCAGTTCTCTTCAGGGGAGCTCTGGTCCTCTACTTCCTCAGCCTGGTGGCAGAGATCCTGCACTCCCCTCTCATAGGCTTTCTAGATTCCAGCAGTGGACTTGTGGCCTCCCTGGTGCAGATCCTTGATACAGATATGCATGAGATATTGTCAAAGGCTCTAGGCCTCCAGCTAGACTCCTGGAGGATGTTGCCATGGGACTGGGTCATGGAGACATGGCCAGGCCCTCAGCCAGACAGATTCTTTGGATCTCTGGTACACATACAGATCTCTTGTACTTCTGCATTTGACTTTTTGGATAAATATTATGAAATAGTCTACAAATAACCTATAAATTATGTGTCCTATATTAAACCTATTCTCTTGCAAACCTTAGCTATAACACCTTGTCTGGCCCATGTGGGAGCCTGACAGGATACGCCGAATGACCGTGGGTTACCAGGAGTTGAACACAGAGGCTCCTCCATTGCACGCGGCGCTGTCCAACATTGCCGACTCGATGAATCACCTCACCCTGATGTTGGGTTGACACTATTATGTTGTGGGTTTGGCCAATGCCTTCTTCTTCATTGCTATTCTGCCTGACAGTCAGGACTAATTTGCCTTTACTTGGGAGAGCAAGCCATGGATCTTCCCGGTGTTGCAACAAAGCTCTTTGCCTAGCCCAACCTCATATTGGGGCCCAGGACTTACTTGGCCACCTGGACCAAGCCCAACTCTGTGTCACTGTTTCATTATATTAATGATATCATGTTAACCTCTGACACAAGATGACCTCTGACTGCCTTGTAGATTTAGAAGCCGCTGCGCCCGCTGCGCAGTCTGAAGGAAACTTTGCTGGTCTGGGGGGCTGGGCACAAATGGAGACAAGGTCCAGAGACCTGGCTTGTTTGTCAAATTCATAGGTGTTATCTGGGTCGGGTGAGATGAAAGTAATTCCTGATGCCATAATTAATAAAATCCAGGCATACCCCACACCCATGACAGTAAGCCGGTGACAGATGTGTGCGGGCGCACCATGAGGCTTATACCACACCTAGCTACTGTGCTGTGCTACAAGATGACCAGAAAGGGTGGGACATAAGGTTCAAAGTGGGCAGGCCCTCTGCCTACTTGCTTCCACCCTGTTATTTATCCTGTGAATGTAACAGATAATGGATTTGGCTGGAGCCTATGGCGGAAACATGGAAAGCAGAAGCACCTTATTGGATTTTGGTCCCAGTTATGGAAAAGCCAGTATTCCCTAATGGAGAAACAGTTAAGAGCAATGTATATAAATTCCCTATAGAGGTCTGGGTCAATACATAGATGTCCCATCCCGGGAGTGGAGTGGCCCAGTCCCCCACCCTCATGTGCTGGTGGACATACTTGCAGGAGTGGGCCTTCCTTTTGGCTAGCCCATGGTCAGCCAAATTGACAAGTTTTGAGACTAATGATGTACACAGCATAGGGAACACTACAGGATGATGGACTATAGGTAATGACACCTAGCTCTATGCAAAGGGGAAAGAGGGAACTCTGGATGACACCTGCCATACTGACAGCCTAGCTATAGAACAGCCCCTGGATGGACAGCAGTTGCTGTCTGGCCAAATAGCTCAGAGGATTAAAGTCTGGGCAAATAGCTCAGAGGATTAAAGTGCCTGAAAGCAGGCCCAGGGGCCGGGGGTTCAATCTCCAGGCCTGGCACGCTGACCCTACCCCTGGGGCATACTGAGATGGCAATTGAGACTGCATGTGGTGGTGCACACCTGTATTCCCAGCTCTTGGGAGACTGTAAACAGGTGGATCACTATGAGTCCAATCTAGTAGTGTGACCCTTAACACCTTGTAGACCCTTCCCTAAAAATACAAAAAAGA
>NW_004524712.1:2227761-2236207 GCF_000260255.1 Octodon degus
AAAAAAAAGAAACTGGGACAGGCAGGTAAAGTTAATGGGTTGAATTGCAGGCGGTGCAGCTCCTTGTAATGCATGAGGAATGCCCCACCGGTCTACATGGACAGCTGGGCCATATTTAAAGTACTGACACTCTGGTAACTGTCTTTAGTGGCCCAGAACTCACTGACCCGCTGACTTATTGTTAGACTCATGGGAGCAGGGCCAAACAAGTAACAATGTAGTCTATTGTGTTTCAGGATGTGAGACCCTGACCCTCCTCTCGGTGCCAAGTGACTTAGCAGGTGCCCTGCTGAGGGCAGCCACTCTCCAAGGGCTACCTTCCACTGTGGTGCTTTGGCTCCACCAAAATCTGGGACATGTAAGACCTCATATCATACCATACAAGCTACAGCTCAGTGGTGGCACCTAGATTTGACGTCTGCTGAGGCAAAGGCTGCAGTAAAGGCGTGCCCCCTGGAGGAGGTTCCCACGCAGCTTGGCACCACACCATGAGCACCCCACCCACTACAGCAGTTGCAGGTAGATTATATCGGGTCCCTTTCTCTCTTGCAGGGACATAGATATACATTGACTGCTATAGATTCAGCTGCAGGCCTATCCTGTCCCCTTTGCTGACTAGGCCCATAACATTAGCGATTGCAATGGTTGACAGCTGTATGTAGGATGCTGCTAAGAATGGCGTCTGACCAGGGAACCCATTTAGGTGCAACAATGGGCCAGAGACAATGTCAGAGGGCACTTCCATGAGCCCTACAGCCTCAGGCCACTCGTATGATTGAAAGATACAATGGTTTCCTCAAAACTTGCCTACCTGGCAGCAAAGTTTGAGCGGTGGGTGTGGGTCTTGCCTCAAGCAGTCCAACTGCTCAATGGTGAGGCCTCACATATGAGTGACAGCCCACAGGATCACGTGAAAGCACAGCCCACCCTTCTGCACAGTAGCCTCGTAGAGCAAGGTCCTAAGGTAATACAGGGGACTTAAACCTCCCTACATGGGAGCCCATAAGGCCAGCAGGCTGTTACCAATGAGCTTGGTATTGGCCCACAGACCTAATGGAGAACTGGGTGTGCCTCCTGGAGCCCTGGAGGGAAGGACTGCAACGTGCTGTAGGAGTGCAGCCGTGGACTTCAATATGGCTTAAAGGCCTGTGCTGTTCTGTCTGATGCTGGAGTCCCCATTCTGAAAGGGAGTGGCATAGTGGCTGCTTGGCCCATTCCCTGGGGGTCGTGGGCCTAGGCCCAACTACCTTATGCCCACTAGCAGTGGGGACCCAAGCGTGGCATTGTAAGCCAAGGGGTAAGATGATTCCAGCCACAATCGTATGGCAGAATGAACATGTGGATTGCATCCTCTTGGAGGAGCAGGATCTCCCTATAATGGCTTCTCTTTCTGCCTGTCCTTCTGACTAGGATGTCGAGTTTGCTCCTGGCACAAATATTTGTTCATGTACACCAACAAACATACTGTTGGGTGTGTACTGAACTTCCAACTGACACAGCCGAGGGCCACCCATGGAGAACTGCGTTGGTGTCCCTGGTCAGCTGGACTGACTGATGGCAACAAAACTGAACTGGCTCTGCCTGGATCAGTGACACCAGATCTGTGAAGCACAGATCTGGAAAAGCATGACCACCCCCAGAGCCTGGGACCTGGTATGTGCAATGGCTCGGGGTGCAGGAGGGGAACTCCAGTAATATTGTTGGACATAGCCCTGCTTTGTACTCAGCAGGTGAATGAGCCAGACCTGGGGCGGTGCCCCCTGACCTCTGTAACCATACGCTGCTGATTACCGATACAAGCAACGGCCAGGAGCTCATCAGTACAGCACCCACTAACTGGCCCACTGGGGTTGGTCATGCTCAGTAGTTCTGTGTAAGATCATTGTGGTCTCTGTGTAGGGGTCAGTTCTATGGGCCACTCTCCAGAAACAGCTGTCCCCTGACCTTTGAGGGGGTGGAATGCAGAGGATGCGGTGGTTTCCAGGTTTGGGTCTCAGGTCATCTGAGGACATGTTAAGGACATGAACCCACTGCCCAGTGCAGGTGCAGACCGGGATATGTTTATGTAATCATGACTCAGCTGTAGTAAGCCACATATGTGCTGGTTATCCCAGTGGAGAAAAATGCAAGTGGGTGTTCATGGCATACGTAGGCAACAAACAGCACAGACGCAGCTGCTCTTTCACCCTCCTCCTGCCTTGAACTCCCAGGATTCTGTTCCCTGGGGATCTCACCTGCAAATGTACCACTCCAGGCACCCAGCCACAAGTGACATCACCAAGACAGTGCAATAGGAGTTCTCCAGACTCTATTATCCAGAAGCAAGAACACCTTTGTAAGTGTCCCAGAACTCAGGAGTAAGGCTAAGATACCCCTCGCACAACAGAACAGAGAAAAACCACATTCAGAGGTCTTTCCCAGGACAAGTGGCATCTGTACGTCAGTAACTACCAGAAAGGCTAAGCCACGACCCAGTAACAGATGCTGAGTGGCAAATCGACCAAGACTCAGTACTCCACTGCAGCCTACTACAGTCCAGGGCAAGTACAACTCCATGCATATCTGGAGAGCCCGAATAATGTGACTAAGAACCAACCCTCAAGCCTCACCTAGCCTCATACTCCACGGCCTGGCCAACTACCAATTTCTAACAACAGCACTTCCCAGCCGAAGAAATCAATGTACAACCCCTCGAGATCAGAACTGATTGCACAGCCTAGCCAGCAGCTCTGCATGGAGGCAGAATCCAGCCAGTGGTCCTGCAAAACCACGGAGCACAGCAAAGCATGACCATCTGGCCTTAAAGCCAGAAAAAGACCCAATTAAACCAAAGAGACCAACACCGAGCTCTCGTTTTGGGTTGCTACCAGCCAGCCATCCTCTGTCCCAGGGTGGACTAAATAATAAAGGCCTATCACCACCAACAGCATGCACAGAGACCAGAAAAGCTGGCCATCTTCTCAAATGTGTACCAATGTGAGTACAGAAGGACTATGAAAAATTTGGGGAATATGACTATATGAAAAGGAACTGATAAAGTTCTAATAATTGGCCAGGATGAAACAGAAATCTGTGAAACAACTGATGAAAAATTCAGAGAAGGTGAGCTCAAAGGCAAGATATTTGAAATTATCCAGCCAAAGGAACAAAAAGAATAAAAAAGACCAAGGAAAGTTATGCGATACAGTATGCAAACTACCATTTTTACAAGAATTTTTTTTATTACTTTTTTCTTTTTTACAACTATTTACTTTAAAGAGCAATAACTGATATGACATTAGAAGCAGTATGCATTTAGAAGACCAAAGTGGCAGGTGTTTCAAGCATGGTTTTAGTGTTACACATAGCTATCCTCAGTGTAGTTGTTTAGTTCTCAGATATCAGCACATAGAGTTAGTCTGGGTGAGAATTTTACCCATTCACTGCTATTTTCAAAAACCTGATGGAGATCCTTAGGACCATTGCCTTAACCATCTTGTTTATATAAATGTATGGTTTTGCCCCTGCCATATTGGGTAACTTTTCTCTCTCCTGTCTTTGTTGTTTAATCCTTAAATTCTTGCTTTCCATTTAACTGTCTTATACCTTTCAATTTTTATTTCTTCTTTTGAGTTCTTACAGTAGGAAAAAAATTTTAAAGAATTCTTTTTTTTTTTCTTTTTTGGCTGGCTCAGGCAAGGCAGTGGAAATGGGGATTGAACCACAGTCCCCTGTACCTGGCTGATTTAGCCCAAGCAGGTGCTTCAAACAGCTGAGCTAACCCACAAGCCCAAAACAAGAATTCTTGAAGGAGAGAAAATGATCTAGGAATATGTTTAAGGAAATGACTAAAAATTTCCAAAGTCTGGTTAAAGATGACAAATGCAGGTCTAGATGTTCAAAGATTACCAGTCAAAGTCAACCCAAAGAGGAGCTCATGAAGACATAGCATCATCAATTTTGCAAAAATCTAGAACAAAGATACAAAGCATTATATTTAAGAGAGGCCTAATACGGCTTTCATGTCTCTCAGCAGAAAATTAGCAGGTTAGGAGAGGATGAGATAATACATTCAAAGTGTTGATGGAATAAAGTACCAGCTAAGGATGCTTTATGTAAAAAGATGGTTCATCACCAGTAGGTCTGGGTTGTAAGAATTGCTAAAGGGAATTCTTTAAACTGGAATAAAAAACTAAGAGAATATACATATTCATTAACATATAGTCATATATATATGAAAAGTAAAAATTCAGCAGTATAAATAAAACATAGTCATGCTCAGAATTTTCAGGAAAAAAATATATATGTGTTATGGTTTGTGTCTAGTTGTCCCCCCAAAGCCTCATGCAGTCATAGGGTGAGGACTTGTAGAGTTTGTGTTAACTCATGATCCACTGGGATTATGTGTGATCCAAGGCTGGGATTATGGGTTTTAGTACTGCTGGGATTACCCATAGGTGGGTAAATACTGGGAAGTACCCATAGGTATGAGTACTTCCCCTATCCTGGGGCAGGTAATTTGCATTACAATGTAAGGTGGGAAGAGAAGCTAGCTGCTTGAGCTGCTGCTCCCCTCCCTTGCCCTCTTGCTCTTTGCCGCCACCATGAAAGGTTGCCCTCTGCTATGTGCTGCTCTGCCTTGGACTCAGCTGAGTATGGACTGAAACCTCCAGTAACTGTGAGCTAAATAAACCTTTCCTTCCTTCATTTTGAGTGTCGGGTATTTGTCCCAGCAATGAGAGAAGGGTAACTAAGACAATATGTATATAATGTATTTAGTACAGGTTCTATAGGGTCTCACTACACAGATTGGACTTGTAGTGATCCTTCCTGTTCTTCAGTCTCCCAAGCGCTGGGATTACAGGTACGGGTCACCACATCCAGTCTCATTTGCTGACTCAGCGTGCCCCAGCGGCAGGACCAGCATGGCAGGCCAGAGGCATCCAACGCCCTGCCCCTGTATCTGCCTAAGCAGGCACTTTAATCTGCTGAGCTATCTGCCCAGCCCTTAGAACTATAAAAGTGGTGTTCCATTTTAACCTTTCTATGAGTAAAAAGAGAAAACTATTAAACACCACTATCTTCCTCCTAGAATATGCGACTATATCCCATTTGGATTTTATTTAAATCTTGACCTTTTCAAATCCATTCTCCTCATTGCCACAATTTCAAATGTAAACCAGAACATGTCACACAGACAGACGTGAATCCTGCTTAAAACACGCCAGCTTCCTTAGCTCTTACGGTAAACAGCGCCTCCCTCATGTTGCCCTACATAACCTGCATGATTTGGTCCTTGCGTATTTCTCAGCCTCATGCCTCTGGTCTGTTTTCTGGGCCCCTTTCAATAGCCTAAAGCTTCTACGCTTTCACTCCCACACACCTCTGCATTCACTTTTCACATGCTTTCCTCTATTTACCCTCCGTTCTTGGTGCAGTGACACTATACCAAATCCTTTTATTCAAAGTTCCCTTAAGAAGTTTGGCCTCTTCTTAGCACTGACTGACTACACTAATCTTACAATAATTTGTATTGATCAATGTTGATTTTTTCTATCTGTCAAGAAAACTCATAAGGGCAGAAACTTCTTAATTTCATGAGCAAATCAAGATATATCATGAGTATTCAATAAATATTTGTTAAATTATCACTATTTTATGTTTTAATACTCTTAGAACTGATGTTTTTTCCTTTGTTACTCTGGAGTGGAAGTAGAGTTGCTTTTCAATAAACATTTATAATGTTTAAAAATTAAAAAATAATTTATCAAATATTCCTGTTAGGACAAAGCAAGATCATTGGCCTTGTCTAATAAGATCACTAGTGATGTTTGAAAGTATAGTTTTAATATGCTGATAACACAGACTTCAGAACGCTCGCAGTTGAGCAGTTGAGCCCCTGAACAAGGAGAATAGGAAAGAAAGGATACGCACAAACACTGATCAAGGAAGAAGCAACGACCAGGACATGTGGCTGGCTTTCCTTTCTCTATTGTGCATTTCATCACTGATGTTCCCCCAGTCCTGGGAAGACTGAAGTAGGAAAGGAATGAAAATGTGAGAAAGAGAAACAGGGTATAATTGGTCAGATCAGAGAGAACTACAGTTGAAGGGGTAGGAGCAAAAGGATGAGGTAAACAGAGATACCCTACAGGATTGGTCTATTTAAGCAGACCATATAACCAGCTGAAAATAATATTTGAACCTACGCTAGAAAGACTCTAATGAGTTAATAAACCAATTATGCCTAATAAAGGAGAGTGTGTGGAAGACAGCTGGGAGGTACTTACAAGGCAAAGAAGCCACGTTAAACTACACCACTTGGATGTAATTAGCAAAATCCAGATTATGGGAAACTTGATCTAACTAACAGCCTGGTTCTTTCATTAAGCAAACTGCAAGGGGAAAATGGAAAAGGAATTTATAAATTAAAAGAAATTCAAAAGACACACCAACCAATCGTAATGTGTGGGCTTGATTTGATACTGGTTCAAAGATGCAAACTAAAAAAGAGAAAAATTCAAAGGTGTAACTGGAGCTTTGATATTACAAACATTAAATGCTTTACTGTAGTAATAGTGTTGCTGCACTTTAAAAAGTCTTTATACAGATTATACTGCAGTATTTATTTCAGACACCTTTTATTTGCTTCAGAACAATATTATAAGAGGAGGTATGTGGGCTTCAAGACTGGCCATGGATTTACAATCCCCAGAGCCTGGTACTGAGCACACTGGATTCCACTATGTCCTGCTTCTTTTTAATGTTTGAGATTTCCATACTATCGTTCTTGTTGTTATTGTCAAAGGTGAGATTGGGTTTGAGAGCATAAAATATTCTCCCATTTACTATCCATTAGATGGCTGTGGTTCAGTGGATATCAAGCCACGGGGATCAGAGTTAGGCAAATTCAAAAATCAAAACTTAGCATAAAGGATAACAAGAGAGTAATGAGGGAGGAGATAAGGAGTGCCCTGAAGGTCCATCGCACTAGGCGCAAAGTGAGCTCATGTGCTCTTCAGGGCCAAAGAAAAGCTCATGCAGGTGTGAGATGACCAAACCTCAATATGGGAAAAAATGAGTGCTCTAAAGTAACATCGTGGGATTGAAAATACATGGAAGGGACATTTACATCTCCACACCACGCTTCCGCCATTGTCTCCTCTACTCTGTTCACACTATTTTCTTTCTCAGCAAAACTGAAGAGCCTCGGAGGTAGTGTGAAGGCCCGGAGAGAAGCGACTTAGGGGAGAAGAGGTAATATAGTTTGGAGGAAAATTATTTTCTCCTCCCATTGAATTCTGGATTTTACAAATAGTGTGCACCAAATTTGACAACTGGCACCTGCTTGTTTTTTGGCTTTTGCACGCACAGGGTCTACAGGGTCTCACTACACAGATCAGGCTCATAGCGATCCTCCTGTTTTCAGCCTCCCAAGCGCTGGAATTACAAGTGCGCCACCACACCCAGTCTCAATTGCCATCTCAGTGCTCCCCCAGGGGCAGGGGAATCGAACCCCCATCCCTCTGGGTGGCCGGTCCAGAGTCTGCCTAAGCAGGTGCTTTAATCCACTGAACTATCTGGCTGGCCCAGAACCTGCTTATTTAAGGTGGAAAAACAAACAAACAAGCAAACAAACAAACCAACCCAGGCGTTGGGAAACAAACTGGTGGATGTGCACGGCAGTGACTTAGAGTATTGAATTGAGGAACCCCTTCTCTTGCAGATTTCATCCCAGAAATCCCCAAAGCACTGGGCCATGTTAGCAGGTACATATAAAGCATAAAATGTTAATGGCCATATACACAATATTTATACAGAATATTTATTTTTAAATGTCAGGCATTTTATAAACCATATATATATTTTTAATATTTATTTATTTATTTATTTATTTTAAGAACAAGATCATGCAAAGGGGATAATGGAGAGCGCTACGGAGAAAAACAGCAAAGAAAAAAAAGCCGCTGGCGCACAAAGCGTGAGGAGGCAGCTACCCGGCCCAGGGTGGCCGGTCCGGAGTTGGCAAGGGCGGAGACTAAACCCGCCCCGGCGGCCTGACATAAAGTCCATCTTCCCCAAAATCTAGCTTTCTCGCCGTCAACCAAGCGCAGAGGAGAGACCGCTCTGCCCTCTCTAGATCTAACCACCGCCATCCTTAGGACTCCACGAAGCAACAAAACACCAGCACAGATTACGCGCCTCGCGGAGGCGGGCTGGACTCGTTGAACCCCACGCCCTAAATCCCGGGCTTCCTCCCGGGAAGGCAAATATGCACCAATCAAAATGCAGACGTCAAGGACGCTCAGCGCCAGGACCAATGAGAGGGGCGATGGGCGGGGCCTACCCCGGGATTTTAAACCTCTGCGGCCGGCTGGTTAACGGCCGGGAGCGCCGGGGCGGGTGTGCGCCTGCGCGGGGCTGCCGCGCGCACCCGGGCTCGCTCCACGGGCGGCTGCGGGGTCCG
>NW_004524712.1:2236463-2257280 GCF_000260255.1 Octodon degus
TATGGAAGATGGAACGCAGAACCCTCTCGCTGAGCTTCATCCTCGGTGCTTTATATTTTATTTTGCGATCTTTAGGTAAGAGCTCGTTAAGTTGCGGGGACGGCTGGACTCGCGCGCCTCCTGCCTGGGCGCGGGGGCGCAGGAGTTGCAGGCTGCGCCGTCCCGGCGGGCGCGTCCTCTTAGGTGGGGAAGGCTTTGCGGTACCCAGTAGGCACCCCTCTAGCCTGTGTCAGGGAATCAGTTTTTCTAGCTTGTACTTCTTTTCTAGTTTGTACTTTGCATTACAGTTTTAATTGTACCATAATTTGTAAGCCATTTTCCCTCCTAGGTATTTATTCTAAAAGGATATATTCGAGAAGCAGGCATTTGTGTGCGCTTTTTTTTTTCCTGTATTTTTAAAGACATAAATTTAAGAGATAATGCTAAGTACACTAGAGGAGAAAAAAATGCTTGCAAGTCCACCAGACATAAATTACCATCAAATAAAATACTGTTCACATTTGGGTTGACTTACGGTATATTCATTACTTTAATGAATATTTATAATGAATATCCTTATAAAATGTGTTTGTGCTAATTGGATATTTTAATATAAAGTTATTAGTTTTAAAAAACAGATTATGCCTTGTTCAGCTAGGAATACATTGAGACATGCTTCCATGTCAAATACAGATGTGGATTAGCCAGTTCTTAATGACTGTGGGATTTCTTGCTATAGTTCTGTTGTACTAAAAACATTATTTAACGAATCCCCTGATGATGGATATTAAAGTTGTTTACAATTTTTTCTTGAGCATAAAATGTTAATGGCTATTTGTGTATATGTCTGCATTCTTTTTAAAAAAAATTTTTTTTTTTTTAATCTTCACTTATTTACTTGGTGCAGGGTCTTGCTGCACAGTTTGGGTTTGTAGTGCTCCTCCTGTCTCAGCCTCCCCAGCACTGGGATTACTGGCGTGCACTGCTGCACCCGATTTCTGTGGCCTGGAACGTATGCAGTACTGGGGACTGAACCGGGTGCTTGTGTTTGCCAGGCAGGCGCTTAGACCTCCAAGCCATCTCCACAGCCTTCTGTCCACATCTAGTGTTGTTAATGCCTTACGATAAATTATGTGAAGTGGATTGTGGTTTTAAAAGTATGGCACAATTTAACTTCTAACTCAGAATTACAAACTTCCACTATAAAAATTCATTACCCTTAACTTATGCAGTATTAAATATGCCTTTCCCTGGAACCAAATAAAGCTGCTCCCCACCCCCATACTGGAGATTGAAGCCAAACCTTTGCATTGAGCTACATCCCACCACTTTGTATTTTGCACAAGATCTAGCTGAATTACGCAGGTGAGATTTAAACTTGGGGTCCTCCTTTCTCAGCTTCCCGGTGTTAGGATTATGGATCTGCACTTTTTAGTAACTTGCCAGGGAGGTAGCTCAGCAGCACAAGTGCCTGCCTGGCAAGAGTAAGGTCCTGAGTTCGATTCCCAATACAAAAAAAAAAAAAAAAATTCCTCCAGTTTATTGTTTCTTTCACCTTGAGTATAGTGTTTGTTTTTATGATAGACAATGCTGTGATTTTTTTTTTAACTGTCCCATGCTATAGAAACATAGTAACTCTGTTGTAGTGCCCACCTTTTTTTATTTGTATTTATTTTTATGTATTTTTAGTACAGGGTCTACAGGGTCTCACTACATAGATTGGACTCGTAGTGATTCAGTCTCCCAAGTGCTGGGATTACAGGCGCATGCCTCCTCGCCCGCTCGCATTGGCCTTCTCAGCGCACCCTGGGGGTGGGGCTGGCACTGCAGGCCAGGGATGAACCCCAGCTGCTGTGCTCTGCCTAAGCAGGCGCTTTAGTCCACTGAGCTATCTGGCCGGCCCCCTTTTTCATGCTTAGAATCCCATCTTGTACCAAACTGCTATCTGAATTTTAAGTTTCCCTTTCCACCATAGAAATCCTTTAAATTGAAAATTGGCTGAACCAGGGACACTGGGTTACTTTTTTTTTTTTTTTAACGGTACTGGGGACTGAACTCAGGACCCTGCATTTGCCAGGCAACACTTAAGATTTTTGAAGGAAAGATATTGCTAGGTATTTTGATTAATATCCATTTTCATTGGCAAGACACAAGTTGCTCTAACTGCTGTGTTTCTAAGAGAAAGATTGTCTTGTTTTTATAGAAAGAAAAAGATACAGTGACCTATGGATTTTTCAAGTTTGCATTTTATTGTTCGCATACATGTCTCTACTACTGGGCTGGAGAGATGGCTCAGTGGTCTGAAGCACCTACTTAGAACAAGCTTGGCAAAGCATCAGGGACCACGGTTCAATCCCCCAGCACCACATGCCAGCCAGCCCCGCCCCCTGGTGGGCTGAGCTGGCCACACACACACCTCTCTCTCTCTCTCTCTCTCTCTCTCTCTCTCTCTCTCTCTCTCTCACAAAAAAAAAAAAAAAAAAAAAAAAAAACAAAACATGTCTCTACCTACGTTCAAGGGGAAAAAATGAGAATCTGACATAATTTAAACACAAAAGAACAAATACTTTTGATTATAGTATAATGTACATCCCATTAAAAAAAATGTAGTGTCAAAAATCCTAACTCAGACTTCCTACAAAGGACTATTTGTACATATAAACCCATTGAAATAATTCCATTTTAAAAATGGAAAAAGTAAAATCTAAACTGTACTTGAGTTTAACACTTAGTCCCTACTATAGGTCAGACTTTAGAATTTGTACACTGAACTCTGATAAGTAATTTTTCTAATATACTCTCAGGATTTTTTTCAGTCCATCTGACCTTTTTCTCTAGTATTACCAAAAATGAAGTCACCAAATCATACCCTAGATTTGATAGTATAGACTAGTGAATTTTAAAAAGATTGTATTTAAAGTGTGAGACCCTGATCGTCTCGTGTCTGCAGAATCAGTGAGTGCCTTTCATCCTGTATTTCATCCATTGTTTTAGAGTTGACTTTAAAATGAGGAATGATTTAAGCTCTTTTATTTTCCCTAGGTTTTTAATGTGAATATTAACGCCAATCAAGATACACTAAAATAAGGTAAGAAATAGAAAAGTAATGCAGGTTTGTCCTTATGTAAGATATTCTGCCATCCTCCGTAATTACCCTAAAACAGTTTGATGATAGAACCCATATTTGTACCTCTGGAGTCTTAAATATAGGATTGTTGATTGGTAAATAAAACTTTGGCTCTCAGGAGGAGGAGATAATTGTAAACATGGGCCACACACTACAGTGAGAGAACTATTCCTGAAACAGAAGTCTCAGTTAATTTGCTTTCATCTTTATCTTGTTACAAAGGCCAGAGATATTATTTAAGAACTTGGAAGTCTTTTGAGTACATACTAGTTTTTTATAAGTATTACCTTTGCTTTCAGAACAAGCAAAGGCCCACCTCCTTTTCCTGTCAGTCTGTAGTAAACCACACAGGAGCTCATGTCTGAAACCAGAGGTTATCCTGAAAGCCTCCCTACTGTGGTACTACACACTGAACACAGACCTGCTGCTTCTGCTTCCTTACTGTCATCCACTTCCGCCCACGCCCCTTACTACAGATGCTCCGGAGCACCATTTATTGCCTTGCTTATGCCAACAGCCTCCTTTCTGGTTCCACTGCCCTCAGTTTTACCCATTTCCCACCCAAAGTATACTCTGTGCATTATTTTTGCTATATAGAAGTCTAACTTAAATTTTCTTTACTGGCCTCTCCAGGCAAAATTAAAGCTTTTAAAGAAAAATACAGGCTCTCCAAATATGACCCTTTTTTTTTTCTCAGCTATGCCTTTGTCACTCAATCTGTATTATGTATAGCTGAATAATATACCTCTAACCCTTTACAGAAACTGTCTTTTGCCCCTGATGCAGTGGTGTGTCACGTTAGCCCTTTCCCAGGCGTTCTGCAAGATTAAGCCTAAATAGCTCCTTTCTGTTAAAACTACCCTTTAACTATAGGTGGTCCAGATGTTGGAAACACTGGCGTGCGAGCCAAGAATGGTTTTTACTTTTCTAAGTGGTTGTCAAAGAATATAGATCAGATCTTTTTTTTTTTTTTTTTTACAGAACCTAAGATTTTACTTTACTCTAGTTCACAGAACATTTACCTCTGCACTAGATTTGCACGTGTGAGGACGGAGAGATTGTGTCTTACTGATGTAAATTCACACTGGCGTGACACCAACTTAATCCTTAACTGACTGAACTTAAAACATACGTATAAATTCAGTCGTAGAAAATAAGACATGTAGGCACAGATTTTTATAGGAACTATTCAGATGAGAATAGCAACAAATTAGACATTTGTGGAATCAAGTTTTAATGAATTTAAACACAAGGCACATGTTTCTAGATGTACATAAATTATAATCACTTTTTGCTTTTTCTTTTACTCCTTTGGACAGGAATGACAAAATGTTTGGTCTCAATCTTTTGTTGTTCACTGGCCTTGAACTCACTGTATAGTAGTGTACTCGGAACTCACAGTGGTCCTCCTGCCTCAATCTCCTGAGAGCTGGGATTACAGGCATGCACAACCACAGCCAGCTTGGTCTCTTTCTTAAGAACTTCCTTAATCAGGCCTTACAATTTTTTTTTAAGAGGTGATCGTGAGAATTTCCACAACTTCCTGCAATGAAATGTTCTGCATTTCTTTTCTGCCTGCCTGTACTAACAGGTTGTAGTCGCTTAGACCCTCATGTGTTTGCTGTGATTAAATGATGCTTTTAATTTCCCCGTCTACACAGACCTTCTTCTTTGGTTTCTCCAAAATAGTATTCTGTTCTTCAAGTGTGTCACAACAGTCCCTTTTGGCTTTTGTTTCTTCCTTATGGACTAAATGTGGGTGCTCAATGCGTCCTCTACGAACAAAATGCTGGATCCGGGATTCCAGTCCTTGGCACTTGGGGCGATCCATGAGGGGTCTATACTTGCGCATTTTTACTCCTTCTACAAAGGCACTGGTCTGCTTTATGACAGAGGGCTTACTGTTTCTCCGTTCTGTTGTTCCATCCATCTTCGGTCCTGTTGTACAGGGTAACACAACAGAGTCCAACCCTTGCAGCATGTTATATAACATGTGGCTTTTGACGGCATGATTAGCCCATAGCTGCTGCAGGTGAGTAACATTGAACTCCTGAACCTCTTGATCATGGAGCCACTTGACGTTTTCAAACTTACAGTCATACAAGACTAGAGGAAACTCCACAGCCATGCTAGAGAAAAAGAAACGGTTATGAGAATACATAACTACCAACGTTCTTCAAATCCTTAAGTTTCGTTGAGTTAGAAGATGGGGGGACACCGATGTTGGTGTTACCTAACAGCTAAGCTTAAATACAAACTCTATTTTTTTTTAAATGCAATAAAACATGGGTCAATATGACATATGCTAGGTAAGTATCAGTGATAACAGATCACCTAGAAATGAGTTGACATGTCTATCACATTGCTACAAAATTTTTAAAAGTTGATAGTAATTATCCAAATGTATTGGTGGCTTTCTTGGCTTGCTAATGAATTAGCCATTTACAAGTCCATTTATTAAAATACAGGATGACCAAAAATTGCATACTTTTTCATTAATTTTTATAATAGGAAATATAAAAATGACAATTTTGTCAAATTTGTTCAATAATTTTTGTGTACGGTATATCTTAAAACATTCAATACACAGTGTAGTGTTACAATATCTTTCCAAATTCTTTTTGTATTAATTGTCTTACTTTAAACAACATACTTTACACTGTTGTGTTGGCTTTTCCTTTCCTGTGGGTGATAAAATTTCTATAAAATGTCTCTCTACTAAACATAATGGTGACAAGGTCAATAATGGATGTCCTGGTTGGCTTTTTTTTTTTTTTTTTTTTTGCTTGTCTCTTTGCCCTTCTTTTTCTTTTTATTTTTTCCCATAATTTTATTGAGAAACAAATAGCAATGAGACAGTTCCAAACCAAATTGGTAGGACAGTTTCAATAATTAACACATTGCATACATTCTTCCGTGGCTGGCATTTCACTAGCCCTTATCTTTCAATTATTTCATCTACTAGATCTAGCTTAGACCTAATCTAAATTGTAAATGACTTTTGAACCCCCTTGTTTTGAATAACAAAACAAGTTCCATATTGTTTGGTCCAGAAAGTACATTATAGTATTTTTTCCCTCACTTTTTGATAGCTTGTTAGACAATGGTCAGCTCTCACAACACCACCCATACAAGTTCTATCATTTCTGTATCAGGAATAGTTGACTTTTTCCTGATATGCTAACATTTCTCCCTTTTTCAGTTTTTTGTTTTGTACATCTTTTGGTAATTCTTTCCTATTCAGTCAAAATATTCCAAATGGGTCCATTTTGTATAGCAAAAGAATATCACTGAGTGCTGGAGAAGTACAAAAATTGTATTTAATGTACTTATTATAAGTACATTATAGATTTTAGCACAAACGTTATTTTTCACAAATGTGATTTAGTAAATAAAATAACCATACCTTATTAGATTTCATTAGAAACAAATATCAAGGCTAATACAATATAAATTTAAAAATGCAAAAACAGTAAATATAAAACAAACATACAAGTGTTATGTTATGCAAGCAAGAATCAACTAGTTGAAATGACATTTGCCCAAGCAATGCTTAGAATGATCAATACATGAACGCACTGCCTGAGTGACACTTTAAAGTGGTTAATGTTATGTATGTGACCTCAGCCTATTCTCAAAAAAATGAAAAAATTCAAAAACAGAGTAGCATATGGCTATTTAATAATACAAAACCAAGGAAGATTTAATACAAAGTTTGAATGTTCATGTTTTAATTTCATTACAAGCTAACAATAGCTGTTAACATAAATTTAAAAAAAGATGTGAGAATGAATGTCCTTTTAACTAAAGAGCCTGGTCCAAACGTGTTTCCTTACTAATGTGGTAAAATGAGAAAATGAGACGATACTACGCCGAGCACAGCCCACATGTTCCTCACATTCTGAAAGTGACAGTAAAAGCTTCAACACAGAATCAGTGACTCAGTGCTACATTCAGTCAACATGGAGGAGAGTGTTGTGCTGTATGGTTTAGTTTGGTTTGGTTTAACTTACCTATATTGGGGCTTCTGGGGATTTTTCTCTATATTCAGCAACTCATCAATAACTTCTGGCTTCTCCATTCCTTGGCCAATCAGAAAGAGGACAGCCATCATACAGCGGACTTGATGATAAAGGAAAGCCTGCCCAGTCACTTCAAATTGACATAACTGGAAAGGTTCTTGCCATCTCTCCTCACCTAGGCTTTGCCCCACTAGTAGTACTTGAGCAGACAGAATAGTCCTCTGAAAATTAATCACTCCATTCGCTACATCCATTTTACACAAGTTCCTGAAATCATGGGTACCAACGTACCTCTGAGCTGCATCATTCATCTTTACAATATCTAAATCAGCGCGAGGGAAAAAATAGCGGTAAGTGCGTTCCAGACAGTTGAACCTAGCACTGAAGCTCGGTTCTACAGGAGCCCAGGCCAGGACACGGATGTCTGGAGGGAGAACCCGATTGAGGATGTGGGTATAACGGATCTCTTTGGCATCATCGACTTCATCTTTGAAGTTAAGATCTTGTGAATCTTTGTCCCTTGGAAACTGAGACCGCAGGTCAAGAGAAATCACCTGTGGAATTAGGGGAAAGATAATGAATTCTAGAGATCCAATAAAATAATCTCAGTTCTCAGTATGTACACCCAGATATCCTGGTCCTGCTTGACTTGAGAAACAGTATAGTGATCCTTACCTGACCAAAGGCACTAACTCCTTTGTCCGTCCGCCCACATCTGTGATAGTTGGAAGTCTGTCTGCTTTCTATCAGTCGAGTTTTGGTCAGAGCCTCAAATAGCTTCTCTTCGATGGTGTTGTCTGTATTTTCCTGACTAGCAAAGCCCTGGTATCCCCAGCCTAGATAGGCTATTCTTAGGGCTACATGTCTTCGGCTGTGGGCACTGAAATCAAATGCACGCTTAGCTTTTGCAGATCCTAAAGAATTTTCTTTAATGTTTGGGTCTTTGATGTTGTTTGACTGTTCTTTTTTAAGTCTTTGTACTTCTTGCTCCAGTTCTTGTACTCTTTTTAAGAGTTTCTCAATCTGGCTTCTGTCAGTGTCTGTTTCAGCCATGGTACGGCAGCCCCAGGAGTAAACGAACCCTACCGTTCCACCTACTTGAAAAGAAAGCAAATAATAACAGTTTCAGTGTTACTTTCTCTGGTAATATCACTGTCACATTCAGATCGCATGCGAGATTAAATTTGATGCTGAAGAGTAAGAATATAGATTTGTAGGGCCGGCCAAATAGCTCAGTGGATTAAAGCACCTACAAACAGGCGCAGGGGTCCGGGGTTCGATCCCCAGGCCTGCCGTGCCGGCCCCGAACCCGGGGCACGCTGAGAGGACAATTGGGACTGGGCATGGTGGCTGGTGGCACATGCCTGTAATCCCAGCTCATGGGAGGCTGTAAACAGGCGTATGTATCACTATAAGTCCAAAGTAGTAGTGAAACCCTGAACACCCTGTAGGCTCTTCACTAAAATACAAGAAAAAAAAAAAAAGAATATAGATTTGTGCTTGCCCGAAGATATAAAGAACAGCTAATTACTCAATTCTCTTAAAACTTACCTGACCAATGTATATGGGAAAAGAAAAATATTTATTTAGTTTCTTTTTATTCTTTTAAAAATTGTGGGCCATTACCTATAGATTTCATTTTCTTAGTTTTCATTAACAGATGAATTGAGAACTTGTGTTACTGATATTTTCCTTATATTTCCTTTTGGTTTCTCATTATATTTGTTCAAATTTTCTAATCATTTCTCTTTTTTTTTAATTTTAGAGAAGAGACTACAGGGTGTTCAGGGTCTCACTACTAGATCAGACTTGTAGTGATCCACCTGTTTACAGCCTCCCAAGAGCTGGGATTACAGGCGTGTGCTGCCACGCCCAGGGGGCGGGGCCAGCCTGGGAATGGGACCCCTGGCCCCTAAGCCTGCTTATAAGTGCTTTAATCTATGAGCTATTTGGCTGGCCCCATGAGTTCTTTCTATGGGCTACTTATAACTGAGTTTCTACTGCTTTTCAGTATCAGATATTCATTGTGTACATTCTGTCATCTAATATTCTATTTTATAGGTGGTACAACAGAAGCCAGCCTAACTGAAGACATATTATGAATGTTTATATTTCACATTGGCAGTAGAAACCTAGAGACAAGATTTTCTTATATTAAAGTTTTGATGGCAGAAAAAAGGTAATTAAGCAGTATTCATCTTTTTAAGCAAAAGTACTGTTCTGACAAGATTTTTCTATGTTACCAGTTACATAAGTCAGTTTAATGATGCAATTTAGATATCCACATTGTAATCCTGGTATACAGTTTTGGGTCCTTTGATTTTCCTTGTCTGTAGTTCAAACCTTTAAATGTGAAAATGAAACTATAAGAGTAGCGGAAGAAAATGCTGAATTAGGGCCAGGGAGATAGCTCAGCAGCATAAACACTTGGCTGGCAAGTGCAAGGTCCCGAGTTTGATCCCCAGTATGACAAAAAAAAAAAAAAAAAGCTGAATTACTTCACATAAACTCTTAAAATATTGTAGTGGGAAAGGCTTTTCTACATGCAGAACTTTAGAATCTCAGAAACAGTAGAAAACCAAAAAATGTGGGGCCAGGGAGATGACTCAGTGGAATAAGCGCTTCCCTGGCAAGTGCAAGGGCCTAAATTCAATCCCCCGTTCTCCAAAAAAAAAAAAAAAAAAAGAAGAAAACCAAAAAATGTGAAATACCTAAAAATAAAAATTACTACTACTTGCAAACTATAAAGTTCAAAGATAAGCTGAGAGGTAGAAAATGATGGCAAATTAATATATATATAGGAGATATATAATAAATGTATAACCAATTTTTAACAAAAACAAGAGAAGGAGTCCAACCTGAGAGGTACGTGGGCTAGATCAACCACTTCGCAGAAGAAAAAAAAGCTTACAAATAAAGCAGTGTTCGGTTTTACTCAAGTTAAATAAATGGAAAGTATGTAAGAACAATTTTTCATAGAACTGATTACAAAGACAAGAAAGTGGGATAGAATAGCACTTTGGAGAAGCAGTAGAGAACTAAGCTTTATTAATATATTATTGGCATAACTTTGTAGAGGTAAGCATTTTAGCCACTTTCAAAATTGAACATCTACACAGTATGTTTGAAACTTACAAGATCTTCGCTGGTTTTTAACAAGTGACTATAAGCCTAAATTAGGTCAGTAAGAAACTGCCTGAATAAATTCTAGTACATCTACACACTGGAATTTGATGCAACTTTAAACAAAATGAGGTAAGTCTACATGTGCTAGGTCACCATGAATCTCTTAAGATTCAGAGCTCAGTTACAGTGTATAAAAAATGTACATGTGATATGGAAAATTACAGACAAATCATGCAGAATTGTCTTTGAGATTGAAACGGGCAGGGAGAGGAAATATCTTTGCTTAAAATAGTAAGGGTACATAAGGAAGTAGGCAATAGCTACTTGTCTTAAATCTAATGTAAAACACTGGCTATTCAGCTGGTTGATTAGAATTTAAAATTCTGTGGTAGGTTACTAGAATGAACAGACTTACTTGGTAGCTAAAGGTGTTAAAAAGTAGTAAAGCCCAGGGAGTAGATGCTACCACTCTACTACTTTCCTGATGGTTGCTTAGGTGGTGTCACACTTACGGTTAAAAGCAGGGACTCAATCTGACACTGAAAATCCAGCTGCGCTACTTACTATCTGTAACTCTGGAGAAGGTATTTAACTTCTGTGTCTTGTTGCTCAGCTGTGGAAAGGAACTAAGCCCACAGTTGTGATGATTACATGACTTAATAAATGTTAAGCATGTAGAATAATCCCAGATATGTAAAGTACCCTTTAAGCACATTACATTAAAATACACCAAGCAGCATATCCTAGAACGTGTAGTCTTAGGCTTTTATTATACTAGAACTCATCTTGCCATAGGAGCTGCTAAAGGCAGCAAGGCAGTAGAAGTGGGAGTGAATGAGAACAGAAAGCAGGCAGCAGGCTACACAGAGCTGAGTTAATGACCCTCTTAAACTGTCTCAATACTACTCCTATACTCATAATTACTGAGTTAATAATGCCTTAGCCATTTGACTCTGAAATTGAAGTGGAGTGAGTTAGAAATTTATCAGAAAGCTGACCAGTGTTCTCTCCTGCAGACAGTCGTACGGTGTTGGGGAAGCAATGGAGCAACTCACAGGACCTGAGAGACAGAAGTGGGCCAGTATGGACCCTGAAGAAAGAACGTTAGCAGCTGCCACAGCTTTTGCGCATATCTGCGCAGGGCAGGGTGAGGGAGATGTCAGGAGAGAGGCCCAGTCTATCCAATATGATCCCTACAGTAAAGCCTCGGTAGCCCCAGGGAAGCAAACTGCGCTTCCTGTGCAGCTGCAGCACCCCCACGTAGACAGTCCTGGCACCTCGCAAACAGTCTCAGAGGCCTCTCAAAGACTCCGAAAGCCAGTGATGAAGAGAAAGGTGCTGCGTAGAAAGCCAGATGGGGAAGTGTTAGTGACAGATGAGTCCATTATCAGTGAATCAGAGTGCGGCACAGAAAGTGATACAGATCTCTGGGACTTAAAACAAAGGTTGATGAATCTGCAGTTCCAGGAAGACAGGGAGTCCCCAGTGGATATTTTGCAAAACTTTAATCAGCCACATGAATATCAAGGGATTTCACAAGATCAATTTATTTGCTATCTACAAGGAGAGGGAATGGGCCCTCCAGCTTATGAACAAGACCTGATTGTTGCCAGCAGACCCAAGTCCTTCATTCTCCCAAGGCTGGACCAGTTAAGCCGAAACCGGGGCAAGACAGACCGGGTAGCCCGCTATTTTGAATACAAAAGGGAATGGGACTCAATGCGGTTGCCTGGTGAAGATCACAGGAAGGAGGTACGGTGGGGTATCCGAGAAAGGTTTCTTTCCAGAGCAGAACCCCAGCCTAAGCCTCAGCGTGTGTATGTTCCAAACAATTACGTAGTACCAACTGAGAAAAAAAGATACGCCATTCGTTGGGGTGTTCGTTGTGACCTTGCAAATGGTGACATGCCCAGGAAGCTTCCCTTCCCTTTTTCTTCATAACTCTTTAAAACCTGTCTCTCCTTCAGGATTATTTAGGATATCCTGGTTCTTTATCCCTTTCCTTTTAAATAGAAACAACTGCCTTAAAAGTTCACAGAATGTTTTATAGAATAAGGATTTCACCCACCATTAGTCTTCCCCTGCTGTGTGTCATACAGCTATCAGATACAACTTAACTTCCAAATTGCCACTGTCAAATACAGAAATTACAAGAAAAACCTATCTGGGCTTCCTATGTTGTAAAATTAGTATGCACCATTTGTGTTTGAAAGCCTTTTTATTTTGGGCCAGTGTGAGTACTGTGTCTAAATGTGGTTTAAAGTTGATGGGCATTAAGTTTACCTATTAAAGAATTTTGGAAACTATTAAAGCATGTTTGAATCTTAATTTTAGCGAATGCTTCCCAAAGTAAGATCTCAAACCTAGGTTGTGAGTCTGCCTCTGGTCATACTCTCCATCACACTCTCATCACCGAAATAATGAGCACCAAAGGGAGGGAACACAAACCTTTTCCGTACAATGCTAGAGGAAAGAAAGATCGGGACAGAAATCTCCATTATTAAAGTAGTAAATCCAGGCAACTATGTAAAATGCTTTTGAATACATGCCTCAAAATAACCCCTGACATGGGATCCTTAAAGTTTTCTTTCAGAGATAATTTAGTGATAGAACTCCAGTTGTCAGTTCTGGAATGCTATCCTTTCTAGAGTTTGCTACAGATTTGCTTTGGAACTATACCTGTCACTTGAAGGTCATTCCTGCCCTACAACATAATTTCAGAATACTAATGTTTGGAATCACAGACAAACATAAATGCCAAAATTAATCTAAATTATTTGGGTAGAGATCAAAATACTAATTCTGGTTACCTTATTCTGCAGTTTACATTCTTGACAGTTCTAATTTGAGTAATATCTGAGATCTGGAAATTATTTTTAACTGAAAAGCTTGCAGGGGGAGAGCAGAAATAGCCGGTTGAAAAAATTGAACATGAAATGACCACCATTGCTACAACACATACTGTATATTTTGAGTCGACATAATATATTCAGCCAGCTTGTTAGGCACGTATCAGGAGGAGATGTTATCTGTCTCGGAAGTGGGACCTACTCACTTCAGGTATGTAAAAGTTGCAACCTGTCCACCAACAACGGATGTCTCCTTAAAAGGCGGTGTAAGACCATGGAAACTAACGATGCAAGTGAAGTGAAGCATGTAACAGGCAGAAATCCATCTACTTTTACAAACAGCCCGGGAAAATTGAAAACTGGGTCATTTGTTGTTTTTAAAACCAATTACATGGTGGGTTTGAGGGGGGGTTGGTTGGTTGGGTTTTTTTACAGTTAAGTGAATTTCTTTTGGAGGGTGTTAAAATTGCCAAAAATCGAAGTTACCGTAGGTTATCTTTGTTTAGTCCAATTATTATCTGAAGAATTAGGCCCGGAAGCGAGGTTAGTGAGTCAAATTTTCTGTGTGCTTCTCTAGCGCACCACGCTTTCCTCAGGGTGAGCTGCAGTAGCTTCGAGACATTACATGGCACACGGGGAGGGCCACCAAACTGCCACGAAGGTAAACATGTGAGACGCATTTACTGAAGCATCAGATGTTTAACACTTTAAGTTTTAAAAAAGCGAGTCAATCTCAAAAATAAATGAGTGAAAAAATATATATATATATATATTTCCTAATGGTAAAAGATTAAGAGACACAATAATTATGTTTGGTACAAATTCCCTATGAAGCGTATGATCATTATGCACTATCTAAAATATAATATTGAAAAGGCAATTTCGGCGTTTAAAGCAATTCTCCAAACGATCTGAAAATTGTTGCCACTCCTCCTTCCCCTCTCACAGCCTACTGGGCCCCCGATTTCTAGATTTTAAGTTTCTGAGCACATTTTTCGTGCAGCCCAGATTCAACTCCAGTCCAAAGACTCTAAACTGCTGAGTCGAATTAATTCGACTTTCTTCCAGAAGTACCAAGCCCAAAAGAAAAATAAATGATCCTAAGCGAGGTTCCACGTCCACACCCCAGAGCTTTCTTGAGAAGCCCAATGTATGGAAAGGGAGGGTGTGGAAATAACCCTTCAGCCACAAACCTACCTGCACACTTACCTTCCTGGGTCGCGGGCCTCGCGGCCTCCGGAGAAGCAGGAAGTTGTTGCTGGCGCTCGCAAGGCCTCACGGGAGGCGCCGCGCTCGGTTGTGGGAAATGTAGTTCCGAGGAGGAGTACAAGGTTGAAGCCGAATCTGCAACCTGGAGGGTCTCCAGGGAAGCCACCGTTTTCTCTACCCCTACTGGACAGGATGTAGAGCCTATGGTAGTACAAAAACAAAAAGAATGTCTAGTGTTGTGCTTAAAAAAAAGAGAGAGAAATAGAAAAGAGCTAACTTGCAAATATCTACTAAACTTACAGCAAAACTGAAAGTCTTGGCCCGGGGTTTTTTTTGCCTAGTTTAATAGTAAAAAGTATCTATTCAGACAAACACGTTTACGATTAGAACCCAAAACTAAATACTAAGAAAGAAATAACCTTCAAACAAAATACTGAAGAACCCTGACTGGCGGAACAGGATGGGCAGCGTTGCTTCAGCACCACGGAGAGAGCATTGTGACAGTTTGTTGGGAATTGTGGCTTGGTACCCAATTCCAGAGACGCTAAGTCAACTCCCAAAATTCTAGCTAGAAAAGTGAAAAAACTGAGTGTTTTTGTCCAAATTTAGTCTTCTGTGCCAGGGGGCTACCCTGGATTGTGCAAATACATGCAGAGTATAGCTACTCTGAAAGAAAAAGTTCGCTCGGAGTTGCTTTAGCAAAAGACATCTCAGAATAAAAAGTAAAACACGCTGCTGTAGGGAAACAGCACAGGAACCGAGGGCAGGAACAGGAGTTAGCACTGCAACTCTGTCCTCTTTCCGCAACTTGCGCATTCAGTGCTTTCATCAGATCAAACTTCTCGACGTTCCTGTGCGATTTACTAGCTTTTCTTACACCTTTTAAAGTGCAGGCGGAAATGCCAGGGACAAAACTTGGGTAGAAAGCCTGAAGCAGGCTCTGAGTCGCAGCCTCACCTCCGGGAGTACTACAGTCTGGGCACCGCGAGGCGGGGTAGAGGATGTGGAACTCGGATCACTAGAATGCAGCCGCCACCTAAAGTCCCCAGCGGATGGGCTGACCCCGCAGAGGTCAGCGGCTGGCCAGCATTTACTGCAGCGTGCCTCCTCCCTCCTGGCGGATCGCAGGCTCCGGGAATCTTCCGGCTCGCGTCCCCAGCTGCTCCTCTGCGCTCCTCCCCGCCCCTCCTCGGCGGAGCCAGCGCGCCTGCGCGCCGCGCGGCGGGTGGTCGCGGCGCTGGGCCTGCCCCCGGAGCGCGCCCATTGGCCGCGGAGCCGCCCGAGCCCTGCCTCGAGCCCGGCTGGGAGCACGTGCGGGGGGCGGGAGCAGCGAGCGCAGCTATGGCGTCGTTACTTTGGGCAAGCGACGCAGGGGCGGCGGACGGCGAGCGGCTGAGCAGCCAAGTAACCGCCACCGAGCAGGGGAGGGAAGGGGCGGGGGCGACGGCCGGGCCTGGCAGAGGGAAACCTCCTGGGGACAGGCGGGAAGCGCCTGCTCCCGTGTGAAGTGGGGTGTCAAATTGTGGAGCGGGGCGTGGGGTGGGTTTGGAGGAGGCCACGGAAAACGACTCTGAGAGATCAGACCTTCGCTTTGAGTGGGCCAAATGAAGAGACCTGGAAATCCGGGGAAGGAAAGCAGCTGATGCGTAGTCCTCTGAGTGTTCTTCTGTAATTTAGCCATTCAGCTGGCCGTCTTCTATTTACCAACACGCTTTCTTAGTCGCCATCCTCTTGTCGGTGCTCCAACCCCCACCCCATACTGTCCATGTTTAAGCTAGAGGCCAAACAGGAGCTTCACGTGCAGAGACTGCACAAGGTCTCTGATATTAAATAATTCATGCAGAAGCCCTGTTCTGCAAAGGAATCAGTAGGTACCTAACATTGCAAGGGAAACCATTGCTGGGGGAGGTCTTCCTTGAACTATATCCGTTTCTTGTTGGTGGAGGACCGCTGGGCAGCTTCCTAATACTGGTTAAAATTTGTGTCTTTCAATAGTTTTCAAATCTCATCCATCCCCGGAAGAACCTTCTGGGTATTAAGAATACCACAGTCCCAAACATAGGTGAGTGTTGCTAAGGTAAAGCTGACTGGCCTCAGTTAGTTAAAAAGCATTGCTAGCATCAAATCCCTGCCAGCTGAAACCTTTTGACTTACCTTAATTTAACATTGAACGCCCACTGCTACGTTCTCAATCATTTTTATCCACTTTTGGACGAGATGAGTCTTTTGGTATGCACTGTAGAGCTGGGGGAAAAAAATTGGAATGGTACACTCTACATTTCTGCTCAACATTTACCTATATTTATTGTTTCTTTTCTACCCATCTAGATGATTCTCTTAATCCTGAAGATGATGATGAAGATGATATAGGTAGGAGATAAATTCATCTGCATATATCCGCTAGCATCCTGTTTGGGTTTATCATTACTTTTACAATGTGAAGGACTGAGGGGCCGGGAGGATGGCTCAGTGGAATAAGCGCTTCCCTGGCAAGCGCAAGGGCCTGAGTCAATCCCCGGTTCTGCCAAAAAAAAAAAGAATGACTAGTATCTCAGAAAACAACTTTGTTTCTATTTTGTTTATGAAGAGTGACTATGAGGAGAAGTACTGAATTAGGAGAGGGTGTATTTCTTGAGAGGACGCTCAAATGGAATATGCGGGAAGTGAATTAAGAATTTCCAGCTAGCAGGGAAGAATTAGGTGTGGTGAATATAGCTGTTGGTAGTTTGAGATTAGAGGACGGTGTGGTGGTAGAGCATGACAAACTGGATCTTCATGAAAGAAGTGAGTCCCAGTGCTATGTCATTTTTTCTAGAACTTTCTTTTAGAGGAAAGATGAGAGTAGGCGTAATTACTTGATATGCAAGCACTGAATGATAGTAACTTATTAGATGTCTTCAGGAGACTTTATGGCCCCCTTTTTAATTTTTCCTTTTCTAGTGGATTTGGCAGCTAATTCACTCTTAAACAAGTTAATTCGTCAGTCCTTAGTGGAATCCAGTCACCTAGTGGAAGTCTTGCAAAAGGATCCCAGCTCTCCACTCTACTCAGTAAAAACATTTGAAGAACTACGGCTGTGAGTATTTTAACTCTTTTAGTGTGGGAAATACCAAAGCGTAGCACAGAATAAACTATGAATAATAAAAGCCTGTCATGATTGCCTTGAAGAAGTGTAGTGCTGGTGAGATAGCTCAGAGGTCTAAGGTGCATGCTCAGGCAAGCTTAGGTGAAGCACAGGGACTATGGTTCAATCCCCAGCACCAGTGCCACGCCAACCCCACCCCCCAGGGCAGGCTGAGCAGCCACCAAAAAAGTGTGTATTTTGCATGCAATTAAAATATACCTCAAAGGGGCCGGCCAGATAGCTCAGCAGACTCATGCGCCTGCTTAGGCAGAGCGCAGCAGACGGGGTTTGATCCCTGGTCTGCCATGCCAGCCCTGCCCCTGGGGTGCACTGAGATGTTGATTGAGACTGGGAATGGTGGTGTGCGCCTGCAATCCCAGAGCTTGGGAGGCTGAACACAAGAGAATCGCTATAAGTCTGATCTACATAGTGAGACCCTGTAGACCCTATCCTTAAAATACAAAATAATAATAATAATAATAATAATAATAATAAAATATCTCAAAAACACTAGGATACTCTAATTGTCCAGAAAATTGAGAACTTTTTTTTTGGGGGGGAAGGGGGTTATTTTGTTGTCTTGTTTTTGAGAAAAGTCTCACCATGTAGTCGAGGCCAGTCTCAAACACAATCCTCCTGACAGCCTCCCAAGTGCTGGGATTACACAGCAGTCAAGAAGGGGTTTTTGTTTGTTTGTTTGTTTTTTAAATGTATTTAGTACAGGGTCTATAGGGTCTCACTACACAGGTTGGACTTGTAGTGATCCTGCTGTTTTCAGCCACCCAAGCTCTGGGATTACAGGTGCGCACCACCCTGCCCAGTCTCCAGGCAGGAAGTTTGGATGGTAAAATATTTCAGTCTTGCAGTAGAAAGGCAAGTAGCTGAGCCAGGTATAGCCGTACTGCCTCTGTGTGTATCAGAATTCAATATCCTGTACCATCCCCTTTGGATAAGTTATAGACCATTATTTTCTTAATTATATTTTGTTTCAGATATTATTAAAATGAATAACTTTTCCAAGTCATCTTGAATTCCCTGGGGATTTATCAGCTGACATTAAGGAAAAGTATTTTAACAAAAAGAGAAAGTTGCAAATATGTGCGACCAAACAGGTCCGTTTTTCCCACCGTGCACCGTGGCCCAAGTGGACCTGGTTTGGTAGCATTTTGGAAAGTCATCCAGCAGGCAAGTCAAGACTGACCTTTTTTCCGTGCCCCCCTCAGCCTGTTGCTGGGATGGAGAGCCTGTGGACAAGTCTGAACCAGTGCTGGGCCACTCACCCCAGGACTTTCCCCAGCTCTAGAAAGAATTTCTGGGCCTTAAAGAGCCCATATTCTGTTGAGTCCCTTGAGTACAAGTAATCAGATTCTTATTTCTCCCCTCCAGTTTGGCCTTCATTATAAGGGTCTTAGTTTTGGGGATGCCCTGGTTCAGTAACATATGGATACATATAGTGCATGGCAAAAATCCAAAATTTTAATGCCCAGATATTTTCTAAGTGGTAGGAGAGGCTACTTATGATTTAAAAAATTCATTACCAGTCATCTGCAGGTTCAGCTACCAGTCAGGGACACCCACGCAGGCCAGTCCCTACCAGCAAAAGTGCTCCCGCCAACTTGATTCATCCTTGTTCTAACATTTTTGGGTAAGATTCCAAGAAAGAAGTACTTTATCCTACTGCCTTACGAGGGTAAGGTAATATAATGAGTGTCAGAGAACTGGTAAGAGTCCGCTCAGTAAAATGTCTTTTCTGAAAATTGCTATTAAAAAGTTATTTGTGAAAAACAACTAGGTAATAAATGTCACTTTGGTGTCTCCTTATGTAGAAAACACAACTCTCCTGACAATGCAATATACTCCTTTGTTCAGATTGGTTTTTCTTTTTTTTTCCCTTTGTTCAATAGAACGTCTAACTTGAGGCCCTTACCCTGTCCTTAGCTAGCTTCTTATCTTCATAGAGGCATGATTATATATGCATGATAGTTGAGGTTCAAATGATATAATCCTAGAGCTGGCCAAATAGCTCAGCAGATTAAAGTGCCTGCAAGCAGGTACAGGGGTCAGTGGTTCAATCCCCAGGCCTGCTGTGATGGCCCCGCCCCGCAATTGAGACTGGGCATGGTGGCGTGTGCCTCTAATCCCACCTCTTGGGAGGCTATAAACAGGCAGATCACTACAAGTCTGATCTAGTAGTGAGACCCTGAACACCCTGTAGACCCTTCCCTAAAATACAAAAAAAAAAAAAAAAAAAAAAAAAAAAAAAAAAAGATATAATCCTAAATATTACTTTTAAACTCATTGCAAAGTGGTTTGATTTAGAAATGGACCTTTAAACCATTCAAATGCATGCTGTATTTCTGAGGCTCTTGACTAACCGTCGCCTTTACATGTTTGATCATACATGTTTTTTGTTTCCTTTCTCTTTTTTTCGACAGAAAGGAAGAGATACTGAAAGGGATCTATGCAATGGGATTTAACAGGCCATCCAAAATCCAAGAGATGGCTCTCCCCATGATGCTGGCCCACCCGTGAGTTGCAAGGGTAGTGGTATTCCAACTTGGTTACCTTCAGTGAGCTCAGCTCCATTTATGCCCACGCTTTTGCGTTCACTTTACACCCAGTGCCCTCCTCTTTTCTACAGACCCCAGAACCTCATAGCACAGAGCCAGTCTGGGACGGGGAAAACAGCTGCCTTTGTTTTAGCGATGCTTAGCAGAGTGAATCCCTCGGACTTGTTTCCACAGGTAAGGAAGGGCTGCGGGAGAGGTGAAGAGCCTTGTGATGACAGTCATGTTTCAGTAATGGGTGATGTGACTGCAAGTGGGTTTAAAATTGAGAACTGCATGGTTACTGCAATGATGTAATGCTATGTAGGATGAGCGTTCATTCATTAACTCATAGAGTGCTAGGCAGCAGCCTGGGATAGTGGTGGAAAACGCTGTCTTTCAGTCCTAGTGTATCCACCGACCTTGCTGAATGTCCTAGACAAGTTAATAAATCTCTTTCTTTGTCTGTCAAATAGCATCTGCAAGGGCATGGATCCTAGTTCACCCTTGGATCCTAACACAGCACAAAGTTTAGATTGTAGAGAAAACTCATTAAATATTGAATAGACGAATGAATAAACAAACACATGATTGCTTTTGTCATAGAGTCATCATGTGATTCAGTGATGCAACATACATTTTAAGCACTGTGCTTGGCATGAAGTAAGCCTGCTGTAGTGATGCCTCATTAGTTGTAGGGCCAGAAGATCCTTCAGTCCACTTCTGACTTAGCTAACAAGGGAACTGCCCCTTAGACAGAGAGAGAGAGATCAATCCTTTTTTTTTTTTTTTTTTTTTTTTTCATAAAGCCAACTGCAACTGTACATAAAACCAT
>NW_004524712.1:2257380-2278816 GCF_000260255.1 Octodon degus
CAGGGTCTCACTATGTAGATCAGACTCATAGTGATTCTCCTGTTTTCAGCCTCCCAAGCACTGGGCTTACAGGTATGTACCACCACGTCCAGCCTCGAAGTCTCAAAGAGCCCCAGGGGCAGGGCTTTTTAGTAAGCTGAGCTATCTGGCCAGCCCAGGGATATCAGTCTTAATGTTACTAATTAAGGACACCCAACTCACCATTCTCCTAGCCTGTTTTATACACACACACAAAATCCTGTAGTCTTTCCTTCTTTCTTCGAGGGGCTCTCACTGACTCCCTTTTTTTCCCACTGACTCCCTTGACCAACTGAGTTGCCATGTGCACAGTGGGGAACAGGGTTTCTCAGCAAGGCAAGCTGTAGATGTGAACAGCTAACACCAGTCACTGGAAGCCTTTAAAATAAGACCAGTAAAATTTATTGGAGGTTTGATATTAATCAAAATTATTTGGGATTTTTGTGCTTGACCACATGTCAAGAAATGTGTATAGAGACTAATTTTTAGAGATTTGGCTATATTTCCTTCTCCATCAAAGATATCTAATTGAAGTGCACACATGTGTTAGATACCACAAGGTTTTCCATCACAGTATCTTTGTTCATCAACAACTACGACTTTTTAGGGCCAGTGGTATAGCTCAGCAGACTAAGCACTTGCTTAGGTAAGCGAGGGGGCCAGGGTTCGATCCCTGGCACTGCATGCTGCACCAGCCCCCCCCCCCATAGGCATGCCGAGCCAGCGGTGGAGTCCAGGTGTGGTGGTGCACGCCTGTAATCCCAGCACTAGTGAGGCAGAAAACGGGAGGATCACTAGGACTCTGAGCTGCATTGTGAGACCCTGCAAAAAAAATACCTAAATTAAAAAACAACAACAACAACAACAACAAACTACCACTTTCAGAAGAGATGGAATAACAAATGAAAGCGCTTTGTGGAAGATATGCATACGTACATGTGTCACACAGATGGATTAGTGCTCTGAACGTAAGTGGACTCTTAAGGGCAGACGAGGTGATGGGCTGGCACACATCTTCGTGATGCGGCTCCCTTTCCTCGCTCGTCGGATCCCACCCTCCCTGCATTCTCTTCCACCCTGACCAAGGAAGGTGAACAGTAGCTTGTATTTCCAAATACCTTTCAGAGAGGAATATATTAAGGACAGTTGTTTCTCAATTCTACGTCCCTTTGTCTCCTCATACTTGGAATCTACCTCAAATCTATCAGCTATTAAATTGTGTTCAATTTAAAATTTTCATTTGTATGCCTAGCACCTTTTGCCATTAGAGAAATGCGAATCAAAAGAACACTGAGATTTCACCTTATGTTAGTAAGAATGGTTATAAGAAAGGACTCACGACTGGTGAGTGGGGAAAAGGAACTCTTGTCCACTTGTTGGTATGAATGTAAACTATCATAACCTCTTTGTAAATCAGAATGAAGATTCCTCAAAGAAGTAAAAACAGAAATTCCATTTGAGCCAGCTCTTATGTTTTCCATAAAGAGCTGAAGTCATTGTGCTGCAGTGACGTGTGCATACCTGTGTTTGTACCAGCACAAGGCACAATAGCAAAGTCCTGGACAAGGTCTATACGCCCGTCAACACATGAATGAGAAGCAAATGTGATGTGTATATACACCTGGGAGTACTGCTCAGCCATAAAGACAAATTTGACTCATTTGTAGGAAAAGGGTTGGATCTTGACCTTGTAATACTCAGTGAAATAAGTCAGACACAGAAGGCTAGGTATTACACAGTTTGTCCAACATAATTAACCAAAATATTAAAAAAAATTAAAGGGCTCTATTAAGAAACAGAGACAAATTCCATAGAGATGGGACAGGGCTCCGCAGGGCATGGTGGAATAAAAGTGATCAAAGTGTGCCAGGTATTTGTATCAGTCCTCCAACCTGAGTATAATCAGTGTATATCACAAACATATATCGATACAAATAAATCAAGTATGTCATTTAACCAAAACCTCCAGTGTCGTTGCTGCACCTCTCTGTACGCGGATTTTTAGCTGCTGCTCAGACTGGAGCAGCGGCTCATGGAGTCTGTCTTCTCTCTCCTGCCTGCACAGTGCCTGTGTCTGGCTCCTACCTACGAGCTGGCTCTGCAGACCGGCCGTGTGGTGGAACAGATGGGAAAATTCTGCGTGAACCTGGAAGTGATGTACGCCATCCGGGGAAATCACGGTATGTACCAGGAAGCCAGTCCTGGGGGACGTCCCAGCTTCTCGGTCTTCTCATCTCTAACGTGGGGGAAATGACAGCACCTGTATCGTGAGGTTGCTAAATGAAATGATGCGATGTACTGGTGCGTACACCTGGAAAATGTCAGGGCCGCGGTAAATGTCAGTGACACCATTGCCACAGCCTACAAGCAGATGCCTCTGTTCTTTGAGACTCCGTTATGGAGGACAACTCATTTTGGGATATTTTTCATTACAGTATTATAAGCTTATAAAAAAAAAACCCAGAACTTTAAAAAGATAAAGATAAAAGTCAAAGTTGTTTCTCTTGCCCTCCAGAAACCTATTCCTATTGGTTTTTTGGTTGTTTTTTTCTTTTTTTTCCACTTTGTGTGTGTGTGTGTGTGTGTGTGTGTGTGTGTGTGTTACGAGTGATTGAACTCAGTACCAGGGATCACTGAGCTATATCCCCAGCCCCCCAGCACTATTGTTAACAGGCGGGGGGTTTTTTTGTTTTTTTGTTTTTTTTTTAAGATCATAGAAATGCACAGGACTGTATTTGTTTCATTGTTTACAAAAATTGGAACGCTGTTTTCACACCGTTCATTCTTTTGAGTAGCTGCAAGGTGGCCCATAATTTATTCTGTATAACGGTGTAACCTATTGATGGACATTTTAGTTGTTTTTCATTTTCAGAAGTTTCCTAGGTTTGCATAGCTGTGCCAGTATTTCTGTAAGTCAGTGGAGGAATTGCTACAGTAGGACTTTATTTATTTATTTTGAAATAAGATCTCTCTGTGTTGTCCAGGCTGGTCTTGAACTTGGGCACTCAATAGGCTTCCTGGGTAACTGAGACAGCATGCTTTTTTAAATGGCCATAAGGGAAAAAAAATCAAATATGCAAGAGATCATAACTAGAAACTCAGGAACTTGCCCTAAAACTCCCCGAATCAGAACGGTGGCCTCAAGGCTTGCACCTGAACAGCCCTGGCGAGCTGGGTGGCTCGGCCCGCCCTGGGGCCTGTGGTGTTGAAGCGGAGCGGTTTTCCTCTGAAGGAGCCCTCCGCACCTTTTCTCCCTAGTTTCCAGAGGCACCAAAATCACTAAACAGATTGTAATCGGCACTCCCGGGACCGTCCTCGACTGGTGTTTCAAACGAAAATTGGTTGACCTGACCAGGATTCGCGTGTTTGTCCTGGACGAAGCCGACGTGATGATGGACACCCAAGGGTTCTCGGATCAGAGTATTCGCATCCAGAGGTAATCACAGACGCGCCCTTCTCCCTGTCTTCCGTCCACGGTCCACGTGAGAATCCCATTGGTCTGCTGCTTCTGCGTCCTGTTATCCTTGGCCCCCTCCCCGCCCTCCTCTGTACTTTGAGCCTTCCAGGTCTGGGTCTCTTTTCCTCAGGTTTCCTCAGGATGGTGGAGCGGGCACTCTAGTGGCTTTAAAAGTGGCAGGTATGAGAGGTTTGATTTTCAGCCCCCCTGTGCGTTTGGTGTGCGGATGGGTAGTTTAGCTAGATAAGACTCTAATGCTGGGAAACCACTCTCCCTCCAAATTCAGGTATGATATTAAAAATAGAAAGCTTTTACAAATAGCTTTAGTTCATATCCTCAGCTTCCTGTGTTGTGGCTAACCCTGATCTCCAAGCTTCTGTATGTGACTTGGTTTGGCTTGGCGTCATTTTTTGTTGTGGGTTTTTTTTTTGTCTCTCTCTAGAAGTTTTTGGAATCTTCTGTATTCACAGATTTCTCAGTGAGGTGCTTTGGTTCATTCCTTGTCTTAGACATGGAGTGTGCCCCTTCATTTTCAGAATTTGCCTGAAAATTTCCCTACAAGTCTGGGAAATTTTCTTAGATTATTTTGTTTCTACTTAGAGTGACCAAACATTTTGGAGAGCCAATACAGGTCGTGGCCCAGAAGATGTACAGGGTGACATTTTGAGGTATACCCAGATTGTAAAATGATTCCCATAGTCAAGTTAGTTAACATACACATTACTTCCTTTAGTTACTGTTGGGGCTGGGTGAGAATATTTATGTTCTTTCAGACTTGTTAAATTAGTTTCTAGCTCTCTAGAAAGAGCCTATTCTGTCTACAAGTTCTTTTGGTAGATGAGTTAATTTGTCATTCAGATCTCTTAAATCCATAAATTTGGACCAGGGAGATAGCTCAGTAGAATAAGCACTTGCCTGGCAAGTGAAAGGTCCTCAGTTCAATCCCTGGTACTGGAAAAAAAAAAAAAATCCATAAATTCATCAGATAGACTGTTAATGTCTCAAATGTCCGTAAATTTTAAACCCTCTAAAGTACATTAAGCATCATCCTAAATTAAACTCTGTTTCTCATGGAAAATGGTTTTAAAACAGAGATGAGTTAACCTTTGAAATTAATGGCAGAGTCCAAGTAATTTACACTTTTGGTAAACAGGTATGCAAGTTCTGTTTAACTTGTCTGCCCTTTTCTAGTGACTTTTTTTTTTTTAGTTCTACAGCAGTCTTAGTTTTTTAAAATACACAAGTACTTTTCTTGCCCCTGAGTTGTGTTGCCCCTCTGTACAATTCCAGACAGCACAGGGGCAGTCCGTCCACTCTTTTCTTTTCTCTCGACTCCTTAAGGTACTCTTCAGAGGCCTTCAGACACTTCCAGAAGAACAGCATGCCATTTCTACCTCACGGCAGTCCTTTTCTCTTTTCTCATCTCTAGTTTATCCTCATATTGAACAAGACATTCTTCTGCATCCTGCGCTTTGACAGCATGGTCTACAGCCGACCAGGATAGTCAGTGCTTCCGGCGGCGATGGGCCTCCCTTAGACACGTGTCGAAGGAGCTACCGCCAGTTGCATATATTTGAAAGCTTACTAGTTTTTCAAGAGTTAGAAAACTAAAAAGTAAACAAAAACTTTAATAATGAAGGTCCCAACATCACAGGTGTAAGCAAATTATACCCACTTTTTAAATACTGTGAAGGCCGGCAGTATAGCTCAGCCGACTAAGCACTGGCTTAGGTAGGCACAGCGGCCAGGGATCGAACCCTGGCTCTGCATGCCGCGCCGGCCCTGCCGCTGGGTGCGCTGAGCCAGCGATGGAGTCCGGGTGTGGTGGTGCACACGTGTAATCCCAGCGCTAGGGAGGCAGAAATCGGGAGGATCACCACAAGTCTGGGTTGTGTAGGGAGGCCCAGCACACAAACAAAAAAACCTTGAATACTGTGCACAACATTACAGGACGTTTAGCTGGTAAGACTTCTAATAAGTTTTTATTGACTGAACTGAATGTATCAGAATTACACTGTCTACTTCATACACAGATTGTTGAGTAAAGGTTAGTTTTATTTAGTAAAATATGAGTACTCTTTTGTTTTATATTCTCTGTGCTTTATTAAAACTTTAAGGGGCTGTGGAGATAGCTCAGCAGTCTAAGCACCTGCCTAGGCGAGCACAAGCACCCGGGTTCTATCCCCGGTACCACATGCCTTGCCAGCCACACCCCTGGGCTCGCCAAGCTGGCCACCAAGACCGGGCATGGTGGTGCACACCTGTAATCCCAGCACTGGGGAGGCTGAGACAGGAGGATCACTATGAGTCTAAGCTGCATAGTGAGGCCCTGTACCAAATACATAAAACTTTATACAAGTCAAGATGTTTTGAAACTTTATTTTTCAAAAGTATCTTACTAGTATCTTAAGTATCTTATACTTAAAAGTATCTTCAGATTTTTTTTCGGTCTCTGTGATTGGATGCAGCACTTCATGCCTTGTCAAAAGCACGGCCATTGGTAAGCGCTGACTGAATCAGGACCACCACAAAAGAGGCGACACATCGCCGTCAGCACCTCCCCGGGTGTTCATCTGCAGGACATTTTACTTAGGTTGTCTGTACCAGGAAGTGGAGCTCAGTTTCCTGGAGCTGGAGGACAGTGGCGTGGTCATGCATGCTCCTTTGGGCGGCACCCCTGACCTAACGCAGGGTCTCTGCTCTCCCCTGGGCCCCGTGGCTTTTGTGGAGGACAGACTGCACAGCAGGGCCGGTCTCATCGGTGCCTGTCGCATTCCATTGTCCACCCTGCCAGTTCCAAGTCCTTTCGTTCAAATGCTGCATTATGCTGTATTTTCATTCTCTACCTTTGGTCCAGTTGTGTTTCTCCTTTTATTTGTCATGAAAAGAATGCACTAAGCTTTCCTTTTCTCTGCTGGGCTCGTGCTAGTGTTCTCTGATTATTTCTTGTCCGTAGCCCCTTTATTACGGATACAATACCCACTGTGACCTCTCTGGTCATATTTCACCATAGTGTTATGAGTCTCCGTTTTCAGTCGTGTGCCTCAGTTACCCGGGTTTCCTGTTGTTTGTTCTCCACATCTCTGTCTCTCACAGCCAGCCTTCCCCTTCCTGCTTGGCGATCCCTGACTAACCTTGCATTACCCGAGATAAAGGACTAAACTTCTCTTCGACAGCTCTGTGTACTTGTCTGGGCTTTGCAACTTTAGGATGGGTGATTTGTCATCTGGAGGTGTCCAGGTCTCTGGTCTTCTTCCTGGGCAATAGGCTGAAGGCCTTGGCCTCCTGGGGACAGCGTGCGGGAACTGCCTGCGAAGGCTCCGCCGCCCACAGTGCACACTTCACTTGGTCCCTCCGTGCTTGGCCCACTTCCTCTGAGGCTGGTGTTCTCAAGCCTGGGAGTTCTGCCCTGAGTCAGCTGCCCTCGTGTATATCTTTAGCCAGCCTTCCTATTTAAATTAACCTTGGCCACAGATGGAGGGGGCTTCCCTTCCTGGTGTCCTCTTACCAACAACGTTGTATAGTTGCATATCTATATCAGCAAGTAAAAGATTGGGAACTCTAGGAAAGATTCAGTAGTCAAGGAGAAAATCTCTTATATTATTTTACTCAAGAGAATATTAAGAAATAATTAAGGGCTCCGAGATGGCTCAGCAGCTTAAGCAGCTGCCTGGCAAGCCCAAGGTCCTGGGTTCCATCCCCGATACCAGAACAAGAAAAGAAATAAAGCATTTATGTTGGTTGGTAACTCTTCCATTGTTCAGTTTTCCTGTCTTTTGCTTAAAAATATTACATAAGCAATTCTAGTGACATATGTGAGCCACATGTATATTTAAAAATTTTAATGACCACTTTAAAAAAGAAATCGGTAAAATTATATTTTACAAGTTATCAAAAAGTTATTTCAATATATAATCAATAAAAAATTATTGAGGTTTTTTTATATTATTTTTTCCTAGTAAACCTTCAAAATCAAATGTGCTCTTCAATACAGTGATTTTCTTTCCTTAGGTTAATTTGTATAAATTTTCACTTTGAAATCCAACGTCCATACCTCCGGACACCAGTCCTGTGCCGTCCCTCTCCATATGAGGGGCTGCGACACAGCACATGGCCAGCAGGCCCCAGTATGGGAACGCTGAACTTTCCCAGTGGTTTTAACGTTTTCATTCCTCAGCCTAATTGCGGGCTCTGGAGCTTGATGGTCCCAGACCGCAGGGTCCCGGGAAAGCTGGCTGCAATTTCACCAACTCCCCACGTGGTGGCGCGCGTTGCCTAGCTCCGTCTGCTTTCTCACGCTCCTTTCAGAAACATTGAAAAATATCCACCAGTTTTCTTTTTCTCCATGTTTTCTGTGGGTTGATACAAGATCTTCCAAACCATATTAGCATGAAAAAAATAAATTTTTAAAAGCCATGCTAGCAGGATGGTAGAACATATAGACAATCTAGCTATAATCAGAATCTCATTTGGGATTTTAAAAACCACCGTGTATGACGCGGGCCGCGCCCACAAGTCGTGTTCTGGGACCGCTGGACCACGTAGGCGCTCGGCTGCCTGTCAGCGCTAACGCTGTGTTCTGCCGGCTATTCTGCCCTTGTCTCAGAGGACGAGGGTTCTCTCTGAGCTACCCTATTTGGTTTTTAAAATGTGGCATTTTTTGATTCCACATGCGAAGCAGCTCGCTTCGCACTTGGCTTTGCTCTGTGTGGCTGGCACCCTTCGTGTCACACAGTGAGCTCAGGTATCGTCTGCGTCTCCGCGAGTGACAGGATTTTGTTCTTTCTTTCTTATGGCTGAATCCTATTCCCTTGGATTTACATACCCCATTTTCTTTATCCACTTGTCAGTTGGAAGACACTTTGGTCCTTTTTCACTTTTATTTTTTGCTGTTGTGTACAGTTCTGCAGCAGCTGGGACAGCTTTAGTAGCCATCATACTACTGTCAGCTTCATGATACCAGCATTTTTAGGGCACCCATTATGAAAAACACTGTAGCTTTTCATACATGCCTCCCAGCAGTGAGACTGCTAAAACTTATGGTAGTCACGCTTTAATATTTTGGGAGCCTATAGTGTTTTCTATAATGGCTGCACTAAAAATGTTGATACCATCAAAGTTGAACAGGGGGCCACAGAGATAGCTCAGCGGTCTAAGCGCCTGACCAGGCCAACGCAGGCACCCAGGTTCCTTCCCTGGTACCGCTTGCCATGTGGGCCACCAAGACGGCATAGTGGCATACGTCTGTAATCCCACCGCTGGGGAGGCTGAGACAGGAGGATCGCTACAAGTCCGAGCTGCATAGGAGACCCTGTACCAAAAACATTAAAAAAAATTAAAAAGTAAAATAAAAATTGACAATAATATGATGGTTACTAAAGGCTGGAGAGGATGGGAATAGGAAGATTTAATTAATGAATTGCAAGTATCAGAGTCAGCGTGTTTCAGTTACTGCTACAAGGGAACAAGAGGTTCAGGTGTGCTATTACACTGTAGGGTGACATTCAAATATATTTCAAAAGACTAGAAAATTTTTTTGCAAGTTTTCACCATAAAGAAAAAATAGGGCCGGCCAGATAACTGAGCAGATTAAAGCACCTGCTTAAGCAGAGCACAGGGACCAGGGTTTGATCCCGGAATGCCGTGCTGGCCTCGTCCCTGGAGCACACAATACAGCGAATGAGACTGGACATGGTGGGCACCCCTGTAATCCCAGTGCTTGGGAGGCTGAAAATAGGAGGATCACTACGAGTCGGATCTGTGTAGTGAGACCCTGTACGAAATACATAAAATTTTTTTAAAATTTAAAAAGAAATAATAGTTTAAGGACAGAGATATGTTTCATGGTTTTCTTTTTTTGAGACAGGATCTCCCTATATAGTTCAGGTTGGCCTCAAATTGTACCCTATTGCCTCAGCCTCTTGAGAGCTGGGATCGCAGGTGTGTGCCCCCACACCCAGCTTAATCTGACTTGATCATTATGTACCATGTATGCATATTAAAACATCATATAGTACCCCCTTTTTATATCTTTATGTATCATTCAGTTAAGTGAATTTAATTTTTAAAGGGATCCATAAATCTCAAGCACATTTCTGGGTGAACTCTCACTAGAGACCACCTGTGTTAACGGCTCAAGTCAAGGAACAGAGCTGTGCTTCCCAGTACCTGAGAAGTCTCCTGGCGCCCCGCATCCAGCCGTCGTCCCGCTGCCTCCCTGGGGTGAACCTCTCTTCTGATCACTAAGCCCATGGATTCACTTCTCCTAGTTTTGTACTTTATGTAAATGCCTCACATGTATTACGGGCTCATTGTACATTTATATTACTGCACTTTCTCTTTTTCCCCTCCAATGGCATCTCTCCATCCCATATAATAAAGTTAGTTGGGCCAGGGAGAGAGCTCAGCAGCATAAGCACCTCCCTGGCAAGCGCAAGACCCAAGTTCGATCCCCAGTACCACCTAAATAAATAAATAGGTAAAGTTAGTTGTAACTTCCTCTTCCCCTCCCAAGATGCCTCGTGTCTCCCGTCAAATGCCTTACCTGTGTGAGACCATGACCACGCAGAGCAGGACGTTGGCAGGAGAAACCCCGACGCCGCAGGGTGCACGCCTGTGCTCTGCTCCAGGCTCCACGTCCCAGGGATGTGTTTCTCTGAGTTCTCAGAGGCAGAGAGAGGCAGGACGCGTGGCTCTGCGTGGAGTCGTCGCAGGCACGGCTCTGCCCGCAGGTGCGCGACTGCCAGCAGGGACCCGCAGCCCTGGCGCTCAGGCGGCCGGGCAGCAGGTGACGCCCCCTTCTCTGTTGCAGAGCCTTGCCCCCCGAATGCCAGATGCTGCTCTTTTCAGCAACCTTTGAAGACTCTGTTCTGCAGTTTGCTGAGCGAATCATTCCTGACCCGAATGTAATCAAGTTACGAAAAGAGGAGCTGACCCTGAACAACATCCGACAGTATTATGTGTTGTGTGACAACAAAAATGACAAGTATCAAGCTCTGTGCAACATTTACGGAGGCATCACCATTGGCCAGGCCATGATCTTCTGCCAGGTACACTTGCTGCGCGCGTCCTGCTCGTGCCGCGATGGCCCAGCAGGTGGAGGCTGGGAGGCAGGCAGGCGCCAGCGCAGCCCCTGCGGTTTAGTCTTCAGAGGCGCTCTCACTAGAAATGGTCCGTATTCTATGAGGGAAACTTAGAAAGGTTCACATCTTCAGGGTGATGCTGCCTAGAGGTCCTCGTTAAAGGGGCTGCTTCTAGCGCTTCCCATTTAGGTTGCTGTTTAGTTTTCGCACATACCCTTTGGCAGGCTAAGGGTGCTGCATAGTATTAATGTCTCCTTATGTTTATTTTCGGTTTATCCCTGGCTTTCTCCCATTTTCCATGCTCGTGTGTGGTACTTCCTCACCCACCGTGTGGCCACGTGAGGCGCATCCGCCCCGTTCCCCCGCTCCGCTGCACCAGACCAGCACTTTCCGGGAATGTGAACAGCACTGAAGGCTTTGTAGACTCAGGGAAAGCTCGGCTGTGCCGCAGGCCAGCCGTGTAAACTTGGGCAAGTTTTCTTCATGTTTTAGCTTTGAAATTTTTTTTTTTTGATCCATTTTAAAGTTTTTCGAGTGTGATTGGGTAGCTACTTTATTAAAATGTGGTCAAAGCACATGCCTGGCATGTGCAAAGCCTTCTTGGGGTGTCTGTCCTCTTCATTATTACAGTACGTAGCATTATGTCATCCACACTCTGGGGGAGCTGGGCATTTTCGGGGTGAGAAAGCCAAAGCTCTGGTTGAGAGGAGGTGACCCTCAGAAGCGCAGGCAGCAGTGCTGGGAGTGGCTGAAGCTGGAGAGTGGTTAGGCATGCAGGACAAAGCCTGCCCACAGCACAGCGCCGGGGCTCCTCGCAGCATGTGAACAGCCTTTGCAGCTCGGCAGCTGATTGCTGGGTGGAGAGGCCAAAATTAATATCAACCTTTTATTGGTATAAATAAGCGCTCTACCAGCCTTGGGCAGTTCCTCTTCTTGGCTTAAGAGACAGAGGACCTCCACCTGACCCAGCTGTTCTCTTGTCTGTCTTTTTCTCATTCTTATCACAGTTCCTTCCTGGGCTACCGCAGCAGTCCCTACGCAGCAGGGGAGCTAGGCCAGGTTCTAAGGTCCCTAAAGGCGGAAGGTGCCTGGAGCAGAACTCCTCTGCACAGCTGTCCTCCCCAGTCCAGCGTCACAAGCGCAGTTGCTCTGCTGTAACCAGGGTGCTGTGGTGGGTTTTGTTTTCACTCAGACACGTCGAAACGCCAAGTGGCTGACTGTGGAGATGATGCGGGACGGCCACCAGGTGTCCCTGTTAAGTGGGGAGCTGACCGTGGAGCAGCGAGCTTCCATCATTCAGAGGTTTCGAGACGGGAAAGAGAAGGTTCTGATAACCACCAATGTGTGTGCTCGAGGTGTGTGTGCGTTTAGAGTCAGGGATGGGGACAGCTTACACATGATGCTGCCCTCTCTGTAAGTGTCGAGTTTGGTGAGCTTAGACCAGCATAGACAGGCTTACGACTGTCAGTAATCAAAATGTAGAACATTGCCCTCTTCCCAGCTTCCCCCACGTTCCTGCAGTCAGGCTCCTCCTGTCACATGGCCCTTGTGACAGCTGATCAGATGCCAGACTTCTATCCATAGATCTATCTCTTCCAGCATGCCGTATAAATTAAGTCATTCACGCAGAGCCTGCACGTCAGACCTACAGCATGCCTTTGAGTTCCATCAGCGTTGTAATGTGTATCGACAGCCCGCCCCCCCCCCGTTTTAATTGCTAGTAATTTTCCACTGGTGGCTCATTCATTCACCAGTTGGACATTTGGACTGTGTCCAGTTTGAGGCTATTTTGAATACAGCTTTAAGAAAAACTCATGTGTAGATCTTTATGTGGACATGTGTTTTCGTTTCTCTTGGGTAAATACCTAGGAGCGGGACTGCCAGGTCATGTGGTAGGTGTATGTTTAGCTTTATAAGAAACTGCCAAGCTTCCCCACAGCACGGCTGTGCTGTTTGTGCTCGCGAGGAGGAGCAGCTGTTGTGCATCCTCGCTGGCAGCTGACTTCTACCACTGTAGTGGTGTGACTCGTCCTGTGTGGTGACATCTCACTGTGGCCTTCGTTTGATTTTCTCCAATAACTAATGTTGAGCATCTCTAAGGTGATTTTAGTTTTACTGCTATGACTACTGGGGGAAAAGTCGTTGCTTCCAGAGCAGCCCTTCTGCCTTCCCCTGTGTCCTTGCTGAGACCCCATATTCGAGCTGTTTCCCAGTTCATTCTGGGTTCAGCAAGTAGAGCTGATAGCCTGCGCTGTTCACAGTGAGGGCTAAGCGCTGCCTCTGGAAACAGGCCCCGAGAAAGGTTCCGATCCAGCCACTCAGAAGTTCGCCCCCAGCCTCCCGCCCCTCTGGAATGGCCTTACCGACCGCCCTTTCTGCAGTGAGGGAAGCGCCGTGTCCCATGCTGCCGGGCTGGTGCCCACTGAGCACGTGCGGCCTTTGGTCTGCGACTAGTGTAACTGAGAGACTGAACCTTTCGTTTTAGTAGCTACATGGGCTAACAGTGGCCATGCTGGGCAGAGAAGGCCAGACCCAGAACACGCGTGTGCAACTTTTTGGCTTGCCTGGGGGCACTGAGGGGAAAGGAATTGTCTTGGGTCACATATATAATATTAAAAAATTAAAAATTAAATACATAATGTAGTTAATGTATAGATACAAAACTTCCTTTTTATATTTGAACTTGCTTTTTTATTAAATAATACAAGTGCAAGTTTAGTAATTCAATAAGAAGGCCTCCTAAGTATCTGCTTAGTTACAGTAGTTGCCTGTCTCCCCAGGGACACGCATTCGTAGGTCACGTAGGTTAACTGCTGCTTTCGGCAATCGCTGTGTTCCACTTGCCAGCTCACAAGCACAGGGGACAGCTGGCATTGCAGGCTTCCATTCCACTGTGTGTGGTGGACACAGAAAGTGAGCTTAGCCCTGCACCGCGCCTTCCCCACACGGCGTTCTGCGGTCACCTCTGTAGTCCATACTCAGCAGCCGCCAGTTGAGTCATGAAAAATATCACTGAAAATCGTGACAGTATTACACGTTTATGATCCCGTCGGGCCACATCACTGGCCATCCAGGGCCACAGGCTGGACACGTGCCCTAGATAAAAAAGGGCACAGTGAGCTCTTGCATGGCAGCCAGTACCGAGAGGGCCAGGGTCACGACCCGAGCACCTTGTTAGTTGGGAGGCGGAAGGCCCACTGGGTCAGGAACTCTTCCCAGGTAACCTGTGAATTGAAAGGTGCTGAAGGGAGGGCAGCAGTGGGATACACTAGACAGGAACCTGGTGCTTAAACTCAGAAAGAGCGGCAGTGGCAGTCGCTGGCCCGGGGCGCACAGCCGCTGCACCCCACTGGTGGTGGGAACGCGCAGCGGCACGGCCACTGTGCAAGTTTCCAGTTTCAGGCCGGAAGTTTCCAGGCCAAATAAGCAACACTTGATGAATGAGTTGGGAGAGAATTACGGTGAGCTTGGGAAGCGGCTGGATCTTTGGCCTGGCGTGTTGCAGCTGTGGGTTAGGAGCGAAGGAAGTGAGATTCTTGGCGGCTTGAGGTCGTGACTGGCATGCACGTTAGCCTGCATGACTTGGGTAGAGATTCTGAGCACAAGTTCCAGAACCTTGCTGTGGTGGCTGTCATGGGAAAGATTAGAAAGTACGAGAAGGGATAGAGGAGAAACCAGCCGGCAAGTTTTCCTAAGAGTCGAGGCAAGAGATGATCCAAGGAGAAGAGTAGGGAAGGGAGCAGAGTGCGCTCCAGTGAGAAGTAAAGGGTTGGAGGCTGCGGGCCCTGCTGGGGAGTTCATACAGCAGAGGCAGAGGGGGACCACCTCTGGCTAGGTGAGAGCACACCCCACCTACAGGCGTGCACTCCTGTGCACACATGTGCTTTGTACAGCTTGATGTTTGCACTCTCGTAGAATCAGCTACTATTCACACTTAGACATCTGAGCATGAAAGCTAACAGCTGCCTGAAATAACTCCGTTATGGAAAGCAGGTGACTTCCGAACTGGCTCTCTAGTGAGAAGTCATTCGGCGCTTGAATGGCTGCCTTCAAGAATATCACAGCCCACCTGTCCTTCCTATACTAGGGATTGACGTGAAGCAGGTCACAATTGTTGTGAACTTCGATCTCCCAGTAAACCAAGCACTTGAGCCTGACTATGAGACCTACCTCCACCGCATTGGGCGCACAGGACGCTTTGGGAAGAAAGGCCTCGCCTTTAACATGATTGAAGTGGATAAACTGTCCCTGCTTATGCAAATCCAGGACCATTTTAGTAAGTAGAACTCCTTTCTCAGTAGGAGCCTGGGGAGTGGGGCCCTGGAGTGTGAGTCCAGAGGCTTGTGGTGGGGAGGCGGAAGCCAGGGGGAAGGCTTCTTCTCCATAGGCCCAGACTCCTAACGTGACACTGAACAAATCCTTGTTCCAAGATAAAAGGTAAGTGGAATTCTTATGGGCTCATTCTGGAGTCTGGGTCAGATTTGCACATCCTATAAGTGATAACATCCTGTACCCACCCTCTTTGGTCCACATCTTTCCCCTCCTTTCGCCCCACTCTCCCACCTAGGACAGTCCTGAATCCTAACTTCTGTAACCCTTTCTGCACGCCTGCCCCCGGCTGTCTAAGCAGGGCGGGCTCTGCCAGCCTGCTGGGGCTCTAGCCTGGCCAGGGCACTAATGGAGCCCTAAGCACACTGCTCAGATCGCCCTCCACTGTGGAGCCCGTGGAGGGCGTGGGGCGCAGGACGAGAGGAACCCTCGTCGCCGTCTTGTAGGAGGCAGCAGGCATGCGTCCCAGGGATGCACACAGGCGCACACACGTCCACAGCATAATTTTTAAAGGCTTGCAAACTGTGTGCTCCACGTGAGGCTGACTGGAGAAAGTGGGACAGCATGGACAGTTGGGAGTCTGCCCGGGTCCTCCAAGCCCCGCCTCAGGAGGTAACCACAGTTCAGAAGCCGTCGGCTTCTAGGCAGGCTTCTTGTCACTGTTCCTGTGGCCTTTTTCACCCCGTGACCCCTGAATATACACATTTCACAGTCTGCGCACTTGTGGCTGTTTGGTTGGTGTTACTTTGTTGCCATGTTTTCCTCACTTTCCTGTCTCAAGGTTGTCTGTGCAGGGTGTCACAGGAACAGACAGGTGCAAAGGTGTCATTGTCCCCGAAAAGTTCAGAGGGAGGTGGCTGGAACGCACTTCCAGGGACACCACGGGTGAGACTGGCTCCTTTCCCTTGTTTCCTTAGACAGCAGTATTAAGCATCTCGACCCTGAAGACATGGATGAGATTGAAAAGATCGAGTACTGAAGAAAGAGCTTTATTGTATACGACATAGCTTACTTGATGTGAGAATGTTCCAGCAGGTTCTGAAGATAATTCTTTATGTTGAGGTTCTTCCAGTGTGAAACTTTCACAGGTGGCAAAGATAAATGTCATGGTACTTTTAGTTTTAAGACCTGAGGTCTTTTGAAAACCACATTAATGTAAAGCATGTGATCCTTTTGAATAAAAAAGCAAGATCCTTTCTTAGTCTGATTCTTATCACCTGAGCAGAGACCTTCTCCGGCGAGCCACGGCCACGAGATGGCAGTAGGGCAGCACTGGTTTTGGAATTTGAGCTGGTGGGACAACTGGAAGAGCCACGCATTTCCAGGCCTCAAGGCCGCCCTGGGGGCCCCTGATGGCCGATGGCCCCTCCCGTCCCTCGGCCCTCCCCGTCCCCTGGTGGACGTGCACATTCCGAGGTGAAGACAGAGCGAAACCTCTGAAAAGTGCGACATTGGGAAGACGGTGTTCTGCTTCGGTAATGTTTCGTGTGGCATCTAGAATTTCAGAACAGCTTCCTGTTTTGCTGCTTCTGCCTTCAAATTAGAGTCACTTATTTCATAATCTTGAAAATATGTCTTTATTCTAGATATTCCTTAAAGATAGGCAGGTGGGGGATTTAAAAACAAGTCCACACATTAAAGAACTAACATCCCAGGGAGCCTAAAGGTTTTGCTTTTAAGAAATAATGGCATATCTGGGAAGCTTAGACACTTAGACACTTTCCTGCAAGCCGCATTGAGATGCTTTTTATCTCTCACATTTGCTGCTCAGAAGTGAAGCCATGGGCTTGAGAAATGGACAGAAGGGCCGGGCTCCCACAAAGCTAGAGCAGGCGGAGCCCAGGCACCAGCTCTGTCACAGTGCTCTGTTGCCAGAAGCGGCTCCTGTGAGTGCTTCTGTCACCCTGGTGTAGATGGCGTTTGGCTTTTATCCCTGAGTACAGGCCTTAGAAACATGCCACAAAAATCACTCGGTTTCCTTCCTGAACATCAGCTCTTTGTTGCACACCTTTGTGCTCAGTGCCAGGAAAGAGGAGAGGAAGAAGGTACCACAGACAGCCCAGAGGTCAGAGTCTGAGGACAGAGACTCAGAAGGACCCAGGATTAGACTGCGCTACAGGATAGGCCTACAGGCTGCAGCTGCTGCGTGAGGCTGGGCAGGGGTTGCTCTGTGGCCAGTTTCCAGAAGAGAGGACGCTTAGTGTCTCCGGTAGAAGGGCAGGATAATCAGCAGGCCCTTCCTAGGACCGCCTACCAATCCCCTAAGCTGAGTCCCCTGAGGCGGTGCTCCAGAACCAGGGCAAACTGGCTTTCCCCCGTGCACATGCAGCCAGTCTCAGAGCGTACAGCCCAAAAATCCAGCCTCACATGAGGGAGCTGAAACCAGAGGCAGACTGATGTCTGCTCCAGTCTTCCTGCCACTGTGGCTCTTCTCCCTGGACAGGAAGCTGATGGCCGGCCTCTTGTCCATTCAGTACTCACCCTGCAAGTGCCCAGCGTATACCAGGTCTCGTTGAATATGTGTTCTTGTTGAATAAGTTTCTTTTTACCATTTCCTCATTTGCTAACGTTTTTTCCTTAATGTTTTCCACCCTAGTTTTGAACCCAAATAATGACACAAGATGACTGCTGAGCCCAGAAAGCATAACAGGATGTTTGCTTTCACTGTTTGAGAACTGAGCTGGCCTCTCCCCACGCCCCACCCAGCCTTGGGGTATCCTAAATAAAACTGTATTGCTTGCTTGCCAGTTCAGATCTCTACTGAAGTCCACAGGTTACCCTCGCAAACACCTTCAGTAATCTCCACTTGACAACTGTTCCCACAGGGCCTGCAAGAAGAGGCATTCCTTGGCCTTCCCTTTGCCCCTGTCCCCACATCCCTTCGGCCACCTAGAGGCAGCTGGGCCATCCTACTTTCCACATGGTCACAGCTGTTTTAGCACTCACTGTCCAGCCTAGTGAGTCCACAGCCCAAGGGCTGCTTGGCATGGTGCAGCACCTTGCTCAGGACTAAGCTGTTACCATGTCTTTACACATGCCCTGGTCAGGGTCACCCCTCAGTGCCCGCCAAAGGAAGAAGAAAATGGAGAGGCAAGAAGAAACCAAATAGGGACCGGGAAGATGGCTCAGTAGAATAAACGCTTCCCTGGCTAAGTGCAAGGGTCTGAGTTCAATCCCCGGTTCCACCAAAAAAAAAGAAACCGAATGATTTCGGTACATCTGTGAGCCAGCTTAATCAGTTGTGTATTACTTGGCACCAAATACTAACGTGAATCATTAGGTTTATGTTGGCCAGTCTACTGCTGTTAGTATACTGAAATTCATAATGGTGTGGAGCAGGGCTACAGTTTGCAGCGGGAGCTGTGAGCGATGGCCTAGCCTGGGGTAGGTCTGCTGTGACATTACGTGCTGGACCTGAGGCAGCTCTTAGTAACAGGAAAAGTTAAGGAGCTGGTCACAGTCTGGTAGCAGATCCGACCGCTCCTCCTCAAGGGGCATGCTTGTGTGTGGTGAAAGTGTAGATCCTTCCTAGCAAAGCTCAGTCACCGTGAAAACCACCGGCTGTCTCTGCACGTAGGATCAACAGTGGAAAATCTTACTTGAGGATTTCTGGGAGATGGGGTGGGGATTCGGTACCTTTCCAAAGGGAAGGGTTGTGTCAAGCGTTGGTTTGGTTCTTAGTCCTTGCTTCAAGTAGTGAAGTTCTTCTAAAAAGAACCCAAGCAGAGACAAGCCAGCAGTTGGAGGGGAAGTAGAAAGGAGAATCCAGGTCTATGGCTTCCTCAGCTGGGCCTGCACCTCACCATCGGAGCCGGGTGTCTTCTCTCAACCATTCCCGCCCATCTTTTCAGGAGAGCCTTCAGGAGCCAGGCGCCCGGCACCTACTCCTCTCCCCAAGGGAGCAGCAGAAGGGTCAGATTCTCCTCTAACCTGTCACTCACCCCTCAGCCACTGCCAGGCAGTGGTCAGGTGTATCAAGGCCCTCCGTTGGGCCAGGGAGATAGCTCAGTACAATAAGTGCTTGTCTGGGAAGCGCAAGGTCCTGAGTTCAATCCCTGATACCACAAATAACAAAAAAAGACCCTCGTGTCATTTAACATACAAACTGTCTTCATACTGCATGTGCTTTGGGGAAGGCCAGTGTTCTGCCCTAGCCGGACCTTTCTGTATGTGATTAGACCTCTGGCTGAGAGAAGAATATGACACCTCCCGCTTTGGACTTAAACTTCTGGACTCAAGTGAAATACAGGAAGCACACGTGCAGTGCGCTGATTGGTGGTAGAGAAGTCTGTGTGTCTTGGTGGCACCCAGAGGGTGCCGTGCATCACCCTCCCGCCCCCAGAGCATCAGCCTCCCCCTTCTGCCAAGGTGAGAAACAACCAGAATCTCGAATACAACAAACACGGAGCCCTGAAGCTCTTTTCCTCTTGTGTTCAGGAAAGCTGGAAAAAAAATTTGAATGATAATTCAAAATCTAGAGACAAATTACAACAACTCTCAGAAGTTCTTCTCTTAGGGAATTCATGCTTGCCCATTTTTTTTTCAATCATAGAATAATCATGAGTTTCTATATTCCATCTTCTAGATTTTATTTTTCATGAATAAGGATACCTTTGTATATTTTTTTCACTGCTAGAAGAAATGGTAACAGTGCTGTTCCCAGCCCTTAGTTTGGGAATCATGCCTGGAAATCTCAGATGAGAGGAGGCGATTTGATGAAGCCTTGCTGTGTGCAGAGCTCACAGGGATGCTCAGAGAGAAGAGACTCCAGCCTGCTTTAGAGGAAGCCCCATTGCCAAGTAGTGAGTTCCCCATCAGCCAAAAAGTGAACAGTTACTTGTTTTGGGCACTGTAATGCCGGATCTTGAATTACCGTGAATTTGGAATAAAATGATTTTGGATGCCACATTTCCATATTCTAAAACACCACATGTCCAACAAGCCCACACTGGTGAGCTCCACACTTGGAGGAAGGTAAGCCTGAGAAGCTTTCCACAGAATACTGTTTTCCACAGATGAAAGCAAATGGGGAGCTGAACGCCTACCCTCACCCTATATTAACCTTCAGATTCACGGGGCTCACAGGTCCCATGGACTCTCTCTTCATACTGTCATCAGTTTATGCAGAATGCAGATTATTTTGTAATATTTGTATTATAAACATGATAAAACAGCAAGCAAAAATGGTAGCATAAGAATTATTTTAAAAATCTTATTACTTAGCTGTAATCCCGGCCCTGAGGAGGCTGAGGCAGGAGGACCACAGAGATTTTAAGGCCAGCCTGAGCTACCTAGTGAGTTCAAGGTCAGCTTGCACTACAAAGTGAGCCCTTATCTCAAAAAACCAAATCAATAAATCTCATTACTTAATGATTACGATTTTTGCCTTGATATAGTCCTTTTCATCTTAACATGAAAACACTTCATCATAGTGTGTTATAGACGATATCCTTTTACTTAAAATCTTAAACTTTGATGTTAGTCTTTGGGATTATCATTTAAAAATGATAATTGGGGGCTGGCACGATAGCTTGGTGGTCTAAGCGGGTTCCTAGCAAGCACAAGGACCCAGGTTCCATCTCTGGTACCACATGCCATGTTGGCGCAACACCGTGCTGCCCGCTGAAACGGTAATCCAAGCACTGGGGAGGCTGAGACAGGAGGATCACTATGAGTCCAGGCTGTGTAGCAAGCCCCTGGACCAAAGACATAGATCTTTTTTTAAAATGGTAACTGGAGTATCTAAATTAGTTAACATGTATCTATTTTTGCTCAACATTGATGTGGTACCCTGTTTTCCAACATGACAATGTAATGATAGATGAAGCTGCAGTGAATACCTTTTTCTAGTATACAGAATTATTTCTTAGGGTTTGTGATGTTTAGTTTGAATACCAGTTCAAAATACAAAGGCGTGTTCATGGCTTTTGATATGCAGCACCAAGAGCACTGGAGGCGTAGCTATTCCAGCAGATGAATGTTCCTCACTAGTTTTTCCTCCCCTTATATGGAGGGATATTTTCATTTTAAACCTGCATGCTAACTTTTTGTTTTGTTTTGTTTTCATTTCTTTTCACACAAACAGGGCTCTTTGTGTGCAGTTTACTGTTTAAAAAGTATCAGTAATATCCTTTGCCTGTTTATGAGACATTGATGTTTTCCTTACAACGTTTTGAAAAATATATGTGTAGATTGTTTTGTCCAAAAACAGTAAAGACATTAACCTGTATTTTTTCTGAGTCAGGTTCTCACTACATGTATCAGGCTGGCCTTGCCCTCACTATGTAGCCCAGGCTGGCCTTGAACTTGTAGCGATCCGCCTGCCTCAGCCTCCTGAGCCTGCAATTATAGACAGATATTAACCTTTCTTACTAAAAGATTTTCGTGTTTGTCTGAATTTTTAAATTTATATTATGCTTTAGTGAAATATATTAATTTTGTAGTAAAATGTACTAATCACTTTATAACTTTTTTGGCCTACTAGTTCTAAAACGTTACCAATACTTTAGAAAAGATTTTATTATACATTATTGTGATTGATTGATTGATT
>NW_004524712.1:2279166-2281401 GCF_000260255.1 Octodon degus
AGAAGAAGAAGAAGAAGAAGAAGAAGAAGAAGAAACTCTTTTCATTTTCTTCTGAGACCTCCTTTATTATATAAATTTCTACACCCCCTAAAAACACAAAACAGAATTCTGGGGACCTACAAATTTGTTTGTTATTGTGCTAGTACCACAGTTTTAAAACCACTTGTTCCCCTGTTGGCTATTTTAAATCTCTCATGTTTTTAAAAATGTGATTACCAATTTATGCTTCAAAGTTAATTTTAGATTCATTTCATCAATTCCCCAAAACTGTTCTCTATTTTTATTTGACTGAATTGATTCGACAGCAATAATTTATTCTGTCCATACATTACTCTGTGGAAAGTTGACTTCTTTACAATTTTTAATCATGTAATCTAGGTGAAAATTCTTGACTGAGAAAGAGCAGGGGTGAGGGGTGACCAGAGTCCAAGTCAGCATGATGCTTGAAGCAAGCACATAATTATATGCAGACAAGGGATTGGAAGTACAAGCCCGCTTGCCACATTATCACAGTAATAAGGTTGTGGGTGACTTTACCACATGTGTTTGCTGCTATAAACTGAACTGAATAGAAACTTTGGCAGAATCTCTTGGCAAACAGCGGTTCTCTGTCCTCCAGCCATGGCAAGGCCTTGGGGGGCATCCCACTCGTCACCGCTTCCTTAGGCTCCTCTACACACCTTGAACAGGGTTTCTCTGGCTGGGGCGAATCAGACTGCTTGATGTTTGCTGCAGGTTAGAATATCCGCGGCTATGGCCATAATCCAGAAGGTGACTTGTGACAAGCCGCTCTGCCTGTAGTTAGATGCAGCCTTTGGAGGTAGAAGTGAAGCCCTCACTACCCAATCGGGGTGACCCACATTGACATCCTCCACACCCCTAAGAGCATCAAAGAAGAGCCTGTGAGTGGAGGCTGGGGTCACTCCTAGGGAGCGTCAGCCCCAGCGTAAGTGCAGCCCTGGGCTCCATCCCCAGCACACAAAACTAAGAAAGAAAAGAAGCCCCTGATTTAGAAGTTTTCCTTTCTTACTGGAAGAATTTTTATGAGGCTAAAGCGCTGACAAGTTTGTCATTCCCAGAACCTACTCACACCCTCCCCCCATCTTCTTAGGTTTTTAGTACTTTTAGAGGGGATGGAAAACTGTCTTGAACAAGCAGAAAGTTTTATCCAAGGTGTTTGGCACTGACTCCAGGTTCTGGAAAAGATTTATGTCTTGGTACCCTGGAGTGCCTCGCGTGAGCTCACTTAAAACAACTGAATAAATGAGTTCACTTTATCCTGTCAAAGTGGAACCTTGGGAGGTGGGGTGCCCAGCTGGGGTCCACGGGGACCTGTGGCAATGTTCACGTCTCAGTCACTTACGCTGAGCTCAGCTGTTTTTATATCTGTCTGAGATCATTAAAATGAGGAGGGCAGGGGGCAGAGAGACCTGCGGAGTGAGTGGAGTGATGGAAACGCTGCTCCAAGCTGCGCTTGAGGGTTCACACAGAAGGCCTCCTCTCTCCCCAGGCTTGAGACAGGAGTAAGGCCAATTCCATAAGCCTGAGTCCCTAAAGGATACTTTCAGAAGAATCTCTCCAGGGCACGCGCAAGGTCGAGTTTGACCCCTAGTACCACATGCCATGCCGGCCCCGGAACCCCGGGCACAGTGGCACTGACCTGCAACCCCAGCACTGGAAGGCTGAGACAGGAGGATCACGACAAGTCTGAGCTGCATCGTGAGACTCTGTATCATATAAATTTTAAAAGAAGAAAAACAGAATCTCTCCATGCCAATGAACCCTGCAATGTTTGAATTTTCCTTTCCTGGAAAATCATGCTGCCCCACTACTCTCAGACCTAAGTCTCTGGAAAGCACCTATTGCTCAGAAAAGGAACATGGAATCTTCCCCAGATGGATTTTCTGGGCCAGGCCCAGGTCATCCTTACATGGATGCTGACTCAGTATTCACCAAATGATTAGTTATTAATGTAAGGCAGCAGGATTAGAAAGCAAACAGGGCTGGCAGGATAGCCCAGCAAACTAAAGTGCCTGCTTAGGCAAGCTTAAACAATCACAGGGGCCTTAGGTTCAGTTCAATCCCTGGCACCACATGCCAAGCCAGCCCTGCCCCCAGGCACACACAACTGTAACCCCACAGTGCTGGGGAGGCTGAAAGCAGGAAGATTACCATGAGTCCAAGCTGCATAGTGAGACCCTGCAACGACCAAATACAGAAAGGAGAGAGAGAGAG
>NW_004524712.1:2281676-2286091 GCF_000260255.1 Octodon degus
AAAGCAAGCAACTGATCCAAAGAACAGAAGGAACTGTGTGCTTGGGGCACCCAGGGTCTGTACCTGCCTGCTTCAAGACACAGCAGCAGCACCCCCTTTCCGTGCTCTAGGTTTCAGCCAGAAGGAAGGGATAACTGCTGTCTTAACTTGCGTGCCCCAAGTTCCCAGCATTTAGAAGTGACAGAGAACGTACCCTAGGCTGTGAGCAGCTCCTAACGGGTGGCGGCTGCTTCCTGGGAAAAGAGGTGGGGAAGGAATGAGCTGGCTGAACGGTGCAGGTCCTTAGCAACACTCATGGAAACCTCACGTATTTCTCTAGAGGAGCGTTAGGACTAACTTCTAGTTATCCCCCAAAGCTTCATATGGTCAGAGGTGAGGCATTTCTGGAGGTGACTGGATCTAGAGTGTGTGAATTTGGATTTAGGGTGTGATTCTGAGATTAAGGGTATGTGGCACTGGATTAGTCCACTGATTGGTTTATCATAGTTCTGGCTGTGGGTACAGGGAAGCCCCACCCTGGGCCTTGGTGCCACCTCCCAGAAGGCTGATAGTGTGGACTGGATCAAAGGGAAGAGGGGACCGATGCTTGCCGCTTCGCTGCCTCCTGCCTGCTCTGCCATGGACTGTTTCCTTCTCTGAGCCTCCTGTACAGTAGCACCCTGCCTTGGATCCAGCCAAATATGGACTCAAACCTCTACAAACTATGAGCTGAAAAAAAAAAAAAACCCAACAACCTTTCTTCCTTTAATTGTTGCTATATCAGGTATTTTGTCTCAGCAATGACAAAGGTAAACAAAAGATCCAGGGAGCTGAGAGTCAGTGATTTGGCCTCAGGCACCCAAGCTGGGATTTAACTGCTGGCCTGTCTTGACTTCCTGATCAGAAAGGCCCAAACCTTAGGGACTTTCACGCCTTGGCCATCTTTTCCAATGTTTGTTTTACATATGTAAAAATATCCTGAGACCAACTTAATGATTTAAAAATACAGCTAGTGTTTTTGCTAGTTATGTTTTTTCCAACATACATTAAAACAAATATTTGTGAGACAACCTCACCCATCCCCTGCATCACTTAGCATGCCATCCATGGGGCCCATGTCAGACCGGAGCAGCAGTTCTCACAATGTGACCTCCAGACCTTCAGCAGCGGCATCACCTGTGAGTTTCTTAGAAAAGGTAGATTCTCGGCCAGGCGTCGTGTCCCATGCCTGTAATTCCAGCATTTGGGAGGCTGAGGCAGGAGCTTGAGACCAGCCTAGCCTACAAAGTGAGCTCAAGAACAGCCTGAACTGCATAGAGAGACCCTGTCAGAAGACGGACAGACAGGCAGACAGACAGACAGGCAGACTGTCAAGCCCTAGCTAGACCTGAATCAAAACCTCTGGGAGCTGCCTCAGCAGTCTCGTTCTTTATACTCGCAGGGTGATCCTGACACCTGTGCTGAGAAGCCCTTAGCAGAAGTGCTCCAGCTGTCCTGGCTGTATCGCTGACCTCTTCCACCCCGCTCTGGGTCTCGCCAGAGCGGCTGGTCCTTCCTGGATAACTCTTCTTACCTCCTCTCTTCAGAGAGTCCTTAATGAAGACAGAGCACATGAAGTCAGCCCTTCATGGTTTAGCTAAGAGATGCAAGAAGGATGACGTGATTATCCGGAGCAAGGTAAACACCCTGAAACACATCAGTTTGCAAGAGGCCGGCTCACTTTTTTTTTTTTTTTTTAGATGCCTTAGGTCCAAATTTAGAAGTGACAAGGAGAAACTGGTAAATAAGTGAGCTCCTTGTTCCTAGAGCACCGCTGTCCAGTGGAACTCTGCAATGCTGGAAACAGTCCACATCTCCCTGTGCTGGCTGATAATTCTCCGTGGGTCTCTTGCGTAGCCACACATTTTTCAGGCAGAGGCACCGGCTAAGTTCTGGCCCTTGTCAAGGATGTTTGCATACAGCGTGCAGCGACCTCGTCCTCCAGAGCAAAGGGCAGCATGTTTACTGCCCGTTATAAAAGCTCCACCCTCCCTAAACTCAGGGGTCCCTTCTTGTATGGCAAGCCATTGTGTGTGCAGGGGTCACTCGGTGCTTTTCATGTTGCCCTGTGGTAACCGGAGCTCAGGAAACTGGAAGGAGCAAATGCTGATATTCTGACTGCTAATACTGCTATGAAGCAGTCCTGTCGCAGGCCCAGGAGCCTCATGTTTTCCACCAGCATCTGAGAAACTGGCTGACTAACTTGTTAGTCTAAAACTAGGGTAAATATGAGAACGTTCATGTATTTTGACATGTTGTCCAATGTATGAAAATTGAACACTTAAAATGTGGCTAGTTTTAACTTATTTGCAAATGGCCACACGTGGCTTGTGACTGCCATCTGGCCACAGCACAGCTTACAAAGCCCAGGCATGACTGGCGTGGCCACAGGTCGGGAGTGTTGCTGAAGCAGCCCCTGCACAGAGAGGTACCCGAGCAATAGGTGATCTCTGGGTTATTTTCAGTATTTGAGTTGCAAAGATTCTGTAGATCTCAGGAGAGTGGAAGTATGGTGAGGCCATGGGTAGAAAGACCCATTTCTTATTTCATCCAGAGAGATGTAAACAAGGAGAAATTTGGCCGCCTTTGGAGCCTGGAGCAGGGCGATGCCTCTTGGCATAGGAAATGCCTTTTGATGGACACTTGGAAGCCAGACAGTGAAGATATGGCCAGAAAAGATGAGCAGAGCAGGGGCCCTTGAGGAGTTTCCTCAGCCTCCCCCCACTTGCCCTCAGCTTGAGAACACCCCACCCTCCCAGGCTGGCCAAGCCTTTGGTCTCCTAAGCTCCCCAGGCCCCTGCCCCTCTCACCTCCTGGCTCAGAACAATCTCCTCTTTGATTGCTGGCTCCAGCCCCACTGACTGTCAGGTCATCTGCACCTAATCAGGACGAGCCGGGGGCCTGAGGGATGATAAACGGGGCTTCTCATTTCAATAAAGTTTGTGCAGAATATTGGAAACAGCTGTGGGCCTCTCCGGCCGCGCTGGAGCCAGTGGGGCCTAGCGTCCAGTGGAGGAGAGTTGAGGGGGAACGTCGGGGCCCGAGTCTATTTAAAGGGTGCCAGGCCACCTCAGGCTGACAGAACCGGTGAGCCAGGGTCAACACCAGCTTCTGTCTGCAGCCCTGGCTCTGACCTGGGGGCAGCGTGCTGTGGTGTCAGAGGGGACGTCCACCATGGCTGGCAGGTCTGGATTACCCAGCATGCGTTCACTTATGTGTATTGTCAGTCATTTTCGAGATGCCATATCGACTTCTCTGCTCTTTGCTTCTCTTACCTAGCAAAACATCACACAACATCTCTTCAAATGATTCTTTTTTTAATGGTGGTAGAATATACATGCTTTACAACTTACATCATACACAATTTGAAATGTATAGTTCAGTAGTGTTAATTATATTTGCATTGTTGTGAAACCCATCTCCAAAATTTTTTCTCCTTACAAAATTGAAATTCTATATCCATTAAACCATTCTCCATTCCCCATTCTTCCCTAGGCCTTGCCAACTATTTTCTGTCTCTGTGACTTTATTCTAGGGACCTCATATAAGTGGAATCATACAGCATTTTTCCTTCTGCAATTTATTGTTTTTGACAGTCATATAATGGTACAGTATATGGATATATCTATACTGTTCAACCATTGCTAGTTGAATGCTACAAAAAATGCTATACTAGGGGCCAGGGAGATGATTCAGTGGAGTAAGCGCTTCCCTGGCAAGCGCAAGGGCCTGAGTTCAATCCCTGGTTCCACCAAAAAAAAAAAAAAAAAAAAAAAAAAAAGCTATACTGAAAGTTTTTTTGTGTACATATATTTGAATATTAATTTTATTCTTTTTTTCCTATATACTATACTAAGTCCCTTATACTAAGTCCCAAAAATTCAATGGCCAATTTTCTATCCCTGGTATGCCATGCCGGCCCTGCCCCCAGGGCACACTTAGACACTGATTGAGATTAGGCATGGTGGTATGCACCTGTAATCCCAGATCTTGGGAGGCTGAAAACAGGAGGATCACCATGAGGCCGATCTGCATAATGAGAGCCTGTAGATCCTGTACTAAAATAAATACATGTTTTTTAAATTACATAAGTTAGTCAAAGAGACACATACTTTTTTTTTTTTTTTTTTTGCGGAACCAGGGATTGAACTCAGGCCCTTGCGCTTGCCAGGGAAGCACTTATTCCACTGAGCCATCTCTCCGGCCCTAGAGACACATACTTTAGCTTTCATATATTTTATCATACACCTTTCTCAAAAGTCTGTAGTAATTGTCATATCCATTAAGGTACTATTTATCCCTCAATATTCCCAGCCCACATATAAACACATGACAGCTATCGTAATTATACTACTAATTTCTTTTAGTCCATTGGAAAGATAGACTTGTGCTTATAT
>NW_004524712.1:2286232-2295996 GCF_000260255.1 Octodon degus
AAAAAAAAAAAAAAAAGCAATACATTAACCATTGCTAATTTTTTATTATCCTGGCTTAAAACCCGTATAATGTTTTTCTTTCTTTTTTATCTTTCTCTCTTTAAAAATGTAAAAAAAAAAATACATAGTTCCTGCCCTAGGTATTACCATTCTCTTAAGTTACACTATTCTGATAAAAGCGGTATCCTAATTTAAAAATGTTGCATTTCATTGACTATTTATGAAGTAGAGTATCTCCCACAGATTTATTTACAGGTCACTTGGATTTTCTCTTCACCTCCTTATTTATTTTGCCCATTTCTCTACTGTTTCTCTTTCTTTTTAGTATTCAATGGCTCTTAGTGTATCGTAAATGTTAACTACCAGTGGTATACATTGACGTATCTTCTATAACTTGTCTTCTGACTTTATATCTGATATCTTCGATCTTTTAAAAGTTTTAACATCTTGTCTACCTTTTTCTCTGAAGCTTCTGTCTTTTGTTTAGAAAAATCTCACCAAACTCTAGACTATTTTGTAATTAATATTTTTCTCACAAAGTGTCTTCAATGTTACATTTAAATCTTTTATGTGTTTGAAATTTAGTTTTAATAACTTAAGAGCTAGAGAGCTCAGTTGTCCTTTTTTTTTTTTACATTCAGACATAGCCAGTTGCGCCTACATAATGTATTAAATAAACTGTGGCTTAGCTGCACTCGCTGGGGAGTGACCCTCCTCGCACCCCGTAAGTACTGGGCTTGGCGCTGCTTCTGTCCTACTGGCCTAATAGTCGCATCTGTTGCTTTACGCTTCGTTTTGGTGGTGGTGGTAGTAAAAGTGATTGAAGCCAAGGTCTTCTCACTGAACTACATCTCCAGCCCCAGCCCCACTTAGATTTTTACTTTGGGGGAGGGTTTTGCTAAGTGACTAAGTTGTTCAGGCCGGGCTCCGACTGAAACCTCAGTTTCCTCAGGCATACAGGCATTCACTGCCCATGCCGGCTCATTGTCCTTTACTTCTAATATATGATTTGATCATGATTTTGTTTTCCTAAACCCATGCTTGCTGAAATATTTCTTTGCTGCTTTTGTTTTGTTACCTTTTGTTTGTTCCTTTTTCGTGGTTATTTATTTATTTATTTATTTATTTTGAGACAGGACTCACTGTATAGTTCAAGCTGGCCTTGAACTCACTCTGTGGCCCAGGCTGGCCTGGAACTCCGAAGATCCTCCCACCTCAGTCTCCCCAGTGCTGGGATTACAAGTGTGTGCCACCACGCCTGGTGTTTTGGTCTGTTTTGAGGTTATGTCTTACTATGTAGTTTAGGCTGCCCATGACTATGTAGCCCTGGCTGACCTCACACTTGTGGTAATCTTCCTGCCTCAGCCTCTGAGCACTGGGATTACAGGGGTGTGCCACTACACTTGGCCCAGCTGCTGTTGTTCTTACCACTGCTAGTATAAAATTCCTTCCAGCTATCACAGTCTGTGAATGTCAGTAACTCCTTAAAAACAAACCAGAATAAGGCCACAGCGGGGAAGGAGGGCTTGTCCCATACCTGCACATGTGCCTTTGCAGGAAGCCACCAACACAGAGCCCAGACAGCGACGCTCTCTTATTGCACTCCAGCATTAGCAACGAGGCAGGAAGACCACACTTCTGGTCACACTGCAATTCCTGGTTCTCAGCTCCAGCCCTGTGTTCTGTGCACCCGGATTTGTAACCTGCTCGTGCGCTCTCTGCCCCCAGTTCTGCTCTGCCAGGCTCTCGCTGTTGGTCCAGCCAACAGGACCCACTAGGGGAGGCTGTGGGCTGCGGAGGCAGGCTGGCTGCACTCCTTCCTGTAGGGCCTGCTTGTTCCCTGGAAGTAGGACTCTTCACTGCTTCTTCTCCTAGAAGCCATAACCCCGTCCTGAAGCGGCAGCTGCATCTGGCTGGCAGTTTTTCTGACCCTGGGAGTTTTATCATCCACCGCCACCTCACCACCTTGGCACCCCTGCCCCACAGACTCCAGCACCAGTTGGGCAGGGCCCCCTCCTCAGAGGTCTGGCTCGCAGGCCCTCCTCCAGAATGCCTCCTCTGGTTTCCCCTGCCCCAGCAGTGCTTGCTTCTCCTACAGGACACCTCCACATTCTCTTGTTACCCTCTCCTTACCTAATTAGCAACCTTATACCTGCGGATAAGTCCTTCGTGTTAAATTCTCTGTTTAGATTAATGAGTAGTCGCTTTGGTCTCCTGACAAGACCTGACTGAAATAGGTAATGAGAAATTGACATTTTCTGGGGCTGAGGCTGCTTCTTCTGGCTGCCCTGCAGAGAGCTCCCCTCCTTCCTCCATTCCCAGAATTATTTGGCTACTGGTTACCAAGGAGACGGCTGACAATTTCCAGTTACCAAGACCTTCCCTGGAAACTCCCTACTCCCTCCTGAGCTCCAGCCAGGGAACTTGGGACTTTTAGCCAGGTTGGGGTAGAGGGCTTGGGAGCAGACAGAGGGAAGCCAACCAGGCCTGAAAATAGAGAGAGAAACACTTTCCCTGGATCCTGGCTTCCCCAGCAGATCTCAAGCGCCTGACTGCCCCTGAAGTAAGGGCTGGCCTGGCCGGACTCCCCTCTACTCTGTCCAGAAAGACACCCACTGGGTCCAGCCAAGACTCCAGTCAGGGACTTCCAACCAGAATGTCAGCCATAGAAAACTGTCCCCACCAACAGTCCAGCTAGGCCTGGTAGATGCTCCATTGCCTGCGGAGGTGGAGCCAGGGCAGGACCCGGGAGCTGAAAGGCCTAGAGCCTCTCCTGCGGGAAGAGCTTCAGCCACCCTGAGCATTCCATTTGTGTCATCAGTATCCAACACGCACTGAGACCTAGCGCCACAGCCCAGATTCGGATCTGTTTCATAACAATACAATTCTAATGGTAATGATCATGATGAAGCAGGTATTAATCTTACTCCACGCATAGGTGTGGAAAAATACCTGTCCCTTTGTTTCAATAAAAGCAAATGCTCTTGACCCCACACATCCCTGCCCTTTCCTGGATCCCCTGGCGCCCAGGAGACTCATTGCTGTGGTCCGAATGTGTTCCCTCCAAAATTAGCCCTTTGCTAATGTGACGGTATTAGGAGACGGCTCTTTTGAGGGGCAATTAGGCCACAAGTGCGCCTCCTGTGTGCTCTCATAAAAGGGCTGGACGGTGGCGTTTCTCCCCTTTGCCCTCCTTCTTCTTGCCACATGACGCACAGCGTTCATCCTCTTCTGAGGACGTGGCCACCTTGGAAGCAGAGAGCAGCCCTCACCAGAAAACCAAGCCTACCAGCAGGGCCCTCAGACTTCCCTGCCTCCAGAACAGTGGCGGGTAAAGTCCTGCTGTGTATAAATTACTCACATTCAATCAGGCCAGCCTGATAGCTCAGCGGACTAAAGCGCCAGTTTAGGCAGAGCGCTGCAGCCGGGTCCAGTCCCTAGCATACCCTGCTGGCCCCGCCTGTAGGGCGCGCTGAACCGGGGATTGAGACTGGGCACAGTGGCGCGCACCTGTAATCCCAGCACCTGGGAGCTGAAAACAGGAGGATCACTACGAGTCTGATCTGTGTAGCGAGACCCCGTAGAGCCTGTGCTAGATACATTAAAAAAATAAATAAAAATAAATAAATTACCCATTTTCAGCTATTTGTCATACCAGTAATGTGGACGAACGCACAAAGGACAGGGAAAGCCCACTAGCCTTGGGTCCTTCGTGAATGCTGAACTCCGCGCTGCCCCTGCGTCACCCGCCTCTGCACCTGACGGTCACGGCTGGCCTTTCCAGGTCTGTGCTTTCTTTCGCAACTAGTGACCTCTGTCCGACCTATCTCCAAACTCAAGGAAAATGCTCTGGAACTGTTGTAACTACCACCAAAGGCTCTCTGTCTTCTTGCCTTTTCTGCCCGCCTCTCCTCACGTGGCTTTTCTGTGAATTTAGCCTTTTAAGAAATTAGGAAAATGTTCATCAGGGTGCCAAGTGGGCCCTGATCCTGCTGTGCACAAATCCCCGTGTCAATGTAATGCAGAATTAGAGACCTGGCTAAAGCAGCATTGATTTTACTTTTTGTAGAAGTATTTTCAGGTGAACTACAGAAATTATTATATATCACATCATTGACTATTTATTGATCTAAAAATTTGGAGCATTATCTTACATAATACCAAATATTATCTCATGCAGTAAAACTAACACTTTCTTAGATTGTCTGATGAACAATTAGTCCCATTTCACAGAGGAAAAACAAAGACTGGGAACGGATTAAGTGACTTGGGCTCAGCGAGGGGTACAGAGCCGAGATCGGAACACCGACGCGGCCGCCAGGGCTCTATGCACACTGCCTCCTCCTGACGTGCTCTGTATTTTCTTGCTTGTTTACCGTCCAACACGTACTGCAGCTCTGAGCGCCTGGGTGTGGACTGCAATCACTTTTTCTTTCTTGGTTGTGCTGAGGATGGAGCCCAGGGCTTTGTACCTGCCAGGCAAAGGCAGTGCTTAGCTGTACCTCTCGTCCTGTAATCACATTTTTAACCAATCAGGAAAAAGGGAACGTTCCCCATTCCCTGCAAAATGGCCCAAGAAGAAGTGGCTAGAAAAAGGATCCTGGAACTGGGAAGCAGACGCACAGTAGAGCGGCACCCAATGCCTCGACGCCCGGCCTCCTTCCTCACAGCCCCTGCAGGCGCGCTTGCTCCTCTGTCAGTCCTGGTCTCTGATTTCCAGTTTCCGGTGCTTCCTTCCTCTCCTGACCATTCATCTCCCTTTCCCAGGCCCTCCAACAGGGCCTCCTGCATTTCCTCTGTGGTCTCCAAGGTGCAGTTTACAGAGCGACTGAGCAGTGACCCCTGCTGGTCCTCAGTCCCTCTTCCCCTCCTCCCTGCTCTGCAGGCAGAGCACAGCCAGGGATGTGCTGACTGTGGAGCCAGAGCCGAGTCTTCAGCCCCAGCTCATCTCCTGCTGGTGTCCCCAGGGCCCATGGTTGGCTTTGCACAAAGCCACATGGAAAAGCCATTTGCTTCCAGGAGCATCTGTTTCCTCTGCGCCAACCCAGCTGTCCCCATCCTTCTGCAGTCTGTTTTTCCAAACCCCAGGATCTCAGAATCAGGACTCAAAATGGTTACAACAGGCTGGAGAGTTGGCTAAAACCCACAGCACTAAAGGGAGCCCCACAAGTAGCACAAAGAGGTGGAGAGGTTAGCACGGGACAAGAGCCATCTGGCTCAGAGCTTAATAGATATCTATAGTCTGGTGTGGCCGCTGCTTAGAGAAGCAGCAGTGGAAACCAGGCACGTGTTCCAGTCACACCGCTCCCTAGTCAACGGACAGAGAAGCACTTGGTGTAGCCATCAATGTCCTGATACATAAATGCTAAAGTTATGGGTTACATCTAGTTTGTTTTCCCTCCAACGCCTTATGGGCTTTTTCAGAGATGGCTGAATCTACAGTGTGTGCTGCTGAGATTAAGGGCAGGTGGTTAGTAAATCACTCCACTGATCAATTTGGCAGAGTTCTGGCCAGGAATAAGGGTGTGAGTGCTACACCTGCCCCAGGGCGGTTAGCCTGCATACCATATGAGGGACAGAGTCTTGTCCCCTCCCCCTTGTTACTTTTGGCTGCCAGGGGCTGTCATGAATAGTTGCCCCTCTGCCACATACCACCCTGCCTGGGAGCCACCAGATCATAGACTGAAACCTCTACAAACTGTAGGCTGACTAAACCTTTCCTCCTTGAACTTTGACTGTGAGGTATTTTGTCTCAGCAAAGAGAGAAAGTAACTAAGACAGCTAACTAGGTAGAAAAACAAAACCTTAACATGGTTTGTGACTGGGAAAGATTTTGAGGACTCCTGTCCTCAAAAAAGAACTTCATTTCCTCAAGCCCTGGCCAGATGGAGTGAACCAACCACAGCCTCAGAACGGACAGAACCCAGCTGAAGAATGTCCGGAGTGGAGAAACGTGGCGCACAGGCAAGCAAGCCAGTGGGAGAAAAGGGCAGAGAGATCGAGTCTGAAAGTAAAACATGCCTGGCCAAGCTTTCTCATGGAGGGCAGGCATTCGATGTACGGTAACTCCTATTATTATATATGGAAGGGACAGGATAGGCGTATGATTTCAAATACGGACTCATTTTTGTTTGGAAAAGCAGTGGAAATGATTTTGCCAAGCTGCCATTAAAAAACTCAGTCCGAGGATAGATGTGGCCAGGCAGAAAATTTCATTTGGATCTAAAGGAAGAGAATAAGAATCAGCCTATATTGAGTGTAAGCTCAAAGAAGAAGCCATTACTCTCCCATTGAAGGTGGGGCGGCTGTGAAACCTGCGGGAGAGGGTCCTCTCCAGTGTTGTTCCGAGCTGGAGAAGCCACAGGTCTGGCCGTCTCTCCCCGAGGTGGCCCGGGGATGGGGGGAGGGGGTTCTGCGCCCTAAGGGAGGCCTCGCAAGCCCCTTTAGAGCCCTTAGCTGGATGTTCTGAACTGTTACCTCAAACTCCCCAAGGTCAGGGCCTTCAAGTCCATGCTTACAGCCTCCACATTTCCATGGTTAGCTGAGTAGCAGTCTCCTCTCCTTCCCTCTGGAATCCCTCTAGCAACGAGTCCAGGTGCCAATAGCAGCCCTGGGGACCTTGGAAGCCCCATAGTAGAGTGCAGAGAGCCTGACTAGGTGGCGAGATGAGACACAACATCAAAACCTGGAAGCTGCTTGCTCCATCCACCCTGGGGCCTCTTCCCTGAGCACACCCACAGCAAGGCACAGCCTCAGGTTCCCAGGGTGGGGCTGCAGCTCCTTGGGAAAAAGGGAAGGGAGAAAAGGAAGAAGCCTATCAGATCGTACCTAATCAGTGATACAGCCCTTGCCCAGCATGCACTAGCCCTTGGGCTCAATCCCAGCACCATGAAGTAAAAATGAAACAAATCCCCTTCTACGTCTACATGTATCTAATTGGCTATGTTTCTCTGGAGAACTCTGGTGAACACACCATCTCGTCCCACCTCTCTCTCTGAATGGGAAAGAGTAATCGAAAGGGTCCATCTCAAGTCTTCTGAGCTCTAGATGCCCCTAGATTAAAAAATCCGTGGAGGGTTGATTCTGCACACAACTCAGACCAGCTTCTGGGCCTGTATGAACCTTGCCACAGACCAGAGCACCTTTTATAAGCTTTCCCACTTCACACTGCCTGAGTTCACACGTTCTCTCCACAGCAAGGGACGGCTGAACACCCTGAAGTAGGTGGTGGTGCTGGGTCTCTATTCTTTCCCCCAGACGAACTGCTAATGGAGTGTTGAGGACGTGCCCAGTCCTGGAATACAGGGGTGGAAATGAGAGCAGGCCATGTGAACTGGTCCTTAGCGTCAGGTAGACCCGTCTTCCCCACTACACGGGAGGCTGACTCTAGGGACACCTGCCATTCAGTTGCGCAACTGCATGATCAGGGAATAGGAGCTCAAGCCCCTGGGGGTACGTGGGCTGGGTGAGATGAGGCAGGATCATCTGTCCATAGAGCCATTACGCTGAGCACGTGAGAAGGTGGCATGCTAGGGAGAGGATCTCCGGGCTCAGGAAAAGCCCACCTGGCCCTCAGTTCTGACACCTCTATCCTAGCTGAGCCCTAGTGAGCCCAAAACAAGAGAGCAAGGGCTGGGGAGATAGTAGGACCGGGGAGATAGCTCAGTAGAATAAGTGCTTGTCTGACAAGTGCAAGGACCTGAGTTCAATCCCCAGTTCTGCCAAGAAAAAAAAAAGACAGCAGATCCTCCCTTTCGTTGGGGTCCAGGTATCTCACCACCATCCTCAGCCTTTTTCTTTCTTTCTTTTTTTAATGTATTTAATACAGGGTCTACAGGGTCTCACTACACAGATTAGACTTGTAGTGATCCTCCTGTTTTCAGCCTCCCAAGTGCTGGGATTACAGGCGCACCACTACACCCAGTTTCAATCACTGTCTCAGAGTGCCCCAGGGACAGGGGCAAGGCCAGCATGGCATGTTGGGGATCTAACCCTGGCCACTGTGCTCTGCCTAAACAGGCACTTTAGTCCACTAGTGGAGATATCTGGCCAGCCCAGCCACCCTCAGTCTTCCTACCATGGGACAGAAAAATCTGATCTTATCTCAGGCTATCATTCAAAAACAACAATAGCAGCAAGATGTGGTAGGAGAGAGACAGACAGACAGTGCAGCAAGCCCAAGGGCCCCTAATAGCAGAAATGTTAGCTCCATCCCAGCTCCAGACTCCAGACTTCGTTGCTCAAATCTAGCTAAAAGCATGAATGGTGTATTTACTACACACTGGGTACGTTTCAGCTGTGCATGTGGGGGGTGTGGATGTGCACACGTGGGCATTACATCCCTGCCAGTTACATCAAAGTGCAAAAATATCTAAGGCTTGATGAACAATGACCCCTACCCAAGTCAAGAAGTAGATGTTACCAGAATCCAAAAAGTTCTCATACATTAATAAAAATATTTTCATACAAGAATCAAAATCTTGACAGTAGAGAAGTTCTGATTGTATTTACATAATTGTGAAGACAGCAGGGCTTGGTGAGGCTGGGAAATTTCCTGACACCCCTGAGCTGTGTGACCACACAGCTCCCACCCTCTCTCCACAGCTATTTCCACAGCATTTGAGGCAACCCAAGAGGGGACAAAGGGCATTCCTAGGTATGCTGAGACTCAGGCGCCTTGGTCAGGGACCCTGTTGGGCAGCTAGTTGGATCTGATAATGTGAGGGGCCCTTGTCAACTTCATATTTGGTGGCTCTCCAATTTCACACTATCCCTGCAAGGTAAATTCAGGGAGCCCAGGGTCCTCTCCCCTATGTCCATCCCAGCCAGACCCTGTTCCGCCCCAACTCTGCATTATGTATAGAGTGAATCATGTGGTAAATATTTCATGAGTAATCTGGGCAGTAAGGGTAACAGGAGAGCAAAGGTAGAGGTACTAGAAAGGCTGAGGTTGGCAACCTGAGCCAGACCCCCATCCTCCCAGGGTTGGCCGTGCTCTGGGAGAGGGGCCCATGAGGGAGGCAGGAGCCTCAGACGGGCGCCATCAGAGAGATGGGACCATGGTGGGTCAGAGGGTCCGGCGCAGACCATTTGGCCTCCCATTGCTGATACACCTCTGCCTTCTGCATCTATGGACCTCAGGTGAGTGACACTGATCCCCTCAAGCCCATTCCTCACCCACGCTCATGATGTCTTCCCCATTCTTCCTTTCAGACCCTCCTGTTGCCCGTTCACATCCATTCAGTGGAGTCCACCCATGCCATTCACCTGCTAGACATTTACCTAGCATGCAGCGAGCTACTAGGGCCCGCTGGGTAACAGTGCTCTGCATGGACCTAAAAAAGATGGAGTTGCCTATTGTAAGGGTGCAGCTCATGGGTGGCGTGGTCAGAGCTGGGTCTCAGAAAATTCCATGCTTTTGAGGGAGCTGAGAACAGTTCAGAGACCATTACAGTAGCGCGGGTGAAAGATGCTGGCAGCTTGGGCCGGACTACATGCCCGTGGTGTCTGAAGGATTCTGATTCTGGGTACTTTTCCTCTGGAGCAATAGAATGTGAGCACTATGCCAGGATCTACTCCCACCGATTCTAGACCTATCTTTCCTTTTCTCCTCCTTCTCCTTCTCCTTCTCCTTCTCCTTCTCCTTCTCCTTCTCCTTCTCCTCCTCCTTCTCCTTCTCCTTCTCCTTCTCCTTCTCCTTCTCCTTCTCCTTCTCCTTCTCCTTCTCCTTCTCCTTCTCCTTCTCCTTCTCCTTCTCCTTCTCC
>NW_004524712.1:2296096-2317009 GCF_000260255.1 Octodon degus
CTCCTCCTCCTCCTCCTCCTCCTCCTCCTCCTCTTCCTTCTTTTTCTGGAGAAGCAGATAGATAGCAAGAGGAAGATCTGTGACTGAGGCTTAGCTAGGGTTCCAATCCCAGTTCCACCCCCCACTCTGTGTTCTTGGGCCACTGAGTCTCAGCTCCTCGTTCCTGAGGAAAGTTACTTGCTACCTCTCAAGAGTTGTTATAATTAAAGCCAACAGGTCACACATGTGAAGGTGCCAGTCCAGGGTCTGGTAGGAAAGAGGCAGGCGGTCATGGAGCTCGAATGAGTTACTCCTGTAGTTTGGTTGTCCTCCTAGGCACTTATTTGAAGGCCAACCTGTGGAGGAACTCTGTACCTTACAGGATGCAGACCCACAGCTAAGACAGAGGGTGAGACCCTGAGCAGAGAGCACATGTTAAGTGACTTACCCAGGTTGATTGCTAATGTCTGGCCTGTGGTTGACAGAGAGCTCTATGAGACTAGAGGTGAGAGCTAATGGTCCTTGTGACCCTGGCTCTTCTAGTCGCAAATTAGCCAATGCAGGCTGCTGCCCCCTTTGTTCTGGCTCTAATGGGAGTGGAATAAGATGAGGTCCTCTTACTAGAGTTAAGGCAAAAACCCTGGCTCTGTGAGTTCACAACTCAGAGACTAGGCTCAGCCACCCATCCGGTAAAGTCAATCTAAGAAATAAGATAAGGTGGTAAAAATAGGAAAGCAGCTTTATTCTCAGTAGGACTGCAATGGGGAGAACAGAGGCTTAGTGACTTAAAAGCTGACCTTAGTGGGCATACAGCAGTCTCAGAGTTGCATAGGAACAAGGAACAGAGGTAAGGGTTGGGGGCTTCCTTGGCTAGCGGTGCAAGTTGTCTCAGTGTGGCTGTGATCTGATTGATAATCATCTCAGGAGCAGCAATACAGACCTTTGCTGGCCCCAAGAAGGTCACTGAGGCTGTAGGAGAGGCTGGTTTGGGTCCTGTCATAAGATCTCACCTATCACGTGCTTTGTTCCTGGAACCCAAGGTAGTTACAGGAGAGAATGACGCAGGAGAACACAGAAGGAGAGAAAGGCAAGTCAGAAACGAACTGTAGTCAGGTCAGTGACTTCAGACCCCTCTGGGCTGGCCTTGGAGCCCTCCTGGCATCCTTACACAGAAATGTCCAGGCCCCGGCTGGCCGGTGGCTGTACAGCTTGCCTGAATCTCCAGAGTTAACATGTCATCAGGTTCGTCAGTCACCAGATGGGTCTTGGGTGCTCGTTAAAATGCAGATTCCTGGGCTCTGACCCCTCTGCATCCTGGGGATTCTCGACACAGTAGCCCGGAGTGAGGTCTATGAATTTGTATTTTGATTAGATGTTGTGTTGACCCATGAGGAATGGAGACCTCTGCTCCAGCCCATTCTTTGTTCTCCATCAACCTCTCCTGTACATCTAAACAGGGTGGCCCACGGGCTCCCCCTGGGACTATTCCATGCCCGCCAGCTCCAAAAGTGCTGGTACTGTCGTGCTGAACCCTGCCTGGCCCCCTGGGACTGTAGAACAACCAGTGGAGGTTCTGAGTAAGGTGGGTGCAGGAGGACCTGAGCTCTCTGGACTTTCTGCATCGCTCTTTCTCTCTACAGGCAAGCCGCACCCAACCCCCAGATCCCCCACGGAGGAGGCCATGTCCCTACAAGGAGTTAGGGGTGGCTCTGTGGAGCTGGCCTGTGGCTCTGGGCCTGCACCGTTGGTAGTCCTCTGGAGCTTCACCCCACTGGGTTCCGTGGTTCCTCGGCCTGTGGCCGTGACCGATGGAGCTTCGTCCAAGGTAGAGCCCAGTGCCTCAGCTCTGGGCATCGCAAGTCTACGGAATAGCAGCCTGCTGCTGAGGGAGCTCCGGGAGGGGGCCCGTGGCCACTTCTTGTGCCAGGCCCTGCATGTGTCTGGTGACCAGCTCCACACCACCTATTCCTACCTCACGCTGGCCGTGCTTGGTAAGGCACCTCAGTAAGGGTGTGCCTGGACGCTGGCTGATCTGCATGCTGTTGGCATCTCTTTGCATGTGCCTCTCATCTCTCTGAACATGTTGGACTTCAAGTGGAGGGGGGCACACTCCAGGGAGGGAGGAAACCTGGGTTTGTGGGGAAGGGATGCTTAGAACCCAGTGGATAGAAGAGCCATAGCCAGCAAGCGTGGGGTCACTGGGGATATCCAGGCACGGCCAGCATCTGCAATAGCAAACCCAGGGTCCCTCCTTCCCTGGCCAGTGCCTGTATCCAAGCCTCAGGTGCGGCTGAGTGATCCGTCACCCGTGGAAGGAGCCTCGGTGGTGGTCACATGCGCAGTGCGGGAGGGCACAGAGCCTGTGACCTTGGCTTGGCAGCACCAGGCGCCCCAAGGCCCTGGGGAGGTCCTGGTGGGAGTCAAGGAGCCACTGCTCCGGCTGGACCCAGTCAACCGGACGCACCTTGGCTGGTATGTGTGCAGCGCCTACAACGCTGTCAACGGTCTGAGCAGTGATGGTGTCTTCCTGGACGTGGTCTGTGAGTTGGGTTGGGAGTGTGGGCACCCCTCTCCCATCCTTGCTTCCCCTGTCATACCCCAGCATGCCCTACATCCCTTCGCTGCAGGAGTGCCCCTGTCCGCCCTGACGCTCCAATAGGCAAAAGTAGCAGGGTTTCCACCCAATTTCAGGTCATGAGCCCCTCTCCCCAGGAAAAGGTACACACACTCATCCTCACAATTCTACTCATGGTTTGGGGAGGGGTGGAAAGCCAGGCTTTGTGCTGTGCGCATAGAGCTCTCAGAGATTGACAGAGATGTGGAAAGACAGGGAGGGGAGCCGCAGTCGACAGACAGGGCAGCAAGCCTGTCCAAAGGCTGAGTGAGGCTCCTCGGTGACCAGAAGCCTCCTGGGAAAGGCAAGGATGTGGATGATCCAGGCCAGAGATGGCGAACACTTCAGACATCCAAGTATCCAAATTGCAACCCAAAACCCACTTATTACTCGCCAAGCGCCATCACTGCCCCTCTGTGCGCTGTTATCTGATACCCAGCTTCTGGGGCGATGCCAGGTTGACCCGGCTCACATGCGGCAGCTGTGCCAGGATTGGTCTAGATTGCAGAGCTCAGTGTCTGCCATGTAGCCAGTGAGACGCTGCGCTCTCAGATTCAGGTAATCCACACTGAGCTGCGGTGCAAAGGCAAAGTGCACAACCTAAGACACACAGTCTGAAAGAAAAGATAAAAATGCACATCCATAACACTTAGACTAGTTATATAAAAGTAATATTCTGGAAAATTTTCGATGGAATAGATAATTAAACTTAAAACCTATTAATGTTTTTGTTATTGTTTGGTTGGACCTCATTATTTTTGCTTAGACTTGATCACTAGAAACTTTAAAAGAACACCTGTGGCTCGCAAGCCTGTATGGGGCAGCCCCGGTTTTAAGGAACAAGGGTGTTGGTGCCCTGCTTGGTTGGTGGAAAATGTAAACTGAGGACAGTGGAGGACCCGGGTGAGCAGGGCATCCCGGGCAGGAGATAGGAGCAGAATGGAAGCAGACAGAAAGCGCAGGCCCCCATGAGAATCAGGGTGACGTCCAGAGGTGAGGTTGCAAGGCAGAGGAGAAGAGAGGTGTGTGTCCTGGGCAGTGAGAGGCTAGCTGCAGGGCTGCGCTTGTCTCTGCTCCTAGAGAGACCATCCTCCCAGCCCCCAGCAATGCATCGGGCCAGTCACCCTTCCTCTCGTCTCCCTCCTGAGCTTTTGTTCACCCCCTACCTCAGCCCAAGCCTCCAGAGGCAGAGCTCACTCCTGAGTCTGGCCACGCAGTGCCCACTTCCACAGTCCTGACCTCCTGATGCTGAGAAACGAGGGCTGGCATGGAGACGGAGGGTCTCACATGCTCGTGGGAGGGAGGAACAAACCCAGCCATGCTCCTGTGAGTGAGTGAGGGACAGAAAGCTGCGGCAGTGTGATGGGCCTCCCTGTCCCTCCAGATGGCCCGGACAAGCCTGTGATCACTGTGGAGCCCCTCGGACTCACTGCAGAGGGGTTTTGGGCCAGTGAGAAGGAGGAGGTGACGCTGAGCTGCCTGGCTGCCTCCAACCCTCCTAGTCACTATGTGTGGCTCTGGGATGATACTCAAGTCCACACTGGCCCCACCTACGTCATCGCCAGCGCCCGCCGTGCCCACACAGGCCTGTACACCTGCCTGGCCCGCAACAGCTACCTGGACACGCGCACCCGGACTTCCGTCCAGCTCACCATCTACTGTGAGTGTGTGGGTGGGAGCCTGCGGAGCCCCGTGTGCTGATGCCCCTCCTGCCCTGGTGACAGTGCTGAAGAAGCTGGCAGCAGGGGAGGGGAGGGGCTCATCTGAAGAATCAGAGCTGCAGGGCCAGGGGAAAGGGAGTAGGACCCCCTGACCTTACATACCCCCCTCTCTCAAAGTGGTTGGTTATTCCCATGGTCCTAGGACCCGAACTGAGGCACAGAGAAGGGCAGGGCAACAGTAGGTGCCCGGGTGCCCAGGGTAACTTCCACAGGAACTCCTGCTTACCCTTTAGCCCTCTCCCTTAACCTGAGGCCTCAGCCTTTTCCTTGCCAGTCTCTCAGAGTGACTTAAATCTTTCCCCTCTTGCCCACTTCCCCTGCTTCCCTACTCTGCCTGGGCTCCAGGGCCCCACCTGGGCTGGGCTGCAGAGCACCAGCTGTAGAGCCTGCTCCAACTCCTCCTTGCCCGCCTCCCTCCCAGATCCCCCTGCAGGGCAGCCCTCCTGTACTGTGCTGCCCACCCCTGCAGCTGTGACCCTGCTCTGCACCTGGCCGGGGGGACTTCCCACTGCCCAGCTGCAGTGGGAGGGGCCCCACGGGACAGGCCCGACTGCACCCAGCAATGCCGCCTGGACTCACGCAGCCACCAGGCTCCCCAATGGCAGCGTCTTCACCTGTACCGGCCAGCACCCTGCCCTGGCACTACCCGGCCTCTGCAGGGCCACACTCTGTAAGTGGGCACAAGCAACACCAGGCAGAGGGTGGGAGGATTGGAGCACCCAGAGGAGCTCCATGACGGCTCCCGACAAGAAGCAGGCAGCTCTCAGCCCTCGGCTGCTCTCCATCTCGCTGAGCTCTGTCCGTCTCACTTGGGGCTTGGAGCCGGCGAGACCTCTTTCCTGTCTGCCACCTCCACGGTCACAGGGCCCGGCTTCCTCGCACTCTGGTCTGCAAATGCGCCTTCACATTCTGCCCACCAAGTGTGTGCTTCTGCCTCCCTCCACCTGGGAAGGCCCGTGTGACCAAGACAGAACGTTGTTTTGTCTCCAGAGCCCTCCTCTCTGAAGCCTTAGAGCCCTCTTCTGTCTTTCTACACACCCTGTAGCCCTCATCTAATTATATCATAGTTTTCTCAGTGCCGGTTCCCACCGTCGCCCTGTCACATGGTCTGCCCTTGATAAAGGACTCATGAGTGCGTGGAAGAGTGACAGAGAAACAGGGAATAAATGAGTGCAGGACGGAGGGACAAGCTGGCTGATCTGGGCCATCAATCCCTTCCAGGGGAGCCTCCCCAGAGCCCCACCTGCCGGATCACAGCCACAGTGGACGACCAGTTCATCGGACTGAGCTGTGAGTGGCCCAGAGGCATGCCCCCTGCCACGCTGAGCTGGTTGGATGATCAGGGGCAGCCCCTGGGTGGCAGCAGCTCCTCCCCGGCCACCCACATGTTGCAGGCCAGGGGAGATCTGGCTGGCAGAGAGTTCACCTGCCTGGGCTCTCACCCCCTGAGGATCCCTAATGCCCAGTGCCGGCTCCAGCTGGGTGAGCAGGGCCAGCCCCTGGGTCCTGGGCGAGGGTCACCCATGGGCCCAGGCTGAGGGCCCAGGCTGAGAGAGTTAGGAGAGAGACTGATTCACTTGTCTTCAAAGGTCTCAGGTTTTCTAATCCACAAATGAAAGAGGTTTATCCAGGTCAGTGTTGTATGACAGAACTATAATGCAAGCTCTATGTGTAACCTAAATTCCTTCTAGCAGACACATTTTAAAAAGTAAGAAGAAACACATGAAATATTTCACACTTCATTCAAGATATTCAGTGTAGTACTATTTCAATATGTAATAATAATAAAACCTATTCATGAGCGACTTTATATTTCTTTATCCTGTCTTGAAAATTCAGTGTCTTTACAACTTTTGTACCTCTCAGTGGGGCTTGCCACACCACAAGAGCTCACTGGTCACCAGTGGCTGGTGGTGATAGCATTGGACAGCAGCAATCCACACAGGTGGAAATGCCATCAGCACCCTCATTTGCTTATATTTGCATAAGGAAGGTCCCAGATTATATTCTTGACTTGCATTAATGTTTTAGGAGTCAAAGGTCTATCTCTACACCTCTCATCCCCTTTATTTGCTTAGGGTCTGATTCCTCTTTCTGTCTTCAACTGGTCTGCTACTCAACAACTGAAGACAAAATAATTAAATACTAATTTTTTTTAAATGTAAAGAAAACAGAAGAATTGTCACATATAACAATTCTTGCAAAATGATTTACCTCTTAGTCTCCAAAGGCTTTGTGACTAGCACATTGTGAGGGGCTCTAAAGAGGTCCTTAACCCAGAATATTTCTTTCCCTATTACTCAGTCTCAAGACCGGAAATTCCATCATAGGAAATTCATTGACACCTGAGAGTCTGGGTCTTTAATAAGGGTCAGTCCATAAAAACTAAGCACCTGCTATGGTCTGGCACTATGCCTGAAGCCAGCCAGGAGGTACTGGGCCACCAGGGGAAAGGGGCTCATGCCAGGTGCTGCAGGAAGTGGGGGAGGGGGCTTGCAGAGAGGCACAGGCAGGACTCCTGCCCAGAGCAGGGGTTGGGTGGGGGAGGGGAGAGACATAAAAAATCATTGCTGTCAGCAGCAAACTGTGGAGCAGATTGAGACCCAACTTGGAGTGGACTAGAGTCTGAACCTGAGGGCAGGGTGACCCAGAACAAGCTTCCCAGCTCCCTGTCTCTTTTCTGCTCTCCCTCCCTTCCATGACTGCCTAACATCTTTCTCTCAAGGCTTTCCGTGGGAGGTGGAGAGGTCACTTGTTCCAGCCCCAACTTTCCTGTTTCCCCAGAAGCCCCGCAGCTGACCGTGGCTGAGCCCCAGGTCTCAGTGCTGGAGGGAGGAGAGGCCTGGCTGCACTGTGCTCTCCAGGGTGGAAAGCCACCGGCCCGGCTCCTCTGGCTGGGACCCCAGGGGCTGCCGGTGGAAGGGAGCACTTCTGAGTTTGTGCTGCACCCTCAAGGTGCCCAGCTGCGCCTCCAGATACAAGGTGCTGACCCATCGCGCCACAGAGGCACCTACCAATGTGTGGCTCACAACGCCGTGGGCAACAGCAGCCAGCATGTGCTGCTGGAGGTCCTCAGTGAGTGACGGGTGGTGAGTTTGGGTGGCGGCGGGGGCAGTGGTGGTGGAAGGCCAACAGCCATAGAAGGCCTTGCAGATAGGCCTAGGAACTCCCTGCTCCAAATGTGTACCCGGGAGCATCCTTGAGCCTAGCCAGACCCTCCTGCACACAATTTCATGTAGGTGGAGGAAATCTGGAAGACAGGACTCCATGGAGAACAGCACGCAGTGAGAACTCCACGCACAGAACTCCATGCAGACAGAGTCATCTTTGTCCTCATTTGACGGATGAGGACACTGTGGCTTTTCCACACTGCAGGCTGCCTCTCCATAGGAGCAAATGGGGATGTCCACAGTCCTACATCCGAGGTGCCTTATGTGTATCTCCCACCCTCTCTCCTCTTCAGGGTATCCTGCTCCTCCCAACGTCACCATCAGCCACCTGACCTACCGGCGGAACCGGAGAGAGGTGCAGCTGCAGTGGGCCATCCAGGGTCCTGGCAACCTTACTGGTTTTCTGGTGCAGCAGAGGGCCAGTGTCCCTGGCCCCGGAGCTGGGGCTTGGGAGACTGCAGCTAGTAACATTGCACCAGAGAGCAGGGGCCAGCAGCTGGGAGGCTTGGACCCAGGGGTCCTCTATGCCTTCCGAATCCTGGCCCTGAATCACCACACTATTGGACACCCTTCCGAGGTGAAGACACCAGGTGCTGGGCTTAATGCCAGGGAGACAATCCCATTTTCCCCAGAGGACTGGATTCCTGCCTGTCCTCTTCCCGGGGCACCCTCACTCCATTCCTTTGCTTCCTTCCTGGTGGATTCCCTCAGCCCTGCCTCTGTCCTCTCCTCTGCCCTCTCTTCAGGGGCACTAGCTAGTCTCTACTGCTCTTTTCCACCCTTTCCTGGGGGCTCAGGAGGTGTGACCTGGGGTAGAACCCAGATTCAGCTTGAACTGGAACAGGGGAAGAAGAGGGTGCTGGTGATGCTTAAGTAGAGCCCCACTCTGTGCCTCGGTCTCGCCTCCTAGGGTACAGCGGGCTCTAGGCTTCCCGGAGCTTCCTCCCCGTCCTGAAGTTCTTTCTTTCATGCCTACTTCCTTTCAGCACCAAGCTGCCAAAATAAGTAGATTTTTGCATTTGGTAACAGAATCAGGGGACTCGGCTGAGTGGGTGGGAGCGTCAGGCAGCCAGCCCACCTTCCTTGGGAGATCTCATGTCCAGATCCCCCCACTACCCGGCAGCTGAGGGGGACTGGACAACCAGGGCAGCATTTCCTCAGGAAGCCCTTGGAGGCCAGGATCAATTGTGGCTCTAAGCCGTGAACCCTGTGCTCTTGCCTCCTAGTGGACCCCCCCTTCAGCGCCTACCCAGCAGTGCTGGGTGCAGCTGGCACGGGAATGGTGGTGGCAACCGTGGCCTCTCTCCTGGTGTTCCAGTACGCTGCCCGGCACCCACAGAATTTCCCCCGTGAGTGGAGATTTGAAGGGTGGGGTTGTGTGACATCCTAAGGTGGCCAGATCTAGACTTACCTAAGGAGAATCCAGGGTCTTTTGAGGTGTGACCCTCTTTCCAGAGCTACGTGTCTTTTTTCAGGGCATCTGGGGCCATCTTTGTAAGGGTTCCTGAGCTCTATCGGCAAGAGACCAACAGGAAGGGAGGGTCATTCCCTGGGATTCGTGTTGGTCAGTGCAGTAATGCTTATTTCCTTCCTACAGGCCTTGGCCAGTGGCTCATTCCCATGTGAGTGTGGAATCTTGGGCATCTTGGGGTTCAGTACTTTAATGAGAAAAGGAAGCTTGTGGAAGTTCAGCTTCCACTAACCTTACTCTCCCACCTTACTCTCAGGGAGCGAAGGCACCAACAGAGGGGCTCAAGAGAAATCCCCGAGGCACTGGCAAGTAAGCAGGATTTTACCCCAAAGATGATTTACTACTAGGAGCCTGTGCCGAGTCCTGCGCATGATGCTTGAGTCATCTTACCTCTCAGAACAATCTGGGACACCCTAAGGCATCTCTTTTCTTTTTCCACCTATGCTCTTCACAGACATCGAAACACCAACCACCACTCCAAGTTCAGATCCTGCACCAGAATCTGCTGATGTCCCAGTAAATGTCACCATCACAGTGACTGCAACACCATGAAGAAAGAGAAAGGTGCACAGAGGCCTAGGGAGGGCAGGTGCAAGGTCACCATGGTCTTGGCCAGGACACTGACTATCCCTTCTCATCTAATACCAGACTGAACTGGTACAAGGTCCTACGTACAGTGCCCTCAGCAGCAGTCACAAGAAGCCCTGGCCTAGCTTGGAGAAGCCAGAAATGGCAGGACAAGGAAGACACAGCTGGAGTAAAGACTTGCTGGGTATCTGAAGGCAAGTGAGAATGATGCTTCTGGGACTCACCTCCAGTGAGCTACAGGGAAACAAGCAAGCTACTTCAGAAAAAAAAAAAAAAAAAAAAAACCTGCCTGTGAAATAAATAAATCGTACTTAATGTTCTCACTAGCAGGGGGTTATTTCAGCAGCAACTAGTTCAGGCAGAAGCTAATTGCTGGGCGCCGTTCTGTGAGTGGGTAGAGCAGGGTGCACAGTCAGCTGCGTGTTCCCTCCACTGACATATAGTTGAGGAACTTCACGGGCCCTGCAGTGGCCACTCCAGCAGTCCACACCAGGCCAGCACAGCGGGACAGAGGTATTCCAGATGCGACGCTCAGCCACTGGGCCTGGGGAGCTGGGTGACAGGGAACAGGGCTGTGCCAAAGTCACACTCTGTCAGCTGCCAGGATGACTCACTGGCTCCAGGGGTGTGTGTGTGTGTGTGTGTGTGTGAGAGAGAGAGAGAGAGAGAGAGAGAGAGAGAGAGATCTGGGTGAAACACAAGCGAGTGCTTGTTCAACTGGAGAGGAGTCAGGCCACGGAGCTGCCTCCACGGGGACTCAGATGAGAACAGCGCAAGAGCCAAGGGACGATCTGCCAGCTACATGGAAAGTGGCGCCTGACAGGATGCAGAAAACCAAGGGCGACTTCAGCAGCTCCCTTGGTTCGCACAGATTTAGACTTCATCAGAAAAAGGGTTTCAGCTTCCCTCAAAGCTCTCAGAACTGCAGCTAGGATTTAAGGAAAGCTTATGTATGGAAAATCAGATGCAGAAAGCCCTCGAAAAATTCTCTCGACTGTGTGGTTGCAGAAGCCTAGAAACTCCCATTTTTTAGAGCAGTAAAGCAAAGCTTCGTTGGAGGTGTTTAAACTTCCACCCCCGATTTCCACTACTAGATGAAGCTCTGGATTCACAGTAAAAACAGTGTGAGGAGCGCGTCTTCCCCACTGCCTTGCTTCGCTTCGGCCTTCCGTTCTTCCCCCAGCAGCGCTGTGGGAGGCTCCCTCTGCATGGCCACAGGCTTGGGGCTGGCTGTCTCCTCATGCACTCGCCCGCCCAAGATCCTGCTCCTTCGGGGCCTGGATGACTGCAGCCAGGATGGAAGGGACAGTGCCCTGGGGACCTTTGCGTCAAAGGGGATTTTTTCAGGGGAAGAATTTTAGAGTAAGACAGCACATCCACTCCCATCCAAAACCATAGGGTCACCTTGCATATAAACTAACAATCCGAACAGTTCCTTTTCACAGACTAGGATATATGGAAAGCAGCATTCTCTTTTAATATAAAATCATATCAATAAAATAAACCTGTCCAAGCTACATCATTTAAAATATGTACAATTTCCAACACAATATTACAACTTTAAGGAAAATAAAACATATTTTTCAGTATTATACAAAACATGCATCTCAGAGTCACTGCTCTAGAAGAGAACACAGGCAAAGTTCAATTAAAACACAGTTTCATGGCAGTACTGTAGCTGGAACGAGATATGGCACATGATTGGCCTGCTGTGTGTGTCTTCATCTTCAGAGACTTGTTCACACTTTCAAAACAAAACCCAACAAAAAAGGCTTTCTGAAAAGCCCGTGTCAAAAGATTTAGAACATTGCAGTTGACCTTGTACCTGGTACAGCATTTATTACCAGCCCATCAGTGCATAAATGAAGGAAAAATATCAAAGGGAGATGGTGAAGTGAGATAGCAGGAGTAGGGGAATTTAATGCTGATGGCAAGGAATCATGGGAATTCTAGGGCAAGAAGGAACACAATGAAGCCCAGCCAACCTCATGATCACTGGGTGCAGAACGAGTTCTCTGGCGGGGGTGAGGGGAAGCATCGAGGGGAAAAACAGTGGATCCTGGAAGACGAAGTACTGAGCAGAGGCCCTGCCAGGAGGGACAGAGGGCAGCTTCTTTTGCCAGCTGCAGAGCCGGAGTCCCAGAGGAGCAACACCACAAGAGCCCAGCACTGCCGGATGGTTCTAGCAGACTACCTCACTCCAGGCTTCAGGAAAGCAGTACAGAAAACTGCAAGGACGCAGATAAGGACTCTGAGGCCCAACTCAAGGTCTGTGGCTCGTGTGCAAACTGGGACTTTGCGTACCAGCTTTGGAGACTTGTGGGGCCAAAATGAGATCACAGTACAAGTGCCACGCACAGTGCCTGGTACACAGTGGTTCCGCAACACCACAGTGCTGTCCCGTGCTGTCCAGTGACCTCTCACTTCCTGGGGAGGAGCTATTAGGTAGGCTTGTTTCTAGTGACCATGTATGGCATAAAGGGTCAGTGCCTCCATGCCTAGGGAGAACTGATAACTTCTAAATATAAAGGCTATTATATATATTTATATTTATATATCTCAATATATAAAGGTATTTTTATAAATAAGATACAGTTAAAAGGGATAACACTTAAAACAGCGTTACTAATAATATAAATAAAGCAGTCCACGATGAGATTGCCCTGAAGGTAAAAGTCACTTTGTCTCCTTCACGGACAAGTCCCATGTTCAAACTCAATCTTTACAAGCAGTTTCTGACCTAAAGGCTCATGCAAACACAGCTGTTTCACAAATCAAGCTGACTGCCCAGGACACTGACTCCCTAGTGTCCTACAACTCCGTGCGACAGCAACGCTGGGACTGGATCGGGAAGCAGAGCGCGTTTTATATTCTGTGTCCCAGGACTTTGTCCTTTGCTGCTCACAGAAGTAGGGGCGGCAGGCACCCCCCCCACAAACCTCATGCAGAGTCTACGTAGCATGCAGAGTAAGCCTGGTGCACTCAGGCTTGGACATCGGAATGTAGAGCTTGCCTTTACAGCAACCTAACACTGTAGCTGGCCACGGCCTTATGTTCCCCACACTCTCCCGGAAGTAACTCTTACAGAGTGACCCAGCCTAAGAGCACATTTTCACTAATGCTTCTATTTGTAAAAAATACAGACACATGTAAGGGAGTACTGACACATTCTACAGAAAGGCTGATTAACATACTATTCTACTACTCTAGTCCACTGCAGTTTATGGGAAACTAAATTTACGTATGTTTGTTGGAACTTCTTAATTCTACCTGAAGAGGATACTTTCTGCTTCTTTCCCCAAAGGGACCCACAATCCAAGAAGGAACAGTGACTCACACTATGGAACGCATTTACAGTTTAGGTTTTTGTTGTTGTATGTTTGTTTTTTTGAACATGAAGCAGAGGAGTCTTCTGAAGACAGCTGCAATGTCCTTGTCACTCGGAGGCAGCAGTGCCTCTGACGCAAAAGCTCTGCTGACAATGCGTTAGGTGATTGTTTACAATTACTGTATTTGGAAAAAAAAATCAGGAAATTTCCCTCTGAAACCCCTTTTCCTCCAGATTCAGTCTTTCTTGACACTCTGCTATAGTTTGGGTCCTGAGTGCCCCCCAAGGGCTAATGACCTGGTCCCCAGGCAGCCCCCTCTTCAGGTGGTAGGAATTAGTGGGAGGCCTTTGGGTCACACAGCCTTGCAGGGGACAGCAGGACCCTAGCCCCTTCCTCTTTCTATCCTTGCTCCTCAGCTGTGATGTAAGCATTCTGCTCCACCATGCGTTCCCACCATAACACGCTGCCTTGCTACTGGTCTGACCCAGTAAGGCCCAATGAGCATGGACTGGAATCTCTAACACCATGAGCCAAAATAAACCTGTTCTCTTAAGTTAATTTTACGAAGTTCTTTGTTATTGTGATGGAAACTGACTCACATGCACTCACTCATCTCCAGGGGGGTGGCATGTCAGGAGGGCGTAACGACCATCCCCCGGCACCATGAGCATGTTCCTATGGAATAGTGGACCGCAGAGTTTCTGCCAAGACAGGCCCCTGAACCTACACTTTTTATGTCTCTTCAGGTCAGCACTCTGCAGTTTTTCATTTGTTGCTAATTTTAGGATCAGGCAAAAGGAGCCCTTTAGGACCATTTTATAAATTAATGTATTAAAACAGTGAGACCTGAAGGCATTAACTTGGATCTCTTCTGCAGACCGGCAATCTAGCCAGACTACCCATCCTCCCAACAACACTGCTTGTGATTCAAGCGTCGACACTGCTTGTGCCCAGTGCAGACAAGAAGTCTGCAGGTCAGAGTAGCACTTTTGTGGAAGGTACCCTTATAAAACAGCCTGATATGCTACCATAAACATCAGGTCACAACTATGGTTGATCTTAAAATGTTGTCAACACCGAATGGTCATTTCCCATCTGAGGATGTGATTTCAGCCGCCTTGTGTGATCGCCCCCTGGCCGCATCAGCCAACAGAACAGATCCACAGCACGAGGAGCCCTTACTGTCACTGAGGGTCTTGAAAAATGCGCAATGATCCCTCTGTTCTCCAGATAATTGAACCATACAAAAAAGGTTGTTTCCTACTGAGGGAGAAAGAAGGAATAGGGAAATCTTAAGGCATAAATAATATAAGAGGGCACACATTTTAAGATACATTCACATGAAGTTACTACTACAAAAAAAATAAATAATGATTTTCTCTTATTTGAATTAATGTCCTTCACACAGTGCATTCCCAGGCCTGTGCTGCGCAGCTACTGGTGGAAGGGGGACCGTGACTCGGTGTTTGCACAACCTCAGGTTTCCTGGGGTTGCTGAAGGATCCCTGATGAGCTGTCTACGGGAATGCCAGGAGGAGACCACACTGTCATCTTCCCAGGACAGTCCTCTGAAACGGGTGGCAAAACAAGAGGATTCCAATTTAAACTTCTGTTCTCCATTTCTAAATGGCCACAGCTGTCTCCTGCAAACACAAAGGAGTGAGAGCATGATGAAATGAGAAGTGCTGGCTTTTACACGGCACTCGGAGGTGTCACTGTCAGCAACAGTGAAAGAACAGTGAGCGGAAGTAGAGCCTGGCTGTACTTGGCTTGAATTTGAGCATGACTTAAAAGGTTTAAAATAAAATTGAGTTCTACAATCCATCTGGGATTAAAACAAACCACCCCCCAAAAAAGAAAACCCTTACAAGCCCCCAAATAGCCACTTACAGAAAAGTTACACCTCCAGCACCAACTCAAATGAACAAGGGGCCCATATCCACAAAATGCAATCTTCCCACAAGTATTCTGCTCAGGCCCAAGCTGAGTCCAAGCCTAGTGGGACACATCTTCCAAAATGTAATGGGATTAACTGCTTGAGATGAAGGATATAAATAGTAACAGAACGGCAAAGAATCCTTTATCTGTCCTATCTTTTCTGGAATGATCTAACACCCCTACCAGTCTCTGGAGAAATATGTGACAGCATCATAGAAAATGCTCCTGGACACAGTTGCCTTCGGAGGTAAAAACCTCCAAAGAGTTTAAATCAGCTCCTGTACCTCTGCTAAACTCTGTGGTATCTTCCGTACAGTCAGAGTTGGTGTCACTTATGTCATCCCGACAGCAGGTATGTGGGGCAGGTATCGGTGCCACACTGTCCTTGGCGCGCTCCTCGGCTAACTGGACACAATCAGGGACCACGGACGCCAGACACACAGGCATCTGCATGGCACCGAGGGGCTTCATTTCCAAGCCATCCTGGGGACAAGGCGCTACGAGTGGAACCAGCGGAAGGGGGCTGCTGCTGAACGTGCCATTGGTTTTGAAACACCTGTGGAGTTGAAACCAAAAGAAACAGAAAGGTTTTTATAGGGAGTAATCATTAAAGCGAACTTTTGAAACTATCACTTGGCATTCTGAATTCACAGACTCTTAAGAAAGACCAGTGCTTTAAAATAATTCACCATTTGAGCTATTAAAAATTAGACAATTATAGTTATAATTCAATGCAGCAGGCAAATACATCAAAAAACAAAGTTAGAATAAACTGTAAATGACAGCCTATTCCAAAGGCTTTCTTTGCTTCAGTCCACTCTCAGAATGACTTCCTTTTTTTTGGAACTGGAGATTGAACTCAGGCCCTTGAGCTTGGCAGGCAGGTGCTTATTCTACAGAGCCATCTCCCTGGCCCATGACTTCCTTTTTTTTTTTTTTTTCTACAGTACTGGAGATTAAACCCAGGGTTTCTGCCCAGAGCCACATTTCCAGCCCCTTAATTTTTTTTTTTTTTTTCCTGAGACAGGGTCTCATTAAATTTCTAAGCAGCCAAGACTTGGCTCTAGCCTCAGTCTCCCAGGTGCTGGGATTATGGGACTGCATTAGCAGCCCCAGCTTTCTCATGTCACTCCGAACTGGCTAGTAAGTCGAGCACAAATGTGGAAAGGCCACAAGCCATGGAAGAAGTGAGGGAGAAAAAGAAGGAAAGGACAGAAAGCTAACAAATCTATGGCACCTAGAGAAAATGACCTTAGGAAAGTCAACAAAAACCACACGGCTCTGAAATTATGTAGATTCTCCTTCTTCAAGGAAGCATTTTAAGGTAACTCAAAACCCAGGACTCTTTTTTTTTTTTTTTAATCTTTATTGAAGAATGGTTAAAATTTCACTTCAGTTCCACCCTGCTTTTTATATCCTGTCTTCAGTTAAGATGTGTGCTTTAATTATCTTCTATTCTTAGAAGATCTGGACAACTCTTCTAGTTCACTGATTCTTTTGAGCGCTGGTTAATTTTCCAATTCAGTTATTGTTCTTTTGGGAGCTGGAATTTTCATTTGGACTTTTTCTCAGTTTCTGTTTCTTGGTCGAAATTTCCCACATGCTCATTTATGGTGCATATTTTTTTCCTTTAAGTCTCTGAATACACTTACAATAGGTGCTAATGTCACTGCGGGCTAACTCTCAAAGGCTCTTTTTCTGTTGGCCTTCCCTTTTTTTCCTAGAGTATCACATTTTCTTATTTTTGCAGACATACAGTAATATTTTCCTTGTTGGATTTTCCCTCTAATTTTCTGACTGTTCTACTGTCACTGAACTTGGTATTCTGACACCTTTTTGCTTGGGCACCTGCCTCAAGACTGGAGAATGTTTTCAAGCAAAACCCCATAAGCTTGACACACTGTCTGGAAGGGTGGACTCTTCCAGTGCCCAGTTCTGCCTGCTCTGGTTATGTTCTAACACTTTCACACTGACCACATCTTATTTTCATCTGTTGACGATAAAACTTCCAGAAGCCAGAGCCTCATAAATACGTTTTCTTTTTTATTTTTAAAACTGTGAATAAGAAAAGCTTGAGGATAACACTGGATTATGCTTTGCATGTTCAACAGTAATGTAAGGGAATAAAACAGTGTTTATTTCCATCTTAGAAACATGGAACGGTACTGGGGGCGTGCAAAGAACCAGTAATAGAAAGTCCATGCAAGCTGATGGAAACACCGAGGTAAAGATGAAGACGTGATCCTGAAAAAGAATAAGGAATCTGTCAGCAAAAGACATCCTTAATTTAGGTAACTCCAACTTCAATTTCAAATGGAAAAAATATACTCACTGTACAGCTAATGGAATTCAGATTTCGTCATCTGGAATGAAAGCAAGTTGGTCAGGTATCCATTCAGACGGATGAACACAGTATGGTCAATTATGACTCTATATTTTAATACTACAGAGATATAAAGTATGACCTAACTGTTTCCACGTGTGTCTTAAGTCAATGAATAAATTATTGATGTAGAAGGAAGTTTGTTGGAGTAAGAATTAGAGTATGGTGCTCTTTATTCATCCTCTTGAACACTGCATTCATTCAGCTGTGAGCTTTACTGATATCTTTTCTTCCCATATTTTGTTAGTCTCTTATACTCTCAATTTCCAAGAACCAACAATTGCCCTGTGGATTCGATGCACAGAACCCATAAACTCTTAAAATAGGATAAAATGTGGGGAAAGGTCAAAGGAAAAAGTTCTGGATTCAAACACTTGTACCTGCCAGGCAAGCGCTTATTCTACTGAGCTATCTCCCCGGCCCCCTCAAACTCTTATACTTAATGAGTATTTTGAATTATATAAATTATCCTATCCAGAAAAAGTGTTTATTCAAACTGTATTTGCCGCACACCTTCCATATTCCAAGCACCATGGTAGGCACTGAGAATATAAAGGTAAACACAGCAGAGATCCAGCTCCAAGTTGAGCAGAAGAGATGAACAAATAAACAAATAGTTATGACATAATGTGTGGGACACAAGGAAATATAAAGCCAGTGGAGCACTGTAAGATGGTTCACAGCTGCATGGCTAACGAGAACAGGACACTTCCCACACATTTAGTTGGAGACAGGTGTACATTCCTTACTCTGCATCACACTTTATTGTCTCAAAACTGGAGAATTTACATTAGATAGCAATCAGAGTACAAAGGGTAGTCTGACTTCAACAGACCAAAAACTCTGGTGAGAGGAGTCTATGTGCCTACCATGATTTGTTGGAATTCTTGCTCAAAAGTTAAAATTCTGAGACCCAGTCATAGCCCAGGCCTGGTGAGAGTGTGGGAGAGCTTCCGGTTACCCAGCGCTGGCGGAACCTACTGGTCCCAGCCCAGGCGCAGCGTGGGTGAGACCCTCTTCCACCTCATTGGGACGCCCCTCACCACTCCACAGCACCTCCCCTATCCTGACCCCCACCCCCCAAGTAGGAATTTCTGCCGCGTTCCGGGAACCCCCCGACCCACTCCTACCCAGGTCTGGTGAGTGTGTGGGAGAGCTTCTGGCTACCCTGCGCCAGCGGGACCTACTGGTCCCAGCCCAGGCACAGCCTGGGTGAGACCCTCTTCTATGCCCTTGGGACACCCCCCACCACTCCACAGCACCTCCTCTACCCCGCCTGCCCAGTAGGAATTTCTGCCACATTCTGGGAATGCCCAGATCCAGTCCTAGCCCAGGCCCGGTGAGTGTGGGAGAGCTTCAGGCTACCCTGTGCTAGTGAAAACTACTGGTCCCAGTCCAAGCGCAGTGTGGGTGATACCTTCTTTCACCCTCTTGGGATGCCCCCCATCACTCCGTAGTACCCCCCCAAAACCCTGCCCACAGAGTAGGAATTTCTGTCGCTTTATGGGAACCCCCCAGATCCAGTCCTAGTCCAGGCCCAGTGAGTATGTGGAAGAGCTTCCTCTCCCCCCTACTCCACCTTGTCCCCTCCAGACTCAGCTCAGGCCTGGCATACAGGCCTGGGGTGAAACACTTCAGCTGCAATCCCTGCAAAGAGTGTAGGGGACAGAACCACCCAGCTAGTCCAGGAGCAGAACATCTTGCCAGAGGGGCACAACAGGTTCACCCCCAAGGGCAGCAGCAGGAAGGAGCTGAGTACAGCAGCCAGACCCAAGCCAGGCACAGCTGGATAAATCCAAACTTTGTAGACCTGCACCTGAACTTCAGTAGGTGCTAAGGTTATAACTGCACCAAAGCTCTACAACAAAGGTCAGAAGACAGTGCTATACAAAATGACAATGAGAAGGAGCAAAATGCAATCTCAGAACCCAAGCCCACCCATAATAAGTGCGGAGGACACTAACACAGAACAACTTGGGAACCACACAGCTGAAAGTAATGAATCAATGGCTTCTGAAATAAAGAAACAGCTGCAGAAAGGTATAGAGGAACTCAGACTGGAAAGGAAAAAAAGAAATCCCTGAATTAATAACATCTGCAGTAAAGAATCAAATGCAGAAACATATGGAGGAAACTCAATGCCCACCCAGAACAAGTGTAGAGGACACTAGCTCAGCTCAAATGTATGAATTAATAGCGTCGATAGTAAATAAGCAACAGCAGAAAGTCATAGAGGAACTCAGAGCAGAATTCTTTTCTACTAGCTCAGATCAAATGTACGAATTAATAGCGGCAATAGTAAATAAGCAACAGCAGAAAGTTATAGAGGAACTCAGAGCGGAATTCTTTTCTGAAATAAAAAAAGAATTCTCAGAACTCATAGCATCTGAAGTAAAGAATCAACTACAGAAACACAGGGAGGAAACCCAATCTGAAAAAACACTTCAGTAAAAGAATTTATAACTGCTTCTAAAGAAGACATTGATTTAAAAAAAAATAGCGGAGATTAGAAAAATGATGGATTCATTGAATGAGCAATACAGGAAAGAAATAGATCGCATGAAGCACAGTCAAAGAGATATAGAGGAATTTAAAACCTCAATCACAAGCTAGCAAAACCGTTTAAGTGAATGTGAAGACAGAGTTTCAGATCTTGAAGACGCAGGTGCAGCTAGTGAAAAGGTAAGAAAGGATCTCTTAAAAACAACTAGGATGCAGGAAAAAATAACCCATCACCTGCAAGATGATGCAAAGATGAACAATATGAGACTAATAGGCATCATGAGAAAGAAGGAGTCAATACAAATGACATTAAAAAAATATGGGCAGAAGTAATACCAGAAAACTTCCCAAATATAAGGAAACAATCTGATATTCAGGTAACTGAAGCATACAGAACATCAAGTAACCTCAACCCAATTAAAAACACACCAAGACATATAATAGTCAAGATCCCAGAAATTCAGCACAAGAATAATCTACTGAAAGCCACTAGAGAAAAGAAGCAGATCACACTCAAAGCAAAACCCATCAGAATTACGGCTGACTTCTCTTCACAAACCATGAAGGCCAGAAGAGCATGGAGCAGAGTACTACAAGTCTTCTCTGAAAAAAATTTCCAGCCCAGTCTACTATACCCTGCAAAACTCTCTTTCAAGTTGGATGGAGAAGTGAAATACTTTCATGACAAAGAACTGCTAAAGAATTTCATGATGACAAAGCCAACCCTACACAGGCTATTGAAAGATGTTTTAGAGAGGGACCAAAATGATCAGAACTCCACGAATGAAATCAGAAGCAACCAACTAAATAGGGCAAGCAATTAAACACGGGATAAAAAGGAGTAAACGACAACAGGTAAATAACATGTCAATCGTAAGTCAATACATCTCAATTATAACCATCAATGTAAATGGACTCAATTCACCAATTAAGAGAAATAGACTGGCACAATGGATTAGGAAACAAAATCCAACAATATACTGTATACAAGAAAAACATTTAACTCATAAAGACATTTGTAAGGCTGAAAGTCAAAGGATGGAACACAATACTACATGCCCCAGCACCTCAGAGAAAGGCAGGGGTGGCAATCCTCTTCTCAGACAGTCTCAACTTCAAATCAAGAATGATCAAGTGAAATAAAGAAGGCCATTATATACTGGTTAGGGGAAAAATTCAAGAGGAAGAGGTAACACTCATAAATATGTATGCACCAAA
>NW_004524712.1:2337326-2363899 GCF_000260255.1 Octodon degus
ACTTATTCTACTGAGCCATCTCTCCGGTTCCGTGTCCAGCTTGTTTTTATTGTTTCCTTCAACATTCAAACATATTCTTTTTTATCTTCATAATGTCACATAATATACAAGAGTTAAGAAAAGAGAAACAGTGTAAACAGAGTGACTCTAATTTAAAATTTTCAAGAACATTAAACCCTTTGATCATATTTCTGTGAGAAATTTAGCCTTTAATATATATGTCTAAAGACACTGAAGCACAGAAAGATAAAAATCATAAAGTAGGAAAAAAGTAGACACAGCTTTCAATTTAAGACTGTAAATTTTGAGTATTATATCTTACAAAAGATTTCCTTTGTTGAAGAAAAAGTAAAGGACACACGTCTTCATCAAATGACTCGTGTGCGTGCCCGCCAACATACCTGTTGTTGTTCCGACAGTTCCGACAGCTCACGCATTCCAGAGGGTCCACCTGCGGGACTGCTGCGCACATGCCGCTGCCCTGGGCAAGAAGGAAGTTCGGGAGAAGAGGAAAGAAAAAAGCGCTGAGGGCGCTGCAGTTCGCCAGGCACACAGTCACAAGTACGTATGTCCTGCGGCTAACGAATGGCGCCAGGCACGCCTGAACCTACTCCCTGCGCAACGCCGGGGTTGTTATGTACTCAGAAATGGGTTCAATGCAATATGAAACTGTACTCCAAAAACTGAACTCTCATATTTGCCATATATTTCTGTACTGCGAAAAAGGCAAATGGAGAGAGAAGGCTACTCACTTCCCCCTAACGTTTCAAATCTACTGGGCCCACAACATGCCGTACATCAGAACCTCCCATTCATTTTTCTTTTTCTAGCAGTCACAGCCAAACTCGAGGTGGTGCCAGCGGGAGAAACAGGGAGTACAGTCTGCCTGAGCGGCGTCACTACAGCGACCCATCTTCACTTGCCTGTCATTGCTCTGCTTAGCTCTGTTCACTTGACTACATTAAGCTTTCAAACATGTCGTGTTTTTCCAGATGGAGCGGATTCTCAGCCAGCAATGACTTGGAGGGCAGCATGAATGTTCTGATGTTGCTTCTGGCGGAAACTGCCCAGCAATTAGGAAAATGCCCAGATTAACACATCCCTCATTGTACACTCACTGGACAAGTACAGTGGCATACTCGAAGTTAAAAACTGAACTGGCCCTACAGTTGCAGTCAGAATTCTGCCTCTTGATAAAGAACAGCAGAACTGAACTCGGTAAGGGTGCCTGCCAGAGGCGGCCACACTGCACCTGAGCCGGAAGCAGGCCTTTAAGGCGGCGAAGCCCAGACAGCTGTTTCCCCAGGACGCTCTCCATTTGCACTCATCTCACCACAGCCAGAATGTAAACAAACCAAAACACCGAGAATTTTCAGCATTTCCGATCCAAACAGCAACAAGAATTATTACAAAAATACTGAGAGAGACTACTCCTAACACTATGTTCATGAGAGTGAACTCCAAAGATTCAGAAAACGAAGCTTACAGCCTACAGAATAACCTATTTATCTGAACCACTGAACAGGTCAAAGTTAATGATGTTTATGATCGCTAACATTTTAAAATTCCTTATTTCCTCCCACTTAATGATAAGAGTAAGAAAACAGGTTCTTACTATTTTCAGAGACCCTTACTTCTAAGTGGTGCCCTTCATGGGCAATTATTATTTAAATAGCAAATCCCTGTTCAAAAAAACCCCGGTTCAATGTTCAAGCACTAACGCAAGCACTAGCCTTGTTTCTTATGGAAACAGCACGCGCCATCCAGACGGAGCGTGCTCTCCTTCAGCTTCCTCTGCAGTGGTAGGAGCTGGACTGGAAATGGTGACCGAGAAGCTGGACCACAAGCCCTGACTGTCCCCAGAAATAATAAAACCATTATCATCTTTTGATAAACAAGAGGCACTAAAGTAAATTAAATACTTTTTTGAGTAACACACAAAAGGTGGGTCATGTAAAAGCCATAGGTTTCCAGTTTTAAGGTACAAAAACATACTTTAATCCTGTTCTGCAAATGTAGTATTTGGAAATGAAAAAACCTAAATTTACTTCTAATTATTGCACTTCACAGATGATGACAAATTCATCCATAATCAGAACAATGACAAAAATCTAAATGAATGCTTAATTTGGTCAACTAAACAAGCTACCTGTTTAGTTAAGAATATGTTAGAACTTCCAAGCAATAGTTTTTAATTTTTAAAAAATCATTTTTTAACTTATTTACTTGGTACAGGGCCTTGCTCTGCAGCTCACACTCGCAGTGATTGTACGGGCTCAGCCTCCAAGCACTGGGGTTACAGGCAGGCACTACCATGTCCAGTTTCAGTGGCTGGCACAGCACACCCCCAGCATGGCATGTGGTACTGAGGAGTGAACCCAGGTCCTGCTGCTTGCTAGGCAGGTGCTTAGAGCTATCGCTCCAGCCCCCAAGCAATATTAATATGCCAAATTTCCTAGTGCTAGAGAACACCTTTAACCAGCATAAATATAAAATATGCTAGTAATTCTATGCCCATTTAAAAAATTAAACTATACTAGCTACTTATCTCCAAAATAAAGGAATTTAATGGCTTGTCACTCCTTAGGGCTAAATATTGAGACTGTAAGACGCAAAAAGCTTACAAGCCACAGTGACAAAACATACTGGAAAAAACAAGCAGTAACTCATAATAGGTCAGAAGCCAAACCCAGCTGCTTATAGACATGCTCTGCGTGGTCTTCACAGTGCTTTGAAAAGTCTGGGGCCAGAGATTTAGCTCAGTGGCAGAGTCCTCGACTAGCATACCCAAAGCCCTAGGTTCCATCCCCAGAACCATGAAAAGGTGAATGCACTCTGATCATGACTATAACCAGTGATTTCAGACTTACAGCTGTTTTACAGCACCCCTAGGGTTTTGGCGTGCCCCACATGCGAATGGTAGGTACTACACTGCAGCTGCCTAATTCATAACATGACTACCCTAGATGGCTACCTCCTGTTCCCAACTGGCTAGTTTCCCTACCTGGCGGACTCCTCAGCATGTGTGTTTTCAGACTCTCTCCAAAGAAGCTGACTGTAAAGTATCTACTCTGCTCTGTGCCCAGAGGTTTTCCATTTCATCTCAAGAACAACTTCTACTATGTTCTTTACTGATATACTACACTGTGTGCTAAATAATTGTAAAAAAGAAATCAAAGATCAAGGGGCTACTGGTGATACAATTTCCTTCCATGGAACCTGTAAGGCCTCTCTAACAAGAAAGCCAAGTGGTGACCCTGCTCTGGCATTGGGCACCCTGACGCCCAGCGGCTGCCATTTAGAATTCGGTCTCTTACATTTACCAGATGATGAGGATGTTCAAACTCCACATGCGTCCTAGTTAGTGAGTTGCTGTGTGCAGGGTAGAGTCCTCCCTTTAAGCTCCCATTGACCATGCCATTGACTCCATTGGGCATCTTGTGATGGTGATGGGCGCAGCCATTGCTGAGGCTGCCACCACCTAGAAAGCCTGCGTGAACACTTCCGTTGATCCGGGTGGTTCCTGGGAGAGCAGCACACTCCAGCATCTGCCCACTGATATCTGACCCTTGGTAGAGATATCTCGGTGGGTCATATTCTGTTAAAAGAAAACAAAAATTAAAAAGTCAGATATTGAAAAGAATAATCTTCTTGCTTACTTAGGAAGTTTCAATAGCGATACCCCTGAGATGCTACTCATAAATTAAAACATTCTAAAATATTGTCATAGGCTGAGGAGATGGCTCAGTGGGCTGGGGAGATGGCTCAGTGGGCTGGGGAGATGGCTCAGTAGAATAAGCACTTCCCTGGCGAGTGCAAGGGCCTGAGTTCAATCCCCAGTTCTGCCAAAAATAAATAAATAAATAAATAAAATATTGTCATAGAGCTTACTTATGAGATATAATTTAATAAAGTCACTACTGTTTTCTCTACAGAGTGGAGTTATGTAGAAACTTTGAATTAACTATGATTCTGTTAACAGGAAGAAAAATTAACCAGAGAGAAATCACCCAAAGGGGAAAGAATAAATTTGTATGATCTAAAACTACGAAAGTATTGGCAACACTAACAAATAATGCTTAAATGCCTACATGTTTCAAAGGGCTGAAAAAGCATGGTATAAGCAGTAACAAAAGCCTAACTTCAAGTAGGATGTTTCAAATAACAATAAACACCATTTCAAAGAAGAAGGCAGTGCTTTATGTATATTCACTGTCTATTCACATAGCCTATTTGCCCTGACAGCGCAATATGGAGGGGATGGGGATTTGAAGGGTGTGGGGATCTGGAGGGTGTGGGGTACCAAAAGCAAAAGGCTACTCTATTTCCTTATACTAAAAGCACTACAGCAATTCTGATTTCCATGGACACATTAGATGTATTTAGAAAAATGTAAAATATCCTTTAAATCCATGGGATCTAAATGACAGAATCTGTTGTCGAGGTTTTTGTAATTTTTCAAAGGCATCAGAGATGGCACTCCTGTACTTTCTCAAGCAAGTGTGTACTGAGTATATGTGTTTAAAACAGGGACCATGTTTATTTTAATTTGTCATTTGTCCAGCATAATATCTGGCACCTAGAAGATAAGTCAAGGAGTTATTACCTGATGAAACGAAGTAATGTCAATGGCTTATTCAACACACATTTTAATGATTTCATACACACATAATCAAAGGTAAGAGCATTAAAACCACTTAGAAAAAGGGTCAGCCAAATTATCACACCCTTTCAGCTTCACTTCATCATCTCTTTCTCCGTCTGCTCAAAGGCATTACTTCTTTCTTGAGCTAGTAACTAAAGGGCAGCCATGTGATGAACTGCCTGTCACTACTGGTACCTTCTTGTCTTTATCACCCTTATTCGGGGGCTGAAGAAGAAATTGAAAATATCCTTTCTCCCACCAGAATCTAAAATTCCTGTTTCATTTGAGTAACATATTTTATAATATCTGGGGAGCAGGAGAGATGAGTTATTAATTTCATAATAGTACCATCACCAACAGTGCAAGCACACTTCTGACCAGACGTTTACTGGGGAGAGGATGCCACTCCAGAGCAATCTGGGAACAGTAAGTGCAGAGACAGGACCTCATACTCTCCCCTTGTGTGAGTCAATGGCGGCACTTCAGAAGGCCTCGCTGCATTCCTTGGAATCCACCCATTTCTGCGCACCGCTGGCCAGGTCTGCACCAGCTACAAAGTGCTCCCGAGCAGCTCCCGAGCACACGTTCCCAAGGCTCTTCCTCTTTGGTGGTCCCACCAAGCCAAGGTTTCCTAGCACCAAGTCAGCTATTTACTTGGAGACATGCTTAGTGTTGGCTTTGGTGGTTATTACTCGGCAATTTAGTTTGACGCTCCACTTGCTTTGGCTGACAGTAAGCATAATTTTAAAGTCATCTCCTCTGAAGGGAGAGTATCTAAAGGGCTTCATACCATGACACTAATACATGGAAGCATTACGAATCCATATTTATTCTCACAATATTTTTATACCATCTTTAGAAAAAATAGACATACTTATAAATGACTTACTCTGGATGGCATTCTGTTGGCGACTCTTCCACAGGCACATTGCAATGAAAACCATAAGAATGAGGACCATGACACCAAGCACACAGCCAACGATGAGATACAACATGTCACTGCTTCTTGCCGGGCTAGTTGCAGACCCAACACTTCCTCCATTTCCGGAAGAACTTGGAGGCGTGCTCAAGGCTTTGATGGGATACTCAGAGACTCCAGGGACACGTTTCACTAGTTGAAATATAAAAGAAAACATGATGTCAGAGTGAACACAGAGTCTATGAAATGGTTTACTCTCTGAAGGAGGTCTGGTGAGGAATTGAAGCCAGTCTGTTTACACTCCCTGCTGAGAGATCTGACCACCAGGGAGTCACCAAGAAGGCTCCAGCTTAAAACTCTAATGTGCCAAAGTTTTAGTCCACAAATTTTAGAGAGATCATAAGGACTGAAATGTGTACACTTTGTCTGAATTGCACTGCTACACGGTTACCTACTGAACTGTACATGTAGAAGACTCCCAGAGCCTTGAAATAGTAGTACTTCACCTTATGCCTGGAAGGAAAGCTTTCCTATCTGATGTACTTTGCACCAAGACTCGGTATTACATATTTCATACTTTTCCCATGTCTTAAAAATAACCACGTAAGAAAATACAGCTTTTACTGTTAGAATGACTACATATAATGTGCAAACTCCATGCTTAATATAAGAATTCCCCAAACAAAGGCTTTTGGAGCCCATGTAAATGTGACACTTTTATCTGATTTACTGGTGTTCTGGGCAGTGGTGATACTAAAAACAGGTGGCACGTGAATAGCATTCTCTCCATTCCCAAATCCTATGTTCTCGATGTGCTAAATGTCACAGAAAAGTAGTGGAGCACAGCAACCTTTGAAACCAGACCACCCCTCTTATATTTTATTTCTACCATTTGTCACTAGCTATATAACTTTTGCCATCAGGAACCCCAATTTCTGTATTTGGAAAATGTGGATAATAAGAGTTCTATCAAAAGGTGTAAAGAACTGTGGCTTCATAGCACCTCCAAAAATCATGTTGAAATTTGGCTGCCACTGTAACAGTGTTAAGTAGGACACGAGTATAATCTGGGAGGCTGAGGCAGGAGGACAGCAAGTTCCACCCTAGCCTAGGCAACTCAGAAGACCCTGTCGATGATTTTTTAAACCAGTGCTCTAGCCAGCAGATACACTTCTACTGAGATAGTCTACATATGTGTACCTAGAAAATGGTCCAAAGTGGAAATTTCCTTAAGAAAAGATGCCAATATTGATATATTTTGCAGGTGAGATCAGAAGTCTGGAACGGTGGCGCTGCCCAGGGAGAGCGCCCCAACCCCCCTCCTACCTTTAGTCTCACAGATCATCACGTTGCTGAACTCGCTCTCCCCTCCCTCATTGAAGCACTGCATTTTAATGTCATACGAGGTTTCTGGCTGCAAGTGGCCAATCATGTGCCACTGCTTTGACCCTAGAGGGAAAAATACAAAGATAAGCTCTGCCCATCATACACTCCAAACGATAACGCAATTCAATATTTTCAGAATAGGTTGGAATAGCATCTATTTCCACCTAGTACAGCTTTTAAGACAAAAAACATACTTCATGTAAGTGTTTTAACAGTATACCACCAATAAACAGCACTTCTACTAGGTGACATGAAAAAAGTAGAGCTGAATTAAAGCTGTATCTGTCATCAGTAATCCCTATTTTTAAAAATTAGTGGTCTTTCATAAAATAATGTTAATTGTATGTATAAGTAAAAAGATACCTCACTATTTTAGGCCCTTTTTTCAGCCCAGCAAGCAAACCCACTATGTATGCCTTCAAGAAAGCAGTGCCATAAATGGGTCAGCAAAGAGCGCACGACCCATAGCAAGGAGGTGCCGACAAGCCATCCCTTCGCAAAGCTTTCAGTTTCATTACCACAGACACAACACGGATGGACAGACAGACAAAGGCCTTGGGAATCAGCTGGGAACCAAGCAAAAGCGAGCTCCCCTACAGGACACCCTCAGCCATTGCTTCCAAAACTGTCTTGCTTCTGAGTCAGGGTCTCCAAACTGCATTCGGATCTCTAATGGAACGATTCGCTTACTCGTGGCACGGAGCCAACATTTCATTTAGAAACACTCCTAAACTGAACACTTGGGAATAAATCACTCTCTATTTTTACTTGCATGGACCTGTGACAAACTTTCATAAATAGGGACACTTTTACCAGATTTAATGAACTCTTCCAGCACTCTTAATCCCTCCTAGAAAACAGCTCTTCAAACTGTTTCCACTGTTACATAGAAATTCAAGTACACCACCAACTGATTTAAGAATTAATTAAAGAGAGGGGGAAAACCAAACCAAAACAAAGCCACACGTGCAAGTCCAACCTACTTGGCTGACACACAGTACAGTATCAGAGGCTCCTTTCTAATTCAACACAGACAAAAACATTTCAGTCTGAAAGCTCGACCTTCTTTCTGTGTCGCCTACACAAAACCCCTCTCACAAACTCTCTCACATTTTTTAAGGGAGAAAAAAACTCTTGCTTGCTTTAGGATCAAGGATCTCTGAAAGTTTCAAGAAGTAAGGAATTCTGTGCCTCATTTATAAGTGTAAAGAGAACCCCCAAGTTATTTTTACTCAAATACCAGTTGAAGCTGGAAAACACCTATTTCTAAAACCCAAAAGCTTCCCCTGAAGTCCTCTATTTTTACTTCTCGAGGTCTTTCCTGACCGGGTTTCACCCTCACCTACTGTGACCGCTTTCCTGAGTAAGCGCTACCCTAGGCCTGGAGTCTTCCTCTCACAGCACTAGTGAGAGTGCAACTGAGCCAGGCTTCTGATATGCTACGAAGAAAGTAGTTTTTATATATAGTTAGATTCATATGCCATTGTTATGGTAATACCTCCAATAGCTAAAATTATAAGAACTATCAGTAAAGAGAAAGAATTTTTCTTGATCAAGTGTATTATTAGGTTTAAGACCAATCAGCGTACACTGATTGATAAACAGTTATTTTCAAAAAAGATGTTTTAGAAAAGGGAAAAATTTACCAGAGAGAAACAAAAACAGGGACTTAAGTAAAAGAGTAATTTCTGGTACTCCAGAACCTGACTTAACTTGACAAGCTAAAAATACTCACCATGAAAGCACTGGTACATTGCACACAGCATTTAAATGTGGAACTTATAATTCAGAAGATGGAATATTTAAATAATATATTTATTCTTTTACTGTATTCTAAGTTGTTTCAACGTTAAAGCTTAAATATAGGTCCATTATATATAAATAATCAGAAGCTCTTAAAGTAAGTGCTACGTGCAAAAGAGGAACATTTCTCTTCCTGCGTTTGGGAGAGCACACCAAGAGTTACACCTACCACAAGAAGAACTTCAGATGCGTAAGCCTGAAGGTAAGGAATGAGCAAGCTGCACAGCACAGCGAAACCTGCCCACACATCTAACATCTCAGAATATTAGGGTTATAAACAAATTCTGTGGGCCGTAAGAGAGAACTCCCGTTTGCAGACACTATTACTAGACGCAAAGGCTTTGTCTAGCTGATTTCCAGTCCCACATCAGTACTCAGGTCACAAAAGTCTAAACATTCAGAGATTTGCCTATGGTTTGAAAACTACCAGTAAGCATTGCTAGAAAGCAGAACTAAGAAGGGAGGGACAAGACAAAACACGCACTCCTTTTATTTACATTTGCCTTATTTAGAGCCATCCTATACATAAATATTTAACTACTGTAAAAATTTCTAAAAATAAGGCAGGAGCAGGGAAGGTCCAGAATCCCAGCTCTTGAGAGGCTCAGGCAGGAAGACTGTGAGTTCAAGGCCAGCCTGGGCTACACAGCAATATCCAAACTTAAAAATTAAAATTAAAAACCTAAAATTTTTAAATAATAAAACCCTAACTCATTCTCACTATAAGTTATTCTTCTAAATAAGCTAAACTAAAACTAAGATAGGTCACAAATGCAGAACAATAATAAACAATTTCATTTATTTTTTAAGCAGTCTTTTATCAATATAAAATATACATGTAGAAAAATTAATGTTCACAAGCCAAGCACAGTGCTTAATACCTAGGTCAAGACAGAGAAAGCTGTGGTACCCCCGTGCCCCCCGGGCAGCTTCCAGCCCTTCTCTCCTTCAAGATGGCCACTACCTGCACCTCCAAGAGCACAAAATAGCTTTGCCACTAAAATTACATCGGGAGAGAGACAATCATTCCTTCCTTCCAAAATTATTCATGTGCCTAAGACATATTAAGTATACAAAGTCAGATAATAACTATTTCCTTATGAGACAAAGTTCCACTGAATAAATATTAAAATGTATGCTATAACAGAGAATTGTAATATAGCATATTTAAAGTAATTTATTATAACAAAAAATATATGCATTATCTGACCTAAAAAATCATATGGAAAATAACCTTGGCCTACGGCAATTTATAAATAAAATTTATTAAAACATTTAGACACTCCCTCTTGTCTGTCTGTCTGTCTTCTCCCTGACCTCCATGAACTAAGCACATCTGTCCTTTCGGCCACCCTCTGTCATGATGCTTGACCTCACCACAGGCCCAAGAACAATGGAGACAAGTGACCAAGAACTGAAACCTTTGCAACCAGGGGCCAAAATAAAGTTTTCCTTCTTTAAATTGATTTTCTGAAGTATTTTGTCACAGCAATAGAAAGCTCACTAATATAACACCCTCCACCATATTATGTTTTCTTTTTTTTAATTTTTGCATGCATTCTAATTCTCAGAATCTATAAAAGTGGGTATCTGATTTCTAGTATAGATATCAATAAAAGTAAGATGTTTTTTAAATGTAGCTAGAGATTTCAATTAATTTTTATATTTAGGTCACTCATTACTTAAAGAAAAGAAATAACAGGGCTGGAGAGATGGCTCAGTAGGATAAGTGCTTGACTGGCAAACGCAAGGATCTGAGTTCAATCCCCGGCAAAAAAAAAGGAAGAAAAGAAAAGAAATATCAACATCTTCTGCAGCTGAAATATTAACAAAACGTATTTCCTCCCATACTTTTGTAACTGTTTTTGGAATGAAAACATGAAACACTATGTACATTAAATTGGAAACTTAGGCTTTCCTTGGGAGAAATTCAGGAGTAATGGTGGGTACAGCTCTTCATTTTTCACTCCATGTTAACATTCAGCAATGTAGACTTCATGCTCATAAGAACTCTCCCTCCCAGTCCCTCTGTGGGGACTGCAGCCCGCCAGTGGGACTTACCTTCTACAACGTCCCTCTTGTAATCACTGTCATTGTCACTATCTGTTGGTCGGTAATAGATATAAAATCCTTGAATGGGCGTGTTATTGTTACTTGATGGGATATACTAAAAAAAAAAAAAAAAAGATTTGTCAAAGACAAAAATAAATGCAACATTCACATACATTATGATTTCATTATCTGTGGTAACACTTTTCTAGCTTTATTTTGCAAGCATACTTAATGCCATTTTTAACTTAATTCAAATATTTTTAAAGATAATTAAAAATTCAGCTAAGTACAGGTCTGCTAAATGAAAACATTAGGTTCAAAGGCATATAACTAGCCTTGGTTCAAATTGAATAAATCATAAAATGCTTTACGTTAACAGTGCTTTGATGAGAGCCAAGGAAACAGTAACTTTTTAACCATGTCCCCTTAGAATATGTGTTTTTAAGCAAATAATATCCCCTTCTGCTTCTCCTCAATGAAAAATTTAACTGCTCCATTGTTTGCAAAAAATATGAAACTATAAAATTGTTGATGTGACTAACCAGGCAAAGCTCTCCTTAGAGAAGGGGTTTACGTACCGTCCACTTTAGCATGATCTGAGTGTCGCTAACAGCCTCCGTGTACGCAATGTGAGGTCCAGTGATGGGACGGCTGGAGAAACGCTTGGGGAATCCAGCCACCTGGTAAGGACGAGACGCTGAACTCCGAAAACTCTCTCCATAATGATTGACAGCAATGACCCTGAATTTGTATATTGAACCTTTGGGGGGAAATAAAACAAAAACCCTCTAACTATAAAAAGCTATAGCATCTGAAGGTAGAATATTCAAACTATGACAATTATATTGAAGTATTTATCTACTATAACAACACATTCTAATGCCTATATGCTGAATAGACTTCAACCCAATTGCCAATTACAGTCAGTGAGGACTGGCTGTTCAATGCCTAGCATTTGAGAATCCAAGATATTATTAGGAGTCACATGAATGAATGCTATGAAATATTAGTGATGTGTGGAGAAAGTAGGAAAAAAAAAAAGAGGGCAGACACTTACCATTTACCACCCTTTTTAAGTTATACTCAGCAGAGACAGTACTAGTTGAAGTACCAGTTTCCATTTGAAAGAAAAATGGAAACAAAATTTAATATGGTGAATATATTTATAAAGAAGCAAGGAGCAAGGAACAGCAGATGCCCCTTTGGATTAAAATAACAAATAGGATAAAATGGGCTGGTGAGATAGCGCAACGGACTAAAGCAACTCCTTAGGCAAGCTGACCAAGGGCAGGGACCGGGGTAACAGCCCCGCCCCCAGGGCAAGCTGAGCTGGCCAGAGTCCGGGGCATATGCCTGTAATCCCAGCGTTGGGGAGGCTGAAAGCAGGATCACCATGAGTCTGAGCTGCATAGTAAGACCCTGCAACAACCAAATACTAAAAATCAATCAGTCTATCTATCTATCTATCTATCTATCTATCTATCTATAGGATAAGGGCAATCAGAATTTAGTCACAATAAAAGGAATGTATTTGAATTAAATATTAGTAAATCTTAGAATACTAAGGTTTCTAAATTTTTGAAAATCAGAATCTAAAGAATACAGTAAGATCTTTTTTGGGGGTGTCCTTTTGAGACAAGGTTTCACTATGCAGTTCAGGCTGGCCTTGAACTGGCAATGAACCTCCTGCCTCAGTCTCCAGGGCTGAGATAACACGCATGTGCCACCACACTCAGCGGTAAGAATACAGTTAAATCTTAATGCAAATGTCCCAATCATTCAAAAATAACCTTGGCCCTCTGAACACAGTGTCAGTCTATAAAGTGTCACTTAGCTTTGCCCACATTTAAAGCTGCTCTCCCTCCCGATTAGACCATGTGCTCCCGTGCTCCTCAGATTACTTGGTTAGACAAACAGCCATTTGCATTTAGAAGTCCAGAAACAGAAATGGCTGTGAACTCAAACAAATAAAAGTAAAAGTTTATTTATGGCTTTTATCTTCTGGCATTTAACCTTTCCTCTATACCCTCATGACTTTTTTTCTGGGAAAGTGAGCCTCTGCTGAAAGAAAACGTATAGAGCAAGCTCGTGGTGGCTGTTGACTCTTCCGTAGGACTAAGTGCTGAGTACAGCAGCACTGAGTGAGATTCTGCATCAGACACTTGTCCTCTTAACATATTCTATCACAGCAAAACACATACACACAAATATCCATCACAACTGTAAATACATAGAAACAATCTACACTATAGAGGGAAAAAATGGTTACAGGATGGGAGTTTAGCTCAGTGGTAAGATGCTTGCCTGGCAGGTGCAAGGTCCTGAGTCCAATTCCAGCCCCAGCGCCCCTGTGGTTCTGTAAAGTACTGTGTACTTATAGAGTAGATACATAACTACTAAAAATTGAGATTTTAAATAATTTTTTAAACAATATTAGAGAATGTATATGATATCATATGGGGTAAAGGAGACATAAAACATACATGACATGATCCCAGGACATCTTTAAAAAAAAAAACCTAGGAAGGAATTTAAGAAAATGTAAGTACCAAATATCTGGATGGATGAATTTCAGATGACCCATTCTCTTAATATTTCCTTTTTTTGGGCTGGGGATCAATGCAGGGATTGGACCCAGGGTCTTCACATTGAGCTCCCTTTTTATGTTTTATTTTGAGATAGCAAAACACTGAGTAACTAAATTGCCCAGGTCAGGCTTGAACTTGTTATCTTCCTGTCAAGCCATACACAGTTCTGGGATTATAGGTACACACCACCACACCTGGCTATATTTTCTTTACTTTCAAATTTCTTTTTACTATAAGCATTCATGAGTTTGATAATAACGATGCAGTAAAAATACACAGTCCTAACAGTTAGCAAAAGGACACACTTGAACAGCACAACCTGGCTCTAAGCTTCGAACTTCCACAGAAAGTTTGGAAGGAGGAATGTCCTCAGCTGCCACCAGCCAGTCACCCGTCCTCATCCGTTTGTATTCAACCTTGAAGGCTGTGATGGGAGAGCCACCATTTGCCCGGGGAATCCACGTGACATAGACTGAGGTCTCGGACGCAGTGGAGACAGTCGGTCGATCTGGAGCCTCCGGGACTGAAAATGGAAACACTCACTTCAGAGGAAGCCACAGGGGCAAGAATAACCCAGAGACAAGAGTAACACAAATAAACCGAAAAGGGTAAACCCCAAACCTCATGCTATTAATGGTTTCTCACTCAATTTTCTGCCAGAGTTAATATTATGGCTGTCTTCCTGGCATCCATAAAAGCTAATGGGAAATGAACAGTGAAAAATAAGAAATGCAAGGAAAAGTAAAACGACCGGTGACTTGATAATCAGCTGACAGAGTTCGTGAATATGACAATTCTGACTTGCCTGTTTGGGACTCCTGAGTAAAATAATGTGTAAGTAATTCTTATTTGGTCCATCAAATTTGCTGTGGTTATCGTTTATAACAGATTGTCACAATTATGTGTTACTTTACAGAAATGTTCTTCTTTATCCACTCAAGCTATATAACACATACTCAGCCTACCTAACCTCCTGATTACTAGATTAACCATTACTTTTATATCCCATTCTAGTATATCTCAAGGCTACATGAATTATTACTTCAAGATACAGATCGCGGGCTGGCGAGATAGCTCAGCGGTCTAAAGGCCTGCTTAGGTAAGCTTAGGCAGGCACAGAGGACTGCAGTTCGACCCCCAGCACCATATGCTGCACCAGCCCCACCCTCAGGGTGGACTGAGCAGGCAAAAAATAATAATAAAAGAAATAAAGAATAAAGTCTAAAAAAAAGATACAGATCGCAAGTGGCAAAAAGAAAAAAATTGGTTAAATTGATACTGGTAATAATGGGACAAGAGAATGCTGCTCAGAATAAATGCAGGAAGACATTGTGTAAGTAAAGAAGAATGTTCTGAGAAAGAGGAGCCATATAAATATGTAGAAAAAGGGGGTCAGGGAGCTGACGTCCAGCAGCTTTCAGTTCACATGGCCAAAGGAAGAGGTGCCCTGGTGCACAAGTTAGATGGGCTTGCCCCCACGGCAGCTGGAGACACCAGGAGTGAGTCATCAGCCGCTTAAATCCTCTAACCAAGAAGCCTGGTGGTTAAAAGAAAAAATTAAGGTGTGTCATGCACATGCGCCGATTCCCCACAATGAATGTAAGTAATCACCATGTACTGGTATCTACTTGGTTCCTACAAGGGAAGAATGCTGACAGAATCAATACGGCCCACAGGAAACTCAAGAGAGCAGGCTGGTGCATTTCCACTCTGAGTCACCTTTGAGTTCTGTAATCATGGGGAGGGGCTCGGGTGATCCCACATCTTCTGGGGTGCTGACAACAGAGTTTGTGAGTGGAGCACCAACCCTGGGCTGTGGTAACACAGCTTCAGTGAGGCCCGTTAGGAAGCCCTCTACCTAGCTGTGCTACATAGCTCAGACAATACCCGTTTGTCTCAACACCTCTTCAGCCCTGACTATAAATACATAACAAAGGAGGTAGTAATGTTGAATGTAGTATTGCCTGGGGAAAGCTGTGGCATTTCAAGAACAAACTGCTGAAGGGACAATAAAAGGAACGTATTCAAAGCAGGCAACGTTAAGTGATACTTACTGTATTCCTTTCAATTAGAAAGCAATGAAAACAGAATGAGTAGAGCTGTTAGTGAACCACTTTTTAAACACTAGAAAACTAAGCAACATCTTTATATTGATTTATATGAAGCTCAACCACATTAAATACCACGGATCAAGTAAGAGAAGAAAGTTATTGGGGGAAACATCTCACGTGTCTTAAAGAAACAGCACATGACTCTCAGGGTGTAAAAGAAAGAACGCTGCACCTGGAGTTGGAAGCCCTGGACTTGAGCAGCAGTCCACCACTGCCTGCATGGGCTTGAGCACGCTGCAGAACTCCTGAGACCTCAGCTTTCTAATCTGTACCAGGGATATGCTACCTTCCCTTGTTAGGAAGATGGTATAAATCACTTCTTGGGGCTACCTTTTGGATAACTCCAAACTCATGACTTTGAAAGCTGAATTCATATCCTTCATGCAAATTGACACTAATCCAATCATACTAAATAAAACCTCTAATCTCTATACAAAATAGACCACGTCATTTGTCCATCTCTTGCATAAGACATCTTTGCCTACAACCTTGTTTTCTGTTTCTTCATCTCATGGTGTCATTTTTGTCCTTTGCGGCTCAGCTCAAGGTGCTGAGGAGCTTCTATCACCATTACTCATCCTCCTGGAATCACGTGGATGACATGGGAATTTTTCTTGTGATCCCTGAACACCATCAGTATAATCTCAAACAGAATGAATCAAAATCATTCTATTAGGTTATTGGTCTATATTACCTACTCTACTGTGGAGGACCAGCTGCTCAGGTGGCCCTCCACCTGAGCAGCTCTCCTTGAAAGAAGAGTGACTGTCTCCATTTTGACTGAGCCTGACCCTATTTCCTTACACTGGTATGTACAGAGCTGGCTAGGACTTCTCTTTATCCTTTCAATTGGCCTTAAGCAATGTATATTGATCTAGGTGAGGTGCTGGTGATAGTCTTTGAAGGTGGCATGCGTGTTTCCCTGGTAACCTACACCTGCTATTCTTTAGTGTGAGCCAGGTTGAGACAGGACAAAGAGCCAATGCTCCGCTCTGCCAGCTGGGATCAAGCCTCAAGACAGAGGTTATGACTTCCTGGGGCTTGAAAGACCACATCAAAGCTGAAGCACCAGACCCCCCAAAACATTAGATACTACCTCAATAGCATGATACAGCTTACTTTCTCTGCATATCCTTTCTGCATATGGCAGAGGTAAATGTAGGCCACCTACCTAGCTCAGCTCACAGAGTCACCTACTTCCCACAATTTTCAGTTATTCCTCCTCAAGCCACTCCTTCACTGAATAAAATCCAGGTGCTGCCCTGAGTCAGCCTCTTTGTTCCAGAAAGCCATCTTTGTGGCTGGACTTAGGGTCACTTGGCTCCCCAGTAATTATAAGTATGTTTTAGTGTCTTTACTTTCACTGTGGGTTGCACTGGGAGTGGTAGATTGGAATTAACTTGGTGGGATTACAGTAACATATCTTTACGATTACAAATACTGACTTCTTAGACTGAGATGAGAACCTGGAGGGGACTTTTACACTCTACAGGTATGGAATTAGATATTTCACCTACTCAGAAGCACGGGTTTAGATGTCTCTAGCATTCACTATGCTATAAATTCACAGAAAGGAAGGATTATTTTATCTCTGCTCTTCAAACATTTAGCACAGTGTCTTCCACAGGATGTATTAAACAAACAGCATACTTTTTGCTCTTCAGACATTAGCTTTATTCACATGAAGCTGACACTCAGACAAGGAATCTGTCTAAAAAGACTGAAAGGTGCCTCTGTGGTGGAAGGACTCAGGCGAGCAAAGCTCACAACATTTAGAAGGGGAGGTCGAAGCATTCTCACCTGCCTTTGCCGAAACCAACTCGTGGAAAACTGGGAGAGAAGTCTGGAGACCCTTGAAGCTCAACTGAGAAATGTGATGTCTTCTCTACAAGTCCCAACATGTCAGCGCAGCCACAAAATGCACATTTGAGGTCTGGTGGTTTGCTCAACAATACACAGAATGCTTGCCTAGCACATACATGGTCCTGGGTTCAGTCCCAGCTCCATACATACACACATATGTGCACATGCACATGCACACGCACACACACACACACTTTTGGCTAGAACGATAAATGTGAAATGTACATACTAAGAAACCTTTTGAAGGTTTTACTGCTCACACATCTAAAATCCCTAAGGTAACTGGGTATAGCAATCAAGTGACTATGACATGTAATTCAGTAACACATTTACCAGTGGCACCACCACTGATGATAAACCACACACAAAAAAAAAAATTTAGGCTTTCTTAACTCAAGATGTAAAGTTAAGTTTTGTTGCCAAAAAGGAAACAGAAAAATCCTTCTTTTGAGTTATAAAAACTTAGTAGCAGAATATTCTGAATCTGAGTCTCTTACGTTAAATAAATTCATGACAAAGTTGCCAAACTAAACCTAGGACATTAAAAAATGGCTGAAATAAGACACAAAGGAGCTGAACAACAGATTATATCCTAACTTTTTATCTCTGCACCCCCAAGTTCTAAAACAGGTCAATGAGAAGTGTGAATAAACAAACATATTAGAGCAAAGATTCCTTGCTTTACCTCCACTGTGCCTGGAGGCATCAGTGAGCACCACTCCAAAGTTGCTGTTGGCAGCCTCAGAAACAGCAGGATGCTTAGGGACCCCCACAGGCGGAGAGGACGCCTGGGTGTTTTTTGATGATGCTATTTTCTCTACAGAAGGTTAAAAAACAAAAATCAAAACTCAATGCAACTTAAGCTTATAAGTAATTTTTTTTAAAGTACTATGAAACTTAGCTGGTATACAAATATAGAGAGGGCTCAACTGCCACAACATCTAAATATAATACCTATATTATAAACACTCACTTAACCTTAAAAGCCGACCAAAAATTACTTCATTATTTAAAAGCTTCTGCTAAGTATCCTCATAGACAAAAAGTCACAGTAAGTTTCAATATTTCATATCCAAAAAGTAAAGCTGGGTTTTTTTTAAAAAAGTAAGACACGTTATTATTTAGTATTTATAGGTCATGGTATAAAGAATTGTAGACTGATGGTGAAAATTAACTGTAAACAGATAGATTGATTTTTTTTAACAGTTCCAAAACCAATTAGTAGGACAGTTTCAATAATTAATACATTGTATACTGTTTGTCTTCTTAGTGGTTATTCATAGTACAAGATGCAGACATGGTATCCTGTCCACAAACACTATTAGAACAAATCTTTCCATTCATTGAATTAAGAGAAAGTAGCTGTATATCTGTCCTAACTTTTGAATATACAGATACAAAATGGTCCTTCATTTGTATCCCCTTTTTTTGTTCAGTTTTGTCAGAGAAGGGTATTCCATTGTCCCTTAAATATTGTAGGTACATGAATTCAGCAAAATAATACAATATAGTCCAGTAACCATAATAGTAGTGGGTTATCCGTAGGACTGGCAATGTCAGAAGTTGTTGACTTGAACCTTTTACAGCTCAGCATATTAATATGGCTTTACTTTTTATACTTCACTTTTATACTTTTCTGCTGGATGGTTAAGACCAAGATAAAGCAAGACTTAAATAACAAGAAATGTAACTTTTGTATCTGACAAGGTCAGTCAAATCCCCTTAAGATTTATCCTGAAACCCTGTACTGCAGTTTATAGATCCTCTGTCAGTGTCAGCCATGTGGATGAGTCACAGCCATTGCTTGACCAGTGTGCTCTCTGTGAAAGCCTGAGAGAATTTTTTCTCTTCAGGTGATTCTCCTTAGGCACACTCTACATCATAGATCACTTTCCTCTGTGGCCCCATAATCTTGATCAGAAAATTTAGGACACCACTGAGTTACAGGATGTTACAGTACAGGTTCTCCTGCGTCCTGAGTCCTCACTGACCTTGAAAGGCTAGAGCCAAAATGTTGACTGTTCTTGCAGCCCAAAAATTATTTTGGCCTGCAAACTTAGGTTATTAACATTCCAGAAGAGAAGCTTATTATAACCCTACAACATAGGCAGCTGAGCTTAAACTCACTATCTGTTGGAATAGACTGACTGATTTACAACATACTTGGATGTTGCAGGGTCTCACTACACAGCTTGGACTCATAGTGATCCTCCTGCTTTCAGCCTCCCCAGCACTGGGACTACAGGCATACGCCAGTACACTGAGACTCTGGGCAGCTCAGCCTACCTTGGGGATGGGGCTGGCATGACATGTGATGCTGGGGATAGAACCTTGGTCCCTACTACACTTGCCTAATGAGTTGCTTTAGTCCGCTGAGCTATCTCACTAGCCCACTGGAGGTATATTTAAAAAAGTACACATCATTTGCTGACCAGACTTAATAATTAGATAAAAAGATCTTTTTCAAAAGCCAATAGGGAACTTCTTCTCACTCCTCAGACTTGCTTTCTGCGACAGAGCCAAAAGGAAATCTTCCACCCAGTTCCCATCTCCATTCACTCACAGCCTTTCTGGCTGGCTCACAACAGAATCTTCCATTAAACTTCCCTCAAGGGCTGTCTCATGGGAAAAAGAACCATTCCCTGAGCTCCCTCTCCCAGCAGTGTCCTGGGAACCGCTCACAGTACTTGTCATACTTGGTGTCTCTGCCTGGACCCTCCTCAGGCCCCACATCCCCTACAGCCAGAATCATCCTGTTAGACCAGACGGTGCATCATGCCACACAGAGGAGAAGCCAAAGTCCTTGTGAAGTCCACAAGGCTGATGCAATCTGGTGATCCTGTTGTCTACCTGAGCACCTTTTCACCTCCGCCTCCCACTTTCCACCTTAGCCTCCCACTCACTTTGTTCCGTGGCTATGACGACTTTGGTCCTGCTTGGGACACCCCAAGCACACCCCACCTTGGGGCCCTGGCACTTGCTAGTCTCTTGCTTGGGAGTGCTCTTCCCCAGACAGAACATGCCTTCCTACCTCCTTGCTGTGGCTCATGTCTGGATGTCACCCCCACAAAGCCTCATGTAGTCATGAGGGGCTTTCAGAGGTGGCTGGATCCAGAGTTTTGACGCCAGAATCAAGGCTGTGTGGTTACCATTATCAGTGCACTGATTGGTTTGGCACAGCACTGGCTAGGATTAAGGGTGTGAGTGCTACATCCGCCTAGGATGGGCAGCCTGCATACGGTGAGGGACAGAAAGAGGAATGTGCTCTCACCCACCTGCCTATTTTTTCTCTGCAGTGTCTCCCCGTCAGGTCACCCTGCCTTGGAGTTGCCAGTATAGAATGAAACCTCTCTAAACTGTGAGCCAAAATAAACCTCCTTTAATCTCAGGTGCTGGGTACTTTGTCTCAGCAACAAGAAAAGTAAGACACTCCCTCTTGCTACTATCAACTGGTTACTGTGGATTTCTTGGCCACTTACTTATAACTCCCACCCCACACGTTTCTCATATCCATCCCTGAATTTATCTCTTTTGTTAACACCAACTTCTAATAGAGTAGTAAGTTAGGCATGAGCTTCTCCCAACTAAAATGTGGTATCCATGGGGCACAGCACTGTCTATTTGTGTGCTGCTGGACACACGAAGGCATTCAGTAAATACCAGCTGAAATGAGTCAAATTCCGTTTTACAGTTGATATCCAAGTATGACTGTACTTTTTTTTTCTCTACCTTCTTATTCTCTCTATATATATATTTAGTACAGCGTCTACAGGGTCTCACTACACAGACTGGGCTCCTAGTGATCCTGTTTTCAGCCTCCCAAGCTGGGATTACAGGCACACATCACCATACGCAGTCGCAGCTGCTGTCTCAGCGCACCCCAGGGGTGGGGCTGGCACAGCACACCAGAGATTGAACCCCAGTCTCTGCGCTTGCCTAAGCAGGCATTTTAGTTTGTCGAGCTATCTGGCCAGCCCCTACCTTCTTTATAGAAGTACAAGCTCCACTGAGATGGTTCAGATCTTGACCATCTCTTTTCCCTGCATTATCTTCTCTAATGCTGCAAATCCTGAGCACTCAGGAATATCTGCAGAATACTGAATGGAATGGGACACTGCAACTACTCAAATGTGGCCCCCAAAAATGCTATGATAAGCTTGCTTCAATAATTTATAACTAAAAATCTCTACTACCCAAAAGGACTCTTATTAATCATCTGGCATGAAGACAGCCAGCCCCTTTCTCGGATGGAAGCTTACACTCACCTTTGCTGGTTCGGAAGGTAAGCATGGCAGGCTGCCCTTCACCCGCGGCACTTCTTGCCACCATCAGAACCTCGTAGAGACTGGAGGGCTCCAGTTCTGTTAGCTGCAGCTCACTTTCACTGCCAGGGACTCGAACCGTGTGCCAGCTCCCCACTGCACCAGCACCGTCCTCCAGCTGCTCAAGAGAAACCCTCAAATGATGAGAGATGCATGACAGGAAATCTTTCATCCACATTTAATAAAAACTAGAATTCACATGACTCTAGAGGACTTTCGGGAATGAGGTACCACTGCAGGAAAGGAGGAGATACAATACAATTCACAGTAAAAAATACAAGGAGCAAGAACTCAGGAATTCCTGAACCTCTCAAAGTCTGTTTCCTGCACCTATAACAGGGACAAAAATCCCCTTGCTTACTGTGCTAATGGAAGAATTTTGAAAGAATACAGTATTGGTAACATATGTATATGATAAATAAGATATATGTATATTATATATAATGTATATGACAAATTAAGCTATAATATATTAAGTATATCTGCATGTATATGAACTATACAGTTATGGATGCAAGATTTCCACCATTCTTGTTTATGGGTTGACATCGTTTAATGTGTGTTGGAGGAAATATAAAGAGATCCAATTAATTAGTCATTTCCTGGTTACTGAACCAAGAGACAGTGTCACAAAACAGTTCAGGGTAGATGATCACCAACAATTTTATTTTCTTCATCTAGAATCATCAGGTTATAAGCAGTGGGTCAACTTCCCAACACCATGACACTGATTTTTCCAGCCACTGAAAATATCAGACATTACTTAAACAAAAGATATGAGAATGTCTTAGACAAAAAAAATTATAAATATGAGTACATCTCCTTTTTCATTCTTTTATAAATCTCATTCAACAGAGGAGCTTTTTCATTTTGCCGTAATACAAGCCCATGGAGGAAAAATATACGAAGAATCAACAAAGAGAGTCCCCAGGTTTACTAAAACGAATGACCAAGTAACGTAAGACTCTAACGCAATGACTGTAACACGATTAAGAAGATGGCCTAGAATGTACAAACAGCTCTCAAAAACTAGGCCAGAGGCTTCGTTCAAACAGTTGTTTCTAGGAAAAACTGCTTTATTTGCTAAATAAACTGCATGCTATAATCTTAGCAAGGGATGGAATTACAGTTTTAAAGTGGTTTATGGGCCTTGACACCAAAAGGATAAAACAAAGAGCCTGATTTTGAAAATATGAAATGGTTACTAGGTTTTTAAAATCCTGATTTGGAGAAAAATATTTTTAATGCATTCTCATTACTTTTGTAAAACTGGTCAATCCAGCGTGACTGGATCTAACAACTCACCACACTCTGGAACATCCCTGTTCTTTTCTGCCCTTCCACAAACGTAAGATGCGAAGCACGTTACACAAGCAAAGCTTCAGAGTGAAGAGAGAAAGATGCTCAGGAGAACAGACATTACCTTTCGATACTTGACAAAATAGGCATTGATGGGCAGTCCACCGTCCTTGCCCGCCCTCCACACCAGGTGGTATGTGTCTGCTGTGGGGGTCTGCGGGGGGCTCAGGATGATGGGCGCGTCAGGGACAGAGGTGCCACTGGCGTTTTTCTCTGGTGATGGTTCTGCTGCTCCAGGAGGTCCCTTCCCTGGAAATGAGCTCAGCAAGCCAGATTCTGAGCCATCTCTGTGATCTCTTTCATCACTCTGAATAGCATCAGAAGGTGTGACTGTTTCTGCTTTTGTATTTGATTCAAAAGGAACTGCAGAGAGACACAGAGACAGAGACAGACAGACAGAAAAAGAAAGAAGTGTGAAGAACTTCTCATTATTTCAGTGTCTTCTGCCCAGCTGGAAATATACCTGCCCCCACTGGCATTACTAGACCATCCTGAGCCCTTAAAGTTAAAACATGGCAACATCTAAACTCTATAATCTGTTACTCAGAGTAAACAAATTAAAAAACAATTTTATGATGTGACGGTTGAAAGGCTTAAAGGTTTTTATTTTTCCTTTGCTTTATCCTAGCAGTCCCTCTTTATTAACAATTGGCTGGACCAACCTTAGAAGATCTACCTTGATAAATTACACATAGGTGGTAAATAAAACACAATGAGTAATGCGTTCCCCTGGGAACAAAGTAATAGAGACAGTAAGAAAATGGGCAAGAATTAGAATCTTGTTTTTTGGGAGGCTGAGGCAGGAGAATTGATCATAAGCTGGATTTCTACCTGGACAACTTAACAAGACCCTCTCTCCAAAGGGCTAGGGATATAGTGCAGTGCAAAGGACCTACATTCAATCCCCAGTAAGCCCCCTAAAAAAAAAAAGATCTTACATACTGGGTAAGATCAAATACACTTCCCAGAATCCACCCATCTCACATAGCCCTCTCTTCGCTTCAAGAAAGCCTGGCAGCTCTACTTTTATTGTATTCTTGAGACCTAGCTACCCCATAGACGTATGTCTGCACCAGTCATGTGTAAGAGGACATGGAGGCAGAGACTAGGGGGTCCACCCTACAAAAGAGCTGTATGTGCCCAAGCTGTGGCTCCTGGCCACTGTTGTGGCTGCCTAAGTGTCCTTCACTTTCCAGGAGAATTGTCACAAGTTCAAAGCTAAGCTAGGGCACATAGTAAGTTCAAGGCTAACCTGGATTACAAAACATTTTTGAGGCAAGACCTTCTCGGGGAGGGGAGACCCTTCATTTTAATGATCACCTTGACTCTGGGGAGTAGCCAGAGGTTATATGGTGCCAGAGCTGCTGGCTAAGGCGGAGGAGGACACTCCAGAAGGTTCTTACAAACCTGCCTTTCTGTCAGTGAGCACACAGAGGCAGCATTCACTGTACTTCTGGTCTTCCCTTATAAAGACACTCTTACAACTGCATTAGAGCACAAGAACCGCTAACTGCACCGGCTTAACTTCTGGACTCAGAAGATGATAAAGGGATGTGGCTTGAGGGCACCAAACTCCTGGGGAGGCAGCCGTGCTGCAACGGGGACTTCAGCCCAGAGACACCTCCCACAGCCACCCACTCTCAGGGAAGAGGAAGAAATGCCTCAGCAAGACCAGCCCAGGGAAAGCTAAGAGGGACACCTCACAGATACGGGACTAATTTCTAAGTCCTATTTCTGTAGAAAAATGAAGGTCAGATTAAAAGATTACCAATCTAAAGACAGATAAAACAAGCAGACAGCCTTAATACTTATGAAAAACAGGATACGGAATAAACAGAAGAAGATAAAAATAATTTATGTGCCCTGAAAAAATAAACAATTTTATATATATGATAAAAATTAGTAAGTATATTTCATTGGCCAGGCATTATGCACAAGACTGAATAAACATAAGCTCATTTCATTCTTACACCAGCAGTCTTAGGTGGACATAATACCTCCTCCCACTTTCTAGATGAAGAAATAGAGATCTGAGAAACTAACCAACAACAGCTGTCAGACAAAGGTCAGTGGCGCTGCTGTGGAAAAAGCGAGAGGAATGTATGAAAAATACTGCGCCAGAATCATAAAACTGAAGGAGTGACAGCTCAGTTTCTCTAGAGCTTTAGGAATACTGGTCACAGAAAGACCAATTATTCATTTCTTTGTGGAAGAAGAGAACAGAGGAAACAATGTTTCAGTTACAAGAAAGTCCAGATTCCTGGTAAAAGATGGGTGTGCTTTTAGAATTAGTGCCCTTCAGCAGCCCACCAACAAAAACCAGACTAACAGCTTAAGGTCAGTTCCTTGTGGCTTAAAAGAGAAAAGGTGGCCCAGAAGCACCCGCCATCAAAGAAAACAAGAAGCTAGCGAGAAAATAATACAGAAGAAAAGTAATAAAGCTCACTGAGACAACTTGAAAATATTGCTCCTGGAACAGCTGTGTTTACCTAGTGAGTCAGAGGCTGAGTGGATGATCTGGGTCCTGCCTGCCAGTGCAGAGAAGCAGACTCTAAAGTGGAGGCGATTAGCTGTGGCTTGGGGTAGCAGGGAAAACCACCGTATCATTAGCAGTTTCGCGGGTGCTCGGGGCAGCTGACCACTGGGAAGCGGCATTTGGCTGCAGAAGAGTTTCCATACCAAATGCCTCAGTTTACGTAGAGGCACAAAAAAAAGTTATGCCATCACTTGTCCACTGTAAAGTATCAAAATCCTGTTATTCAGGTATAATGCAGCCTTTTACAACTTTTACCAAAAAGGGGATTCAATTATCTTCTGCAATTCTTGATAATATAATAAGGGCATTTAAAGATACTAGATAGAATTTTAAAGGCTTTAAAATACAGACACCCCTTGTTTTACGGTGAGATTACATCCCAATAAATTTATTGTAAATTTAAAATACTAAGTTGAAAGTGCATTTAATTCTCGTAACCTACTGGACATCACAGAGTATGTGCCGTGTACCACCGCAATGGTACAGCTGACAGGGAGCTACAGCGTCACAAGAGCACCACACCTATTATGGCCTGTCTAGGAAAAGGCCAACATTCAAAGCATGGTTTCAATGAATGTGTCATTTCCATGTCATCAGAAGCTCAAAAGAATCATCTGGAATCATCTTAAGCTGGGGAGCATCTTGACTTTCAAAAGTGCTTTCCCATGTATTATCAACCTATATTCGAAACAACTGTGTAATAGGTACAATAGACATCCAGCATTTTGAAAGTAGATTGTTTTGAATTAGAAGAGATCAAAACTACAGCAATGTAAATGAACTGAGCAATCTGAACCAAACTAATTAAATATGGAGTACTGCACATCCACATCTGTCCAAGATGTTTCCATCACGAGGACTCATACCAGCAACCCCACCCTACACTATTTAGAAAACTTGGGCCAACTCCCATAAGAGTTTTTAATCCACAAATATTTGTACATCTAAGACTTTTAAAACCTGAGGCCTCTGATTAAAAAAAAAAGAAA
>NW_004524712.1:2365398-2370012 GCF_000260255.1 Octodon degus
TGTGCCTAAGGAGAGTCACATGGGGAGAAAACCCTCTCTCAGGCTTTCACAGAGAGCACACCGGCCAAGCAATGGCCGTGACTCATCCACATGGCTGCACTGACAAAGGTTCTACAGTCTGAGGTGCAGGATCTCAGGATGGATCCTGGGGGGATTTCACTGACCTTCTCAGACCAAAAGGCTATAACTCTTGTTGTACAGGTCCTGCTTTACCTTGGTCTTAACCATCCAGTAGAAAAGTATGAAGACAAAATATAGGAAGTAGAGTCATGCTGTTGTGTTGAGCTGTGGGGGACTCAGGTCGATAATTTCTGACATTGCCAGTTGAATGGAAGACCCAGTGCTATTATGGGCTGCTGGACTCTTTTTGAATATTTTGCTGAGTTTACACACCTATAATATTCAATAACGGAACTTAGAAAAAATGGGGTATACGGATGAATGTCCATTTTGTATCTGTGTATTCAAAGTAGTTAGGATAGATATATAGTTGCATTCTCTTAATGAATAGCATGATTTGTTCTGATGGTGTTTATAAATAGGATCTCAAGTCCACATCTTGTACAGCAATTAACCACTGAGAAGAATATATGCAGTGTGTTATTTGTTGAATCTGTACTTCCGATTTGGTTTGGAACTGTCTCATTGCTATCTGTTTATCAATAAAATTTTGAAAAAAAATAAAAAGAAAATAAAAGAAAATGAGGACCAGCATGCTGGAATTCAGTGCGGCTCAGATCCCTATGCAAAGTCAGTTACAGACATGCTGTGTAGCCAGCAACCCATCCTCCGGCCTACGCGTGCCCACACACTGGCAGCACAGTTCACACTTGGAGAACTGACTTGCATGAAGGCCTGAGGGGAACCAGCCCATGACACCCAGCATGGAGGTCTAAAGCCACAGCCCAGTTATGCAGAAGAACATGGATTACAGATTAGGCACAGACCTGGATCCCATGGGCTCTCTAACCTGTGGGCTAGAGAATCCAGGCAGAAAGGGGCACAAAGAGCCCTCTTTAAACCAGAGGCGTGGCAGGGAGTTCAAGGTGCCCACTATGAAAGGCAGTACTGGATATTCTGCCTCTCACAAGGCAAACAGCAACAATCTCTACCCAACTGAGCAGGTGCTGGGAAATACTACTGTAAATGCCTACTGATGAAAGGTTTGAATTTTAACTAAGTCAACTTTAAGTTAATTTTAAATAATATTAATGTATATTGTATATGGAAGTACTTTAAAATTATATAGTTTTTAAGTCATCATCATGAAAAATAGAATATAAACTAGAAATAGCATACATCTCATTAGAAAAATAACTTTGGGCAAGATAGGGGAAACCAATACATCAAGCTCCTGACTTACAAGCAAGGTCTGCTATGGGAAACGTTGTTAGGCAGGATTTGGATTTGTTTGTAACCCAATACAGTGAGTCATACAGTATACCTGTGACTCTTACACAAGACACCTATGACAGCTCATAACTTGAATGTTGACAAATCAGCACTCACTACACATACAGGTATTACTTGATAAGACCATGAGTTTACATTCTCAATGAAGGCTAGCCCTTTAGACTTAGAATACTGTAGTTATCAATGGTTGATCTAAAAAAAAAAAAATGCCTCAAATAAAATTTTAAGTAGCTGTCTTGGTTTCTTTTTTCACTACTGAGATAAAATACCCAACATCCCAAATCAAGGGAGGAAAGGTTTATTTAACACAGTTTGTAGCTCCAGGGCAGGGTGGAGTGGTGGACAGGCAGAAGACAGCAAAAGCAGCTAGAGAGGATGGGGAGCAAGCCTCTTTTTGTCCCTAATATTGTATGCAGGTTAACCTACCTAAGGTGGGTGTAACATTCACACCTTTCATCTCAGCATTAGACCATTAATCAATCACCAAGTCTAGATTCAGCCACCTCCAAAAAGCCTGCCCACATGACCACATGAGGCTTTGGGGAGACATCCAGACACAAACTGTAACAGTAGCTCAGAAAGCCAAAAGTGTTACCCCAAAAAACTGGTTATATTTTGAACTTACTCCCAAAGAAAAGAATTTTCTATTTCATAAGCACAAATTTAACATACTTGCACACATCACAAAGGAGATCAAGGTTCATCTGACTCATGTACAGCCAAAATTCAGCTTTATATTTCACTGTCTTTAGGCAAAATATATACATTTAGAGAATACTCTACTCATTAAAATGACACATTTCAAACCATCTGTTCTTCTACTACCAAAAGACATCACTCACTTGAAACAAAATATAAAGGGAACTCACCCACTGTGAGAAATGCTTCTGCCTGCACGGTGCCCTGATCGTTGGTTGCTTCACAGATGTATCTCCCGGCATGTTCCTGAGAGACAGCCGGGATGGAGAGGGAGCTTGAGCCAGCTCGAGACATGACGAAGTAAACAGGCTCCAGGTCAAGGCCCCCAGGTCTTAGGAAGTGTGACTTCCGGGATTTGGACCTAAGGACTTGAGATGGATGACTGGTTATCAACCCGCGGCTGCCATACCAGCGAATGACCGGGACTGGCACTCCAGTGGCATTGCAGGACAGCGTGACAAAGTCTCCATCTGCCACCTTTGCACTTGCTGGCGCTGTGACAATAACTGGCTTGAATCCATGGCCTATTAAAAAATAATACATATACCAAAATTTAGGATGTAACAGTATCTACACCACAATACAAATTCATCTGATTGCAGAAACACGATACGAGAGAAATGATTGGAACAAGGTTACCTCCTTCCTTAGTTATCTTTTCAATTTTCACCAAGTAAAACTGTCAATAAAATAAAACTATTCATGGCTGTACACTCCTATACATTCCCTAGATAGAGTTCCTGTTCTTCAGGAAGAAATCTCTCAAGAGCCTTCCACTAGATAGATCTACTTACCTACTGCAAATATAGAATGGATTTCATCTAATATATTTTATATAGTCCTGCATAGCTATCATATTGAGAGCTCTTTATTGTTCATCCAGGAGCATATCACAACTTCTCTTGCCTTTTGAATTATGCACTTTGTTACTTCCTATATGCTACTTCTGGAAGTATTAAAATATTTCAAGTTTGTATAACTAGAAAATCTTACTTTCAGTTTTCAAAGGTATGTTTGCTAAGTATAAAATTCAAAGAGGAGAGATCTTTTCTTTCAGACCTGTAATTAGTCTAGTTTCTTATACACTTGGTCCTTTTTTATCTTTCTAATGTGGAATAAGATGCTATTTAATTTTGTTCTTCCATAGCTAATATTTCTTATGTATATGCTTTAATGATTTCTTTCTTTACAATAAGTTTTGGACAATTTCATTTTTGTGTATCTTGGTATGATTTTATTTAAATTTCTTGTGCAAAAGGTTCATTTTTCTTGTAATTGCGGTATAATAAGTTGAACTAAATTCAGAAATTTTAAATCTTTAAATATTTATTGCCTACTTTCTACTTTGAGAATTCTAGTTATATGAATGTAAGTTTCTTGGTTTTGACATAGTGAACTATTATGACTGATCTGTAAATTCTTTATTTTTATTTTGGACAATTTTTATTGTTATTTTCATTTATGTTTGTAAATAATTTATTTTCAATTTGCAATCTATTAAAAAAATTAAAATTAAAAAAAACAAAAAAGTAACAAGGCCAAGGGACCACAGACTGAAACTCCTAAACATGAAGCTAATAAATCTTCCCTTCTTTAAATTAATTACCTTGGGTATTTTGTCATAGTGAACAGAAAGTTGACTAACATAGTCCACTTTTGTTTATATAGCAAATTATTTTCATAAAATTTATCAGTCATTATTTTTAATCTCTGTAAGACTTATAGCTGTGTCTTTATTTCTAGTATGTTTATATGTATCTGGCTTCTTTATACTTAATTTTGCTAGACTTACCCACTTTAAAACCCTTTACAAAGAACCAATTTCTATATTTATTGATCCTGTTTTAGCTTTGTTTTCTATTTAATTGGTTTCTGCTCTTATCTAATTTCTTCTATTTTTAAAAATCTATTCTATTGTTTCTTTACTCATTAATTTTCATCATTTTCTTATTTGTTTCTTTGTTTTTGGTGGAACCGGGGATTGAACTCAGGTCCTTGTGCTTGCCAGGGAAGCGCTTATTTCACTGAGCCATCTCCCCAGCCCTCATTGTTTTCTTTTATAAGCAAATAAGGCTACTGATTTCCTCCTAAATCCCATTTTGGCTATTACAAGATCTGACCTGTGGCATATTCATTATCATTCACTTTAAAATATTTTAAATCTATACTACGATTGTTTTTTTAATCCAGCCATTTGAAATTATAATTTTTTTTTAAGACACATACAAAGGCTTTATTTGCAGAACAGAAGGAATTTAATCAAACAGGCCAAATCCCATGTCATCATCAGACTCCTCCGACTCTTCCTTCTTCTCTTCTTTCTTCTCTGCTGCAGCTGGGGCAGATCCAGCAGCAGGAGCTGCAGAACCAGGAGCAGCAGAGACAGCCACAGCGCTCCCAGCCGGCACACTGGCAAGCTTGCTGATCCCCTGGGCGATTACATCTTCAATGTTTTTCCCATTTAGCTCATCAATGACCTTATTGAGCCGGTCATCTTCTGTC
>NW_004524712.1:2370292-2384109 GCF_000260255.1 Octodon degus
AAAGGACTGAGCTAGGGCCAGGCCCCCTGGAATTATAATTTTATATTTCCAAACATGGGAAGTTTTTAAGTTATCTTTTTATTATTAAGTCCTAAATTAGCTACAGCAACATAAAAAATGTGATCTGTAATGATTCTTTGAAATTTGAAGTTTTTATAACATATAAACAACTAATTTCCATAACATGTAAAGAGTCGTAATAAGTATTTAAGACAAAGGCCAAAAAACACAGTTTTTTAAAAGGGACAAAAGATAAAGAAACATAAAAACAACATAAATCTAAAAGGCTCCTTAGCTCAAAACGTTACCTAACTTCACTCATAATGAACAAACAAACAATATGGTCTACAAGCGCTTTTTTTCTTTTTTTTAACTCATTGGATTAGTAAAGTTTTTTAAAAAACAAAACAACTTTGGTGGTACCAAAGATTGAACTCAGGTCCTTGTGCTTGCCAGGCAAGCACTTATTGTACTGAGCTATCTCCACGGCCCTAAAAAAAACTTTTGACAATATTCTGAATTATTGAGGGTATAAGGAAAGAAGCAAAGTTATACATCACCTCCAAGAATAAAACCCATCACAATTAGGAGAAAAATCAGTAAAACCTATCAAAACTTTCAACTCATTCATGGTTTTATTCTAGAAGGTCATCTCTAGGAACCTCTTACTGATATTAAGACATGTACAAAGCAATCTTTATAGGACATTCATTAAGAACTATTTGTAATAGCAAAATATTAGAAACAGTTTATTACAAATTGTTACAACTGTACAATAGGACACTAAACAGCCATCCTTGAAACAAGAATGAAATACTCTTATGTACCATAAGGGAAGATACCTAAGATACATATTAGGTCAACATTCCAAGGTAAGAAGGGCTGCGACCACTTATGAAAAAGTTAGAAAGAATGCTGTCACAAAACGCACACACACAACATGCTTGTGTGCGCCACACAGCACCAGGCTGCAGCCGTGCCAGCTCCAGGATGCTCAAGAAGCCGGCCACCAATTATTTCTCAATACTGGTTGTGGAACAGGAGCAGAAACTTTACCGTAAAATTGTATAGTATCTGTTGAAAACATTTTTAAATTCTATTTTATTTTGTCTTTAAAATTTTCTTCTGATTCTTTTCCCTAGTCCTGGGAATGGAGCCCCAGAAACCAGGGCCTCATGACTGCTAGGCAAGTGCTCCACCAAGGAAGTACACCAGCAGCCTAAAAGCGATGCTTTTTGTTTTCGTGTTTAGGGTAGGGTCAGATGGGATCCTCCTGTTCTCAGCTTCCCAAGTGCTGGGATTATAGGCATGTGCCACCACACCTAGTCTCAGTCCCGTCTCAGTGCACCCCAGGGGCGGGGCCCACACAGCACCCCCGACCGTGGCTTCTGCGCTCTGCCTAAGCAGGCACTTTAGCCCACTGAGCTACCTCACCAGCCCCTTAAAGGCCATTTTTCAATAAGCCTGATTAAATAAGGTGGTTTCTACACAGAAATGCAAACCTGCCAGTAGTAAAGAAGATGGTAAGTGAATAATAGTTCTAGCATAGTGATAGGACTGTAATAGTGAAAACCGACTCTCTTTAGTTACTACAAAAGTCTGCTTGTGAAGCAAGTGTCCTATGATTACATGACCTACAGGCTTACCCTGCTCAACTTGAAGTCTCCCAGTGGACTGCGTAAAGCCAATTCCATTATCCGCTACACACTGATACAGTCCAGAGTCATCCATGGTGACAGCAGTGATTTTCAGTTTGTTTCCTGCAGTTAGATGTCGGGGGGAAGGATGAATGGGCTGCGCATTATGAAACCAGGTACAGTTGGGGACTGGGTTCCCACGAACAGCACAGGTAAAATGCACTGTGGCACCCAGAGGCACCGTTTGGTCCTGTAGTCCTTTAGAAATTGAAGCGTGTTCTGAAAGTAAAACACATAAAGTAAACTGTAGTCCCAAGATATATGTTTTAAATTATCACACAAGTCTTATAAAATCTTTCTACCAATAACAACTTGAAAACAAGTTGTATTCTTTATTGTCATTCTTCCATCTGCTGTGATCATCAAGAAAAAATCAGGAATATATTTTAACTTCCCACTAATAGGATAAAGCATATGTTACTAATAAGTTATAGTCTCCTTTTTTAGTTTGATCCACCCGCTTCTCTCCCCTAACACACATGAATATACACATGTGCACACAAATACTTTCTGATCCTGGGCTTCTCGTAGCATTTACTTCAGGTGATTAACTTAAAGTAATAGTCTCCCTAGATTTCATGCTAAACAGGAGCCAAAGAAGAAAAATTCTTTTCATTTTAAATTATTTTTATGGCCAGTTCATCTTTGAAATTAGGTACATTAAGAAGGAAAAAAAACCCACAAATCGGGCCTTACATACACCTCTCAGCGAATTCTTACAGTTCTCTTGCCATCACCTTGCTGCTAACTACCTGCGACTATTGTGTATACCTAAAATATACCAATAAAATATGACTTTAAAAAGATACACATTAAAAACATAGGATTAAAATAATGCAAATTTTATGAGCTAACCTAGATGGAAAGCATGCCAAAAGGGGAAAATTTTTTAAATTAAACAGACTGAGTGTTTTCTAAGGTAACAGTTTCCAGCTACGGCCGGACACAGCAGACACAACTCAGAAGCTTCTGCTGAAGTGTGAGTCATGAAGAGGGGAGCCTGCGCTGTGCATCAAGTAATCAGGTTGGGGCGGGGTCCTAAGACACCCCTGAGCACTGTTCTGTGCCAGCCAGAAGCAGCCCAGTTCCAGGCTTGAGAAAAATGATCACTGTTCTGGCTCCTGGTGCAGATATTTCTAGATAATTCATGTTTCATTCTGAGCCCCACAAATATCCTTCTGATCTGCAAAACGTTCAGATTTGAAAACTAAACAAAAGAAACACTAGAGAAGCAACGTCTTACCAAGCACATTAACCATGTAAGTGACATGCTTTATGTCTCCAGACCTGTTGCCCACCACACAGGAATAGTTTCCAGAGTCTGCCGGGTCAATGCTTGCTGTGGCAAGGTGGGAATAGAGGCGCCTCCAATTGCTCCCCAGCACAGCGTCTTGGCCCTCCCGCAGCCAGTGCACTTGGGAGGCCGGGACCCCTGTCACCACGCACTCCAAAGTTACAGGGCTGTGAGAAAGCACAGCTAACGCCTGGGAAAGGGTGGGGTGAAGAATGTGAAAACCATCTGGCGAAGGGCCTGGAAGAGGATGAGAACACAAAATACCATCACTACAGTTCACAGCCAATCTTCCTCAGCACACTTTGAGCATCACCACGTTCCCACTTACTTTTCTTTATACAACAAGGGCCAACTGGGTAGCAAAATCATACTCAGTGAAGTTTAAAATGAAGACTTTGTGGTCCTTCGGAGCTACTTCTGAGTTGGAATTTTGGAAATGTGAAATTCTCAAGTCTAGAAACCCCTCCTTTATACTGCTGCACTGATGTGACCTCAACTAAGAGCCACAATCTAAAGCCAGCCATGATTTTTATCATACCTGATATGAAAGGAATGAGAATAGATACATCTTTTTCTCACAATTCACATTTGAATTTGATTACCACCAATTTGATTACCACCACTATAAGGTTTTTATATTTTAAAAATATGCATGATACTACTCTATAATCCACTGATACATTTACTTTGTTTGTAAGACTTTGCTAAGATAAAGCAAACAATATCTGAAAAAAGAAATGAAAAAGAAAATGAACTGTTCTGGGCCAGCTTTTTACGAGCAACACTTCTGAGAACTAGTTACTGTCTTTCTCCCAAATACTTACGACTCACAAGGAGCTTCTGGCCAATAGGCTCAACTTTGAGTTCATTGGTGACAGGATTGTAAGCTGCACATTTGTACGATCCTTTATCTTCTGAGGATATATTCAAAATCTGAAGGTTTCCTGATGGGAGGATTATATACTTCCCTGAGAGAGGAAAGGAGTCCAGTTAGGCCTCACGCTTTCGAAGATCATCACAACACAACTAAAAGGAGCAAAAGTTAACAGCTGTACTTTAGATTGACATAGAAGACCAGCAACAAATAAGTGATTAAGAAAAATGCACTAGATCAAAGAAAGAGAAAGTGAGGCAGAAAAGAAAACCAAAGGTTAACAGTACCAGTGGAACAAAACCAGAAACATTTTTAACAGAAGATGAGTTTGAAAGCAGAAGTGTGTTTGGACAAAAATACAATGACCGCAGCTACCACCTTGTCAAATGTCTACGTGTAACGCCAGGTGCTTGGTAAGCCTTCACCGCCTACTTGCTCTTTTCAGTAACTATACGCCGGGTAGCTATTTTCTGCTAGGCCTGGTTCAGGCACAGGTGACACAGCAACGGAGGAAGCAGATCAGAACGCTGCATTCATGCAGCTAACATTCCACAGGAAAGGGGTACGGAGAAAAGGGACACAGCAAACAAGCAGGCAAAAGTAGGCAGAAGACCTATCAGAAAGGATAAATTCCTTAAATAAAAACAAAGCTGAACTAGAGCAACAAGGGCTATTTTAGAGAGGCCCAGGCAGGCAGTCTGTTGTTCCTAAGGAATGAGAGCTGAGTGGGGGCCAGGATGAATCAAGGCAGCAAGCTCTTGGGGTCTGCAACTGTGGTCACTCCTGTACACACAGAGCTCGCTAGTGGGCTATGTAATAAGCTTCTGTGTGTGCTATTGGCTTCTCACGAAAGGACTCACCTGTCGAACGCTTCAGCCATCTTCCCCGGATCTTATAGCGCACTTCGGCTTTGGGGTTACTAGGCGGTACCTGGCAGCCAATGAAACCCGTGCTTTTCTCTTCCGCTGTAATAACATGCTTTGCTGATGAGTCAAAATCACCAAGAACTGAAATAATAGATAAATAAATAAATGCAAAACTGAATCCTTAGGAGAAATTTTTAAATCAGAAACATTTGCAGTATAGTCTGGTATAGCAACTAATCCCAGTCCTGACAGTAGCATGATCTTTGTATCTGAGAAAACAGCTGAGGCTACCTCGAAGGCTACCAGCTAAGTTGTTACTCTTTTTTTTCAGGTATCACTGTTTTCAGAAAACTGTAAGAAAAACAAATTTCTTCTAAAACACCAGGAAGAACTATAAAGCATAATTATTCCCATTCTGTCACACTAAATCCTTTTCAATCCAGGCTCTCATTAAAGTCATTTTCTCCACTGGCGATTACTCAAATTGCAATAAACTGGCTCCTGGGAATGAACCTAGGACATCAAAAGCCAAAGAAGTGTAACGTTTAAATGTTTTGAATATACTGACTCAGTCTCTGTTCCTTTCCGTTTAAATTCACTTCAGATGAGCCCGCACGAAGGGCTCTTTATTATCTCCCAGTGCCCCAGGAATGCAGCAGCCACCGCTAGGAAGCCAGCGCTCCAGGGTGTGTCTTGGAGCTGTCTATGGGTCACAGCTCTACGAAAACATTTACTCTTCTCAGTTATGACAAACTCACTACTCCCAGGGAATCTGATTTATTCTGTAAGCAGGGGTGCCCGCACAAAAACGTTTCCCATTACTGGGAGCCATCACCATTTGAAAGGCAGATGGCTCAAACTTACTAAGAAAAACCACACATTCCAGATTTTCCATAAGTTTAATACTCAAAATTCCTTTCTTTAAAGTCAGTTATTTTTTTTCCTGTGTCTTTAGCCTGGTTTCAATTAAACAAACAATCACTCAGTAATCAAGGCAAACAAAACAATGAGATGCGACAGAAAGATAAAGCACGGCATGAAGTAACGTTAGTGTCAAAACAGCTTTTTTGTTTTTACTGACATTAAGGACATTTAAAGACTCACAAAGAAATTGTTTAGAACTCATTGAAAACTGTCTTATCCAGGAAACTGAACAAGCACCCCTCACTTTCCATACCCTCACTACAGGTGAAGACGCAGGCGGGCCACAGAAGTGCAGGTGCACGTTCTCAAGTTATATGCACCATCAAGTCAAGGCTGGGCAGGAGCTCCTAAGACTCCTACCAACACACGTCTCATGCCTGCCGAAGCCCGTGCTTTCCCGCAGTTCAGAAACAGCACCAACAGCTAACGAGGCCGGAAGGAACCTACCTGCGAGGGACACTGTTGCGGGGCTGCTCACAACTGCGCCTATGCTGCTGTTGGCAACGCACTGGTAGGAACCCGAGAGGGAGGGGTTAAGAGAAAGAATCGCCAAAGTCCCCTGCTGAAGTTTAATCTGCTCCAGGTTTCCATCCAATCTCTTTCCATTATGCAACCAGGAGATGTGAGCAGTCACAGGGTTAGCAGAACAACGTAGTATTACAGGTCCACCAAGCTTCTGGACAGCCGGAAGTGGCTCAGAAATAAAGTAAGGCACCAGGTCTACAAAGGAAATGGACCCATACACAAGAGGGTGAAGAGGGCGAGGAGAAGGACAGACAGAGAGAAACAGGGGTACATCAACTGCCTTTCTGTGGAGTACAAGGAAGGCAATCTCTTCATCTATGTATGTGGAAGCTCTTGACGCTTCAGAATTTTTATGAGCCCATCTTTTGGAAGAAAACAGAGCAATTGTATTAGCCTAGGACATATGTTAAAGTTAAGTAAAACAGACAAGAATACTTATAAATAAATATAGATAAATAGATAGCTAATACTAATTTTATGAATGGAAAAAGTAAACTGCTTTTTAACAAAGTAATTTGTAAGAAATGAAAGTTAAATGCCTGAAAAATAAAGATGCCTTTCAAAAAAGAACTCTCTATTTTAACAATAAGATGTTCTGTAAATAAAGACCGATACTTCATTATTTTATGATTTTAATATAAAATGTTTTATTATGAATATAAGATATTTTAATATAAAATACTCCACAATTAAGAAAATAGTTAAGCCATACTGAAATACAAATGCTGGCCTTTCTGGGCATGAAGGCTTCCTATTTATATCTAGTATTTGACATAGTTTCATTTGTTGTATCTATTCCTCCAGGAACTTAAGCAGGCAAGAGTGAGTCTTGCACCAGAATAACAAAAGAGATTCCCTCCTCCTCCTTCCCAACATTCAAGGGAAGCAGCAATGATGTTGATCTGATGGGATAAAATACTTAAAAGAAAAAAAACAATAGTTCTATCTCTTTTAATCAGAAATAAGGATTAAAGAAAGTGTCTTTTTGATAGCTCAGTGGAATAAGTGCATGCCTGGCAAGCGCAAGGTCCTGAGTTTGATCCCTGGTACCAAAAAAAAAAAAAAAAAAAAAATCATAATAGAAATAAAACCAATGAATCAGTTTTCCTTTACCAAGTCTAATGTTACTACACAGGGCTTTTAACCGTTAATAAATACTATTCAATCAACAAACATCACGATATTTATACATGTATCTTCACTCAAGTCTAAAAAACAATAAACATCACAATACTTGTATATACATCTTTACATAAGTCTAAAGTAAAAAACAATACGTGTGGGCCATTTTTCAGTCTGAGGCTTGTATAGTCTTAACAATAAACAGATTCAAACTTTCCAGTAACTCAAAGAAGTAAATTAGCTGAGGTCAGGAGAGAAAGTGCCAGGCTTGGCATGTGAACCAAGCTCACTCACTACAAGCTGAACATTATACCATACTGATTCTACAGCTTCTCTCTGGTGGTGTGTAGTTGGCACTTTATTCCTGCTATCCTTTCCAAATTCAGAAATCAGTATGCAACGTGTAGCACATCACCTCACTGATAAAAAACACAACTAAAAATACTTTTAAGGTGACAAATTACAAAAACAATAAATTATAAGGACAACGATGGAAAGAGCTCCTAATGCCCAAAGCACTACTAAGAAGTCCTTAATGTCCTTAATCAAGTTTTTAAATCATGTTGCACATCAAGAAAATTTCAGAAACATTTTGCACACTGCTATTATTGGCAACATATTGAAATCAAAATTTGCTTTTTACATGATAAGGATGAGGGAAGGTTTCACCCAAAACCCCACAACTGTCCTCTTACCTGAACTCGCAGAAGAACATGGAATCAAAGGGATAACGTAGAGCAGCGTCCATAAGGGTCCAGGATCTGGATGCATAGCGCCAGGTTTCCAGAGAATTAGTAAGACAGATTTCCAGAGAAAACCCAGGCCTTCACTCACTAGAAAACATTAAAAAGAAAAAGAAAGACAAAAACTAAACCACAAAATCCACTGAAATCTTTCTTCTGAATCACCGGAGCTGTGAGTGTGGTGGTTGCCCACTCCCGTGAGAGCTCTGCACAGTTTCTGTCACCTCCTGGGCACTTAACGATCCACAGCACCTCAACTCACAAATCTAGAGATATTAAATTACAGTTGGAAGTTTTATTCATTCTCATACAACACCTTTTATTCTAGAGTGCTAGTCATTCCAAATGAATACCTCCAACTGCCTCTAGTATCTATTTATACAATTCACACGCAACTAGGCAAGTTGTATTCTTTCTCATCACTCCCAAAACAACAAAGTCATACCCACAAATATATGGTGCTTCCTATGTGCCAGGCCCCAGGTCACTGCTTCTGATATACTGATCCTCCTCTGACACAGGTGTTTCTGATTTCTCTTCCCTTCCCTCAGAGGGAGACTTGGGCTCATGGATTGTTCAAACAGAAAGAATACCAAGTGTTGGCCTATTCTGGAATTGAATTTGACATTCAGGGGTCACAGTTGTATCAGCCAGGAAAAGAACAGTGAGGGATGAAGACAGGAAGGCTGGGCCAGACTGCACCCAGTGTTGAAGGTTGTGTGAAAGTTATAGAACTTATTCTAAATGCCTTTGAGGACTTAAGAGAAGGAGAGTGATGTATCTCATTTATGCTTTAAAAAGACCACCAGCTAATGGAAAATATGCAAAAATGAGAGAGGCAAAATGACAGGGAATAACATGGGAAGAAATCCAGAAGAATGCCACATCCAGGGAGTGAAAACCATTTCTGGAAGAGAGTTGTCAAAGTCTCCAACACCAGAGAAATACATTGGGAAATACATTATATTAAGGAATTCAGGAGACAGCAGGGCATGGTGGGTGAGGCCAGCCAGTTTTCATCACCTATGGAGGCAGTGAAAACCACCAGGAGGCAGAGTATCCTAAAGGCAGAACAAAGATTTATTGAGGTGTGGGTGTGGAGTGGGAAATAAAAGAATGTGTCAAGGGTAACTTTTTAAAAGTAAGGAAGGGGCCACAGAGACAGCTCAGTAGTCTAAGCACCTGCCTAAGTAAACTCAAGCACTCAGGTTGAATCCTGGCACCACACGCCATGCTGCTCCCACCCCAGGTACACTGAGCCAGCCACCAAGACAGCATGGTGGCACATACCCGTAACCCCAGCACTGGGGAGGCTGAAACAGGAGAATCACGAGTCCAAGCTGTGTAGTTAGACCTTGTACCAAATGCATAAAAATAAAGGTGAAGAAGACCAGAGTAGGGGACACAGAATGACAAGGGAGAGAGCCAGCCGCTCAGTTTGGCCAAGGTAAGTTTGAGATAGCCGTAAGACACCCAAGCGCTACACTGTGACATGGATCTGTGAGCCTGGCACCGTGGGGAGAAGTGAATTCCTTAATATAATGTATTTCCCAGATGTATATTAAACAGCAGTAGTGAAAACTACCATCTCACTTGAATTTAGTATATTTTAGTTATATTTTTAATTTCTTGTGCATTTATTTATTCTTATTGTTAAAAATAAGCAAAAGAACCTTAAGTGCTTGCCATATGCCAGGCATTACGTCACACCAGGTTATTATTTCTGCCAATTCTGCCCCATGTTAGACAAAGAACCCACAAGTACACTCAACACGTAACAACTGCCGTATTAACGATACTGGGGAAGTGAAAACCTTTTCTGCACCCTCATCCCATAAAGAACGGTTAACCTTAACACTGGGTGAAACAGCACACTAACAAAGCAAGATGCCTTACACGTGACTCTACTCAGTCAACAGCATCTCGCAGGATCTGCCATTCTCTGGGCCAGGTACAGCAAAACCTAAGCCGCAAACTCAAGTCTATGGTTTACTGACATCAGGTCACGGACTGCCTTTCTCCTTCTTGCTGCTGATCTCCTTTGAAAAGTAGGAGAGGACACACGGACTGGCAGCACTCACCAACAGAAGGCCCCAGCTGTGGGCAAACCCGTTTGGCTTATTTGAACTCTCACTTGGTTCCAGGATAAGAGGCAACACACACTGCTAGTGAGCAGTCAGGGCAGTGTAAACACTCAAGCCACTTGCTAACAGGAGACTCTTCCCCTAGAGAAGGAGGCCAGGGAGGGTTGCTTCCACCTTTCCTGGAATCTGTCTTTATTAGAAAGCAGTGAAACAAACTTCAGAGGCAAGTTTAACCTTAGCACATGACCTACTACAAAGTTTCACCGCTCGCTGTTGCTACCTAAGTAATATCACCAGGAATCTCCTTTGTTACATCTGTCTGCACTGGCTACTCAACATACTCTCAGGTGATTTGGGAAGTTAGTAAGAATCTCTGGTCATAAAAGCTGTTTACTAAATATTTGAATTGGCTTGTATTTATCCATATCAAGCTTGCCCAGTTTTTTAGAAAACTGAGACAGTGAGAGTAAGGAGCTGGGAGGCTGTTGTTGCTATACAGTTCAGATAGCCTGAAATTATACTCCACAGTTGCCATCAGGCCCTGAGGTGCAACCCACTGACCACAGAGGACAGGAGATGTGCCCAAAAGCACCTCGGGAAGATCACTCAGTGCTGTGTCGCTTTCAAAATACTAGATCAAAAAAGAAGCTGCTTCATGAGATTAGTGTCATTGATATTTGACTAATAAGTTATTACAAAGCCAAATATGTATTACCTATAATTCCCCCTGTACTTCCCTAGCATGAACAATTACTTTTGTTTAGCCAAGTTTATCCCAATTAAACGAGGCTCCCATCACTTGACACATAGGAGCATGGACTATAAATGTGTATCATCTCTCATCCATTAAAAACTGACCTTCAAAAGACAACAGTCATCAATTCCTCAATTAGGATTGAGGAACTGGTTGTTCTCCCACCTCCTCTCACTCCATCTGCAAATAACACCGCAGAGACAAAGTCCAGGAGAGGAGCACACCGACCCAACACCCTCACAGCCCACTGGGCACAGCCTTTGCCGAAGGCTGCCTGACCTCTGTTCTAGAATGCACAGAATTTAAATATCCTCAGTAAAACCTGAATTCTGATGCAAGTCACATCCGAACAGATTCTGGATTGAAATCATATTGTCATTTTATAAACTTCAGCATTTCTCTCACTCGAACTTCTTAGAAATACCCAGTGTTGAGCCAGCCAACTAGTTCAGCACATTAAGTGCCTGCTTTGGCAGATGCAGGGCTGGGGGTTCAATCCCCAGTGTGCCGTGCCAGCCCTGCCCCCAGGGCATGCTGAGATGGTGATTGAGACGGGGCACAGTCGCACATACCTGTAATACCACTGCTTGGGAGGCTGAAAGCAGGAGGATCATCACGAGCCTGATCTGTATAAGGAGACCCTACAGACCCTCTACTAAATACATTATATACACACACACACACACACAAATCTCCATCCCATGTTGTCAGCAATGCTTGGTGCTATTTTAAACAAAACATTCAAGGTTTTTTTCCCATATATTTCACAACTGTATCGGAGTGACCCTCCTATCTCAGCCTCCCCAGCACTGAGATTATAGGCATGTGCCACCACGCTGAGTCTCGGTGGCTGGCTTAGCATGCCCAGGGCGCAGAGCCAGTGCAGCATGTGGTGTCGGGGATTGAACCCTAGTCCCTACACTTGCCTAAGCAGGTGCTTAGTCTGCTGAGCTATCTCGCCTGCCCACAACAAATATTTCTGATTTTTTTTGCAGAACTGGAGATTGAACTCAGGCCCTTGAACCTCCCAGGGAAGCGTTTATTCCACTGAGCTATCTCTCTGGCCCCTTGAATATTTTTAAAGTAGAAACTTATTAACAGAAAATTTCTAAAGCTGCCCATTGAACAAAAGAACTTATAATTCAGTACAGAATGTGTGGAAAATACATTAATGTACAAAAAAACCCTCCAAACATACAGATAACTTCAGTACTTTGATACATTTCTTTTCTTTTTTGTATTTTAGGGAAGGGCCTATAGGGTGTTCCGGGTCTCACTACTAGATCAGACTCACAGTGATTCTCCGATTTACAGCCTCCCAAGTGCTGGGATTATAGGTATGTGCCACCACGCCCAGTCTCAATCTTGTCTTAGCATGTCTCCAGCTGGCAGGGTAGACCCGGGGATCAAACCCACCCATCCACCCCTCCACCTCCCACACCCCCAACTCCTCCCCCTTCCCCCCCACCCCCATGCTCACCTGCTTGTAGGTGCTTTAATCTGTTGAGCTATTTGGCCGGCCCTGATACATTTCTTTTCTAATCCTTATCATGTATGTATATACTTACACAGCTGAGATCATAACATGTAATAACTTTAAATCCTTTTCATCATTAGATATCAAACGATCCTTCATGGCCATTATTTGTCTCCCATCCAAGTATGAACCAGGACCGACGCTGCTTAGCTTCCAAGATCAGAGGAGACCAGGAGCATTCCAAATGGTATGGCCGTAGACTCATGGCCATTATCTGTAACAGCTGCAGAAACTCAATCATCGGATGGATATTCTAATCTACTTAATCATTTCCTTTTTATAGTTACACTACTTTTTAACATATGTGTATGTTTGCTATTACACATGACACTGCCATGACTGACCATCACTGCCCATAAATCTTTAGCCACTCCTAATTATGCCCTTAGATTTTTAGAAGAGGAATTACTGGGTCAAGAAATAGAAACACTTTTGAAGCTCTTGATACATCACCAAGCTATTTTCAAAGATGATGATGCCAGTGTAAAACCCTACACCAACAAGCACATGATGGTAACTCCTCCCATCTGTATGTTGTATCACCGCTTAGACCGCGGTAAGTGAACAGCTGAATGAAACACTTACATTTTGAGCTATTAATTAAAATGCTTGATGGAACATTACAAAAATGTTTACTGTCTAATCTATTAAGAATCTATTTTACCAATACTCTAACTTACACCAAACTAACAGCAAAAGAATGAAAGGCATGGAGATTGCAGGTCACATTTATCAAACCCTGTCCCTACTTGACCTTCCACTAACAAAATACACCACACAGAAAACCTCTGCTTTCCCCAAAATTATTTACTAAGTAGGATAAAGGCTTGGTGGTTTTAATGTGTAACATTTATTTCTCTAAAAATCATTTGTATGCAAAAATTTCTGACACTTTACATGAAAATATGCTGTCATTCAAAGAGTGCTATTCGGTCCAGGACTGTACTCCCACATCTCTATTGCGCTTCCTGTCCACGGACCATATAGTTCTATTTCCCTAACTTCGAGAGGTACTAAAATAACGGAAGGGGGCAGAACTTTAAATTGGGCTCGAGTCTGTATGTGATACACCACACAGTGCCGGCTTGACTCACTGGTCTCCTGCTGAGCTCACTGACCCTAGGACAGTCCTCCCACCTCCTGCTTATCTCCAGGTGAATCTTTCCCACAGTTCTGAGTGGCAGATTTAAGTGAGGCGATGTTCGATGTTCGCTGGTCACTTTGCTCTCAGGAAAGCCCCTAGTAGTACAGTCTCTCCAAGAAAAAGACTGTAAAGCAAAAGAAAAAAAGAGCAAAGTAGAGTGCCCCATTAAAACTACAAAGAAAGATGTATCTTTCTGCTTGCTCTAGAAATCTCTGGAGCACTCTCCAATCACATCTGGCAGAGCCCTGCTCTC
>NW_004524712.1:2384209-2411915 GCF_000260255.1 Octodon degus
CTCTCTCCCTCTCTCTTTCCCTCTCTCCCTCCCTCTCCCTCTCTCTCTGAATACTGAGGTCACAAAGAAGGGCTGGTATTTCCTAAGCTGAAGCTTTAAGGCCTTCCCTCCCACCTACATAGAAGGCAATTTGTTGGGATAACAAACTGCACTTTATATGCTGTCCAAGCTTAGCAGCATTTCTGTTGGCAAAGGGAGGCTAAAGGTATACCTCATCTTAGAATGGGAAAGGAAATACTTCCCCAACGTTTGCTTAACTTATTGTTCAGGCTGTGAACTTACTGCTTTTATAACCCCTCTTCAACATGCTGCCAGAATAATCCTTTGGGAAAAGTCCTTCCTGAATTTTTAGATTTGATTACTTTGCTTTTGAAGCATTGCCTCTGCTCTCCAAAGGACGATCGAGGCTGTCTTTTTGAATTATCCCTCTCCCCAGACACGTATGTCATACTTTCTCAGAGTCTGTCCTCCCCCCTCCAAGTTTAAGGAATAACTGTCTTTACTTTGTGAACAAAAATTTGGCTATTGGATCAGGATAGCTCTTCAAAAATAGAAAAAAAAAAAATATTGCTTGTTTCTTCTTAAAGGAATCTTATTCTGTGTGAAATATGCTCATTTCCTTCTTTCAAAACAGGATTTATCTCTATTTTCAAACTACCCATTTCAAAATATCTATTTATCAACTAATGAGAAAAATGAGTTTTTCATAGCAATTAAAAAGAAAAACTAGGGGCTGGGGAGATGGCTCGGTAGAATAAGCACTTCCCTGGTAAGCCTGAGTTCAATCCCCGGCTCCACAAAAAAAGAAAAACTAAAATATATTTACTTTAAAATTCTTGCAAGATTATTTTTGAGTAGTTTTAGTAGGGGAATCAAATGTGCAATACAGTTTAAAAAAAAACAAAAACCAAACACTGAACTACCTGGAATTCAATCCCATGCAATTTTATCTTACTATTAGGGTTTTTTCCATTCAGAATATTTAAATAAAATAGCTAAGAAACTAACATTTCCTATAAAACTTTTCAAAACAAATGCCAGTATTCTTTCGATCAGTTTGGCCCAGACATTGGACATCTACTTGGGATGTGATCCCGTGAGCAGTACAAGACAGGCCTGGCGTAATGCCTGTAATGAAGGAGATTGCAGCTCAACAGAAAAGAGGGGCATGAACCTAACTAAGTGCAGAACAAAGAAAAAAGTCGTAAGTGCAAAGAGAGCAAAAAGCACTGAGGGCGAGCTACAGGCACTCATCTTTTATTCAACAGATTCTCGATGCATGTCTACTATGTGCCAGGCTGTGGGCCTTGCTGGGCCTCAAACAAATGAGACACAGAATCCGCTGATACAATACAGACTTAGATCTAACATAGCAACTCTTCAGAGAGCAACTTTTTGCCATGGTAATTGTTGAAAAGTTACTTGTTTTCTTCTTACTCAGTGTAACAAATTTCCAACCAGAAACTCAAGAAAAACATTCTTAAAGGGGCGCTTGGCTATCACAGTTTCCAAGATGAACTCACCACTTGATTGGACATCATGATTTTTAGTTGAAAAGCATCACACAGGAAAGACTGGATTGCATGCTGTCTGGATGGCACCCAAACGGGGTGTTTTGCGGACACAAGCGCAGTGAGGACAGTGACCTTTTTCCTACTCTTCTGCCTGCAGTGGTAACCACCACTTCCTCAGGTCAGGAAGCTCCCTCGTGCTCAGCCTTCACTTTGCTGTAAGATGTTGTTCTCTGCTTTAACTTTATTTTTAAGTGCAACTTGTAGGCAAGATACTAAAGAACCTTAAAGAACTTGCTATCTGCAAGTCCATGTCTTGGTTCTCCAACCACTTTCAACAAACTTCCTCACAGTCCCTCCTTCACGAGCTACCACCCTCAAGTCTGCTCCTTCAACAGACAGAGCCAACCCAGTGTGTTTTATTCAAGAGCAAACTTTTATTTTTTATTTTATTTTTTTTCCATAAGAGCAAACTTTTAAATTGACTTCAAAGTACTGTTTAGCACCTATAGATATATTTTCATTGTCCAGTCAGTGTCCTTTTTTTTTCTGTGAAGATCGGCTCTCTCTGGTTAGGATGGAGCATGTCATGTTATTTTTCCACCCAAATCAACGAACACCGTTTTCACAAACACCATTTTCACAAGAAGGCAGAATTTTTAGGAAACAAAGCTTTTCAGAGAATAAAGCAGTTAGATGAGGGCAGGACTGGGTGAGCCACGAATACACAGGCAGCCGCTACAGGAAAAACGGAAGCTCACTTAACCCAGGCTTGGGGGATGAAGACTTCTCTGAGGAAAAAATGATTAGGGGTATCTGATGAATATATTTAGAGAATGAGATGAAGAGAAGAAGAGGAGCAAAGGGGATGGATTCCAAGCAGAAGAACAATTTGTAGAATCAGAAATAGAGGAAGAAAGTATGGTCTGGGGAAGAAAGTGAGAACAGGAGGATAACCTGTTGCGAGAGGTAACATTGCACCAGGAGAGAGAAATGAGAGCATAAAGAACAACATAAGGCACGTCATGGGGTTTGCCTTTCATCCCGACATAGAAAGTGCAAGGCTGTGCTGCAGGCAATGACAAGCTCAAACTCACACCCTGCACGATGGGAAATGGCTGAAGATTTCCATGAAAGGGAACTGATGACCTGTAGCAGAGAACTATCAAGAGAGAAATGTTAAAGGCTTTTTAAGTATTTAAAGCACAGACCTACACAAAAGATGCAAGAAACAGAATCGATAGGTGGGAACCTACTCACGTGTCCATTTCATTATTTCCCTCCCGCCTTGAGGAGGCTGCTGTCCAGACTCGGACTGATGACTGGAATGAGGTGCATTCGCCAAGAGAGGAGACCCGTGAGAAGCAAGGGCTCTTTCCTGGTTACTGTCTACAGAGTACAGAGGGAAGAGAAAGGATGGAGATCACCGGTGTACGTGGATGTAAGGGAGACCCCAGCCCAAGCCAACAGAAAGAGCATGACATTCTTAACAGATTTTGGTGGGGAGGAGCAGGAAATTTGGGGGTCCACAGCAGACAAGAATAACTATTGATCCAAAAGAAGGAAAAATTCTCCAGCTGAATTATTTTCTTTTATGTGTGTATGTATGTATGTACGTATGTATGTATTTGGTATAGGGTCTCGTGAGGCAGCCTGGACTCACAGTGACTCTCCTGTCTCTGCCTCCCCAGTGCTGGGATTACAGGTGTGGGCCACCATGCCTGGTTTCAGTGGCCAGGTAGGCACTTAAGACTGCTGAGCTATCTCCCCAGCCTTCCAGCTAAATTCTAAAAATTGCCAATTCCGAAGGTTTTGAACTCCTTAAAATCAGCCACACTATCATATTATTAAAGAAAAAATTCAAGAACAAAAAGATGGAAATTGATATCCCATGGATGCCATCAACCACTTAAGACTTTAAAAAAATGACTACTGAAATGTCATTAAATTTCACACTGATACACCTTTCAAAGGTAATCAGACTCAGCTTGAAGCTGTTCGCTCCTGGGTGATTACTCAGGGCTTTGATCAGTGATAGTCTTCATGCTGTCCTACGGGATATCCTACAATGAGAGGAACAGCTGGCAAACATCCTTCAGTGATTTTATAAGAGTACAGGGGGAGGGGCAAGGAAAAGAGGCATGGAAGGGGCTATCATTAACTGCAAAAAACACACTAATAGTTAGCATGTTATTCTGTGGGGAGGTATGTGGGTTCTTTTAAAAACTAAAGAATTCCTAAAAGCAGCCATGTGCAACTGACAGTGCATTCTCTGAGCTGCCACATAACTGTGTCAAGAAACCAAGGAGTACTATGAAAGAAGAAAGAGGGCATCAAACTTTACCCAGATGCACCAGCAGTAACTGGCAGGACTCTCTTTTTTTAACTGGGGATAGAACTTAGGCCCTTGCACTTGCCAGGCAAGTGCTTATCCCACTGCGCTATCTCCCTGGCTGGGACTCTCTTCTTACCAGAGAGAAGCCACTCAATTTGAAACACTGATGGCACCCACTGCATGAGCACTTACTAATGACTGCCGCATCATCCAGATCCGCCTTTACAGGGATGGCACCACAGACTTCAGGACCCTTCCCCCCACTTCTCAGTGGGGTCAGCCAAGCATACAAATGATCCTGCTGCCTGCAAAAGCGTTTCCTTTCACTCCAGACGGCCAAAAGTGGACAGAGAAAATGGAAGCGACTTGAAGTTATGGCACCAAAAAGGCCAAATGAGCAAAGAAATAATCAACTCCACATGAGCTACTTCAGCACCAACACAATGAAAAGGGACTAGGACTAACCCCAGGACAGGTCACAGGGATCAGGGGTCAGAGTAGAAAAAGGCAACGGCAAGGGGCTACCAGCTGCACCAGGCATCAATGTGGTCCTAATTATACACTTAAAGAGGGGTTCGGAGTAGAGCTAGGCTCTACTCACAACATTTGTGTGCTTTTTAAAAAGAACAATTCAAATGTTCTGTTCCACTCTTTCCAACAGAGACTTCCTTCCTGTTTCTGGAGTACAGAAAATAGAGAATTGTGCAGATAAGATAAACTTGGCATCCATGGTGAACTGTACAGAAGCATTAGGAATTTTTAAAAACATAGCTTCACAAAATATAGCTGCTAAAAAATTATCTGGGAGAGATTACTGGAAAGATAAAATAGCGAATTTCAAGGGGAATTTGATGCAAGCACTATAGAATTAACACTTGCTACAAATTCAATACTTGGTGGATTTTCAAGTTTGTCATTGCGTTGGCTTTGTGTGTAAAAATAAGGGAGTTATGGTAACCACAAAACAAATATAAAACAAATTTTTTAACTTTGCTATAAACTAGCTAAGCTTGAAGATACTGACGTTGTAAAGATGCCATCAGACACTTGGCTAACCTTCTTCAGGAGGAGGAGGAGGCATCTGGAAACATTTGAAAAGGAGCTCTACGTTAAGTAATAGGTAATATAATTAATACAGTTGTTTAGAAGTTCAGGCTTTGATTAGACCCTACCAAGTGCTACAGCAGACTAACGTGAGTACAGGATTTTCTCTGGCAATTACAAAAGACTCAACCTTGAGGGGCTTGGGTTAGATTTCATTTTAATAATGGGGGGCAGTTAAGGAGAAACTAATGTCCACAAAGTATATTCTATTATATGAAGTCTAGCATTTAGGTAAAAGCAAATAAGAAAATTTACAATTCTCATAAAAGTATCTTTGCTGTAGATAAACTCAAATCAATACTAGCTGCATACAACAAATCTCAAGTACTTTTGGGTTGTGGGAGCTGTGGTTGTGAGTTTCCTAGAGAACTGGAATGTACTGACAATAGTTTCCAACTACCTTATTCCCTCTTTAACATAAGGCTACATGAAATAACTGAGCAAGTCTGGATCCTTATGAGTCCCTGCTTTTCTCAAGTCGGTAATGGTAATTAAAGCAGACACAGCTTCATCAAATCCGCCACCCCACTGTGCAAGAATGCCCGTGCATGGATAAAGACACGTTCAAAAGCCACCACACGTGTCAATCAACAGTTATTGAGCAGTCAGTACACAACTGACACAAACTGACTGCTAAGTCATGACACAAGACACTCTGTGGCCTATATCAATGAAATGCACATTCCAGAAAACCTCACATCAGGGGTAGGCAGGTAAAAACCAAAGCAGTGATCGGATGAGAAAGTAGAAAAACAAGTCCACTGAGCTCACAATACCTTCGTAAACATAGCATGAAATTTTAGTCCAATCAGAGGAGCTTGCGAAGTTCTCTTTGGCATTAGGTCTGGTCTGTCTACCAGAAACACAGAAAACTTCGCTGGGACATCTCTGTTAAGCTGAGCCAGGCCGCAGCTGCTGCACCGGGCAACGAACAGGACAAGCAGAAGAGGACATACATTTTCATGCATCATGCACGAGCGCACACACACACCACACACACACACACGCACACGCACGCGCGAAGAATTAGAAAAGCTATGGCAGCAGACAGACCTAGTAAACTTTTATGAAAAACCTTTGTTAGTCATTTTCAGTATCAATACATATATAAAAGAATCATTATAAAATCATTCTCATTATGATTATACCTGACTTGTAATCCCACATTTTCTTAACCCCAACTTTATGACTCAATTTATTCATTATAGCTATTTTTAAAAAACCAGAAACTCACGAGCATTAAAAAAAAAGTGCCAAAACACTCTAAACGAATTCCAGATGTCCTGGCACAACAGCAGCAGCGGAAGCCCTTCACGCTGCGTCATCGCAAGGTGGAAGGGAAAACAGCAGCACAGCAGAAGATTGCACTGGCTTCACCAGGGCTCCAGGCCTGCGGGACTACCCGTTCCCAGGCTCACGACACTAACTCACTCGGGCAAGGGCTTCGTGCCTAATTATGTGTTAACAGTCCTACTCTCGATTCCGCACCGTGATTAAGCTCCCCCACATGAACCAGGTAGGACTAACTCAAGGTATTTAGAAAAACAAAAGATGCGTGGGGTGCTGGGTGATAAAAGTAAGATAAAGCAACAGAGATCCTGAGCTTACTTCCGAAAATGCTGAATTTCTGAGACCTTCAATTCTCGTATTATATGTAAACAATGTAATTTAAGATCTAAAAGTTTTTCTAAAGGGGACAATATGTCTTTTTTTAAGCAATATGTTGAAACAAAATTATTAGTTGCCAGTCCTATCTGGCATATTTTTTTTTCCTTAAGAATGTTATTCAAGCAGGGGCTGGGGAGATAGCTCAGTGGCATAAGTGCCTGCCTCACAAGTGTGAGGTCCTGAGTTTGATCCCCGGTGCCAAAAAGAAAAAAGAAAAAAAAAAAAAAAAAAAAAGAATGTTATTCAGGGAGCACTCACTAACTTAGTGTAACATAACAAGCTCTATATGAAAAGGGGAAAATCTCCACATTTTTTCAGCTTTGGATTTCTATGACATCTTACAACTGCTTTGATTAAATGTGAGGGAAAAAAAGAGAAACAGGAGCACGCATGTACCTCGCACACTACAGATGCGCTTCATCTCAGGAAGACTCCGACAACTATCCTACAAAAGGTGCAAGGGAAGAGCAGCAACGCCGTCCACAGTCCAGGAAACCTCGGCACCGAATAGCAGCTCGCGGCTTTGATGTGTAAGGGCAAAGTCTGTGTGTTCACTCAAAAAAATACAAAAAACTGAAGTTGCAAAGAAAAATAGGAGATGTCAAGTTTATAGTTTTATTGTCAAAATTTCAAAAAGTAGTCCCCTTTACTTTATATTCACATAGAGAAATGAGAAAAATGAGAAATTCACCTGCTAAACGTTCTTGCTTTGTAAGTGACATCAACATGTCACAGGGAAACCATCATTGAGGTATCACAGAATTCTGAGGGCACTATCACAAACCATCTACAATGGGAAACACCAGTCTTCTCATGAAGACTCAGTATTTACCTTAAAAAAGGATCATTATGACAAAAGAGCACTACCAATTTGTAAACTACGTAGGTGGAAAGGACAGGTTGAATCTGATCAGTCTACACTATGCGGCTACAGAACTACCACAATGAATCCAGTACTGCTTCATCACATAATCATCTCCTGCTTCTATTCCTAGCTGCTCTGCCAACTTAAATGAGTGCCTTAAGAATGCCCAGATGCGAGTGTGGGTGTTCTACAACATCAGATATTATTGTTTATCTGAATTACAATCTCTGCTTCAACAGCCTCAGGATGCAAATAAAACATACTACTAATTAAAATTACCATCAGCAGTACTAATACAACATCTAAACAGCAGTTTTTAAATAGAGAAAGGCTTTTAGGCGCTTCCTCCTATCCTCAGTGTACGGAATGATGAATGTGCCCTTTAATAAAGTGAGGTGTTCCATTTCTGATGGGAAGGACAAAAAGTCAGCTTAAGCTTTGGCCAGAGAAAGAACTGTACTTCATTTATGCTGTATTGGACATAAATCTTACACATAAAGAAACATGACACCTACCTTAAGAAATAGCAAAGAAGACACAATCTTGATTAATACAGCTTTATGATTATTTACTAAATTTAAACTATAGCAAAAATCTCCAGGCTTTGGAATGTTAATTATCAGAAGATTTAAAGACAAAATATTTGGATGCTGGGGTTGTAGTTCATTGACAGAGCAAAGGCCTACCGTGATTAAGGCACTAGGTTCAATCTCCAGCATTAAAAAAATAAATTTAAAAATATGTGTATATTAAAAAACACCTTTCTGTCCCACGTGTAAGTGCCAAAATTTTGCTAACCAAGAATATAAATTTTAAAAAATTAAGGCATGCCATCTAATCTCATTGTTTCATTAGAAAAATACAAAAATGGTAAGCAGCCAATAATTTCAGCATGCACGTGGCTTTAGGAAGCAATCGCTACATGGCTGGCGATTCTACTCCAGACAAGTATAAAAGCTCCATTAAAAAATCATGCTACTTTGAAGAAGAAACAATTAAAGACTTACATTTTCACTATCTTAAGTCAGTGGGAGAAGTTCAACACCACACATGTTTTATGAAACAGGCTAAGCCATGTGTCCCCTAAGATATCCAGCTTCAGATTTATATGACGTCTTAGAATCACTTTGCTTAAATGTGAGGGAAAAAAGAGCAACAGAGCACGCATGTGCCTCTCACATTACAGACCTTTTCATGCTGTACATCAGCTAACACAATCTTCTTAGAGCAGCAGTGTCACTCTCCTCAATATCCATAGGCCTCTGCCCCTCACAAAGCCCCAACTTGTTTTTGTTTTTTTTTTTGCGGAACCAGGGATTGAACTCAGGCCCCTGTGCTTGCCAGGGAAGCGCTTATCCCACTGAGCCATCTACCCGGCCTGAAGCCCCAACTGGTATCCAAGTCCCAACCCTTAAGTCCCATCTTCATAATTATGTTTCCCATTAAAGAAGGCCAAATGTTCAGACCTTTCAGGGAAGCTGGTGTTTCAGAGGCAGACGCCTGTCATATCCAGTCCTACAGTCAACTCAGAAAAGTATCCATTACACCCTGCTCTCTACGCACCACTTTAAAACTTGAGGATTTAAAACCTGAAGCAATAGCCTTGATTTTCAATTCAATCTGACTGCACGTGTGCACACATCAGTGCCCAGGATTCATAGAGGGAAAGTGCAGAATCTGACTCTATCCAACTATAAGAAAAAGAAAATAAATAAAAATAGGTCAGGTCACATAAATATAAGCTTCTTTGGGGGAGAAGGTACATGAGAAACTCCTGCATGTTCCACTCAGTTTTGGGGAAGCCTAAAAGTGCTCTTAAAAGAAAGGTTATTTTTAAAAATTTTCTAGTAGACTCAAATGAACTACACGTCAGGGCCACGATGAAGGAGGCGTCTGTGTACTCATCGCTGTATATCCAACACCTGGGAAGTTGTCTTTTTTTTTTCCTTGTCTGTTGTTTTCTTTTATTACCTTTTTTTTTTAACATTTACTTTAAAAAGAGTATAGCAATAATTGATATGTGGGAAGTGATCTTATACACAAAAATGCTTCATAAATTTTGATAAATGAATAAACTCACACTGCACAAAACCAAGCAATGTTTCCTGGGAAATTACAGAGTAACTTAAGAAACTACTGTTAATAATATCAACTGATTCCAGGCTGTGTGCTAGAGTACCAAAACCAGCCAGTATCAAATTGTTTTGGCTGGAAAAGGTAGCAACTCCAAGCAAGAACACCAAAGAGTTCTAGCATGCACATGGAGTACCAAATAAGTCACGTATACTGTCATAAAATTTCACGTCAAATACGTAGAGTGCCAGACACAGCAAGTGTTCAAGTCCAAAGTAGCTCTCTCACAGCTGATGCAAACTACCCAACGCATACGCTGTATGGGAGGGAGAGGTTGCTTCAGTTCAGCTTGAGAGGTTTCCGACTACAGGGAACTGACGCAAAGGCAGGGACTGCACGACAGAAGGGTAAGGTGCAGGGAAGTCGCTTGCTTCGTAGAGGTTGGAAAGCTGGGCTGGGGAGCAGGGTCGGGGGAGACAGACCCTTCAAAGGCAGGCCTAGTGACCCCTCCAGCTGAGCCTCAGCTCCTAACATCCCATTCAGCTGTGAGTGTCCGTGGGTTAACCCACGGTGAGTACAGTGCCTGCATAACCCAATGACCTTTTCCAGAGTCTCATCATTCAGTCAAGCTGACAATTACATTTAACCATCACTTAATTGTCATAGCCAACACAAATGATAAGGATGGTCAAACAACATAAAATAGCTGTTTAAGAGACTGCTTTATTACCTATTACCTGATCACTGATTTTATTTAGTCTTCTATGGAATATATATAACAATTTATTATACTTATATATAAATTTATAAATATAATAAATTATTTATTTCTATGCCAAGTTTTAAAAATCAATAGCAAATAGGTTATATTATATATAATTTAAATTAGGCACTGAGGTCAAGATGAGTAGCAAAAAGCGTGAGGCAGAACTACAGAAAACTAGACGAAGAAGTGCCCATAGGTTAAACGGGTGTTACCAAGTTCTTTAAACTTAAAGAACACTCAGAAAACACCAGAAGTGCTATTGCTTTGTTTACAAATAGAAATAAATCCTAATCTGCAAGACACCCATCGTGATCTGGAAGGCGCTGAAGGCGTAGCACAATCAGCCGCGGGTCAGTGGCAATCACTGTACTCAGAGTGGCTCTAAGGATCTGCAGCCAAAACAAATACAACAGACTCTTTGTCTATTTCTGACAGAGGTCAGCATTAGCAACTGAAGCATCAGTATTTTAGTATATAGTTATACTTCCTGCAACATGATAATCCTATCTATAGTCAAAATCAATAGCAAGATCTGCTAAATCCAAATTTGACCACATAAGGGTGCTAACACTCTTAAGAACCATTTTAAGTATATTTCAGACTAGACAAACAAGCTCAAATCACCAAACTGTTTTATAAATCTTAAGATTATCAAGTCAATTTGTTCTACTTCCTGCTAATATTTCTGTAAGTTTCCAATTTGGCAGATATAATTTACACAGACAGATGAGCCAGATCAGTCATCAGGCAATACCAATTTACTGATTTGTTTATATAAACAAATTTCATCTCCCTAAATACTTAAGATTAGAATTTTAAAATATCATACAAGTATTTAAATCAGGGCTAACAGGGGCCAGGGAGATGGCTCAGTAGGATAAGCACTTGACTGGCAAACGCAAGGATCTGAGTTCAATTCCCAGTTCCGCCAAAAGAAAAAAAAAAAAATTGCCTTAGCACAGAATTACGACACCTCCCTGAGGTATCCAGTGACCACATGCTTACTGACTGGAGGGGGAAGTCTCCAAATGCACACAAAAATTTTTACCAAATCTACTAATCTACTCCATGTCTACCTCTCACTTCCATTAGGCAGAAAGCAATTGGTTTGTATGGAAATGTGTGTGACCATACACACACACACACACACGCGCGCGCGCGCGCGTGCACACACACACAGTCTGCCAAAAAAAATGTATACACACTTAATAAAAAAAAAAAAAAGGGTTTTCAACAGATGGTGCTACCCTCCTATGAGGGTCCCTATAGGATGCTGCATCACACAGAAAACCTATTATGTTGCTGGCCCTTAGAGAAGAAACTAAAATGCATCAATTTCGTGTGCAGCAATCTCAGTGGCCAAGGTTCCCCAGAGCGTAAGGTCACCATACTAATCAACGTCTGGAGGCTGATGGCCACCACTGAGAGCACCTCTTATAATTATGGAAGCCAAAGGTAACTTGTATTAACCTCATGATGTCTCAATAAATTTAGTATTAACATATTTATGCAAGTTCTTCTTTTTCTGAAGTGTGTATATATATTTTTGGCGGGCTCCGTATATAACCAAACATGCTTTATGAGTTTATTATTGTTATGCCAAAGAATTGCAGCTACATTGGTGCTTCCATTTTACAAATGAGGAAAATAAAATGCAGAAAGCTCAGATAGCTTCCCTGAGAGTCCACAACTCATAAATGATGGGTGAGGCTGTGCTCCGGATGACCGCAGGCCTACGCTTCCCCACTATGCACACAGCCTCCTAATAAAAGCAAGCCCTGCTCACTGACTATGCTCAGGTCCACTCGCTTCAATGGAAACACAAGCCTCTTCTGATCCTGGAAGAATAAGCTTTTAGTTCTCCTGGTTTCTGACCTACAGAAGGATTTTGGGAAGTATACCATTCACTTAAAAACAATGTTAGTATGTTTCTGTACTACCAGTAAGTGTCTGTCGCCACTAGGCCTATCATATTCCAGATCATCAGCCAAAGACGAGACTTCCTCACCCACCTTGCATCTGGGCTTCTGAAGCACATCACTGACATGGGAAAGTCAGATATGCTACAGAATTCCATGACCTTCAAGGAAACTTTGAAACAGGTAAAAAGAAAAGTAGAAGTGAAATACCCTGGAGCTCATGGCAACACAGGCATGCCAAACTCAAAAGGCACAAGACACAGCAGGCGGGCGTACATACTTTGGGGACACATATTGCCTGAGTCCTATAATAACATGGGGCTCAGTACAAGAAGTATTAATACATAATTAAAAGATTTCATTGAGGGCTGGGGAGATGGCTCAGTGGAATAAGCGCTTCCCTGGCAAGCGCAACAGCCTGAGTTCAATCCCTGGTTCCGCAAAAGAAAAAAAAAAGATTTCATTGAATTTGGGAGGCATTATGTACATTGGGGTATACTTTAAGGTGTTTGGGTTAAATAATGGATTGATGCTTAAAAATAAGTGCACTGTTCAAAAGGAAAAACAATCAGGCGTGGTGGTACACACCTGTAACCCCAGCAGTCAGAAGGATGACACAGGAGGATCACCACAAATTCAAGACCAGCCTGAGCTACACAGTGAGTTCAAGGCCAGCCTGCATTATAAAGCAAGACTCTGTCTCAACTGAAAGAAAAAAAAAAAAATGGGAATCATGCTTGAAATCAAAATAACATAAAAATAACAAAAAACTTTGAAGCCATTAAACTCAACTGCATCAATTTAAAAATTTTAAACTAATTTTTAAAATTTTGAATTATATTAGCTTTATAGTTTTATATTTACTTTGGTTTTTTGTTGTTTTTTTTTTTTTTTTGGTTTTTTTTTTTGGCTCCGAATGCCTTCAGGACTGGTTTGGCTGGCTTGAGTTGTGGGGATCGAACCACAGCAACCTGAGCCTGACTGCTTTGTTGAAGCATTGTATTTACTTTGAAATTCATTTTAATTTCATCAGACACTCCCATCTAATTTATTTTGTATTAAATGAAGATTAGTATTATTCAATCAAAACTATGAATTTGTAAGAATTTTTCCTTTTGAAAAAGCGGAACACTATTCAAGTTGGGTGCAGCAAAATGCAAGACATGTCATCTCAGTTAAGACATGATGTTAATTAAAATATTATAGACTAACTAAATATATAACTACTTCCTTCATCTGGGTTGAGAATGTTTTTGAAGGATGAAATAAGAACTGTCGGGGCTGGTGAGATGGCTCAGTGGTCTAAAGCGCCTACTTAAACAAGCTTAGCAAAGCACAGGGACCGCGGTTCAATCCCCAGCACCACAGCCCCGCCCCCTGGTGGGCTGAGCTGGCCACACACACACACACACATAAATAAATAAATAAATAAAATTAAAAAAAAAAAAAAGAACTGTCATTTCAGGGCTGGGAGATAGCTTGGTGGCATAAGCACTTGCCTGGCAAGCACAAGGACCTGAGTTCAATCAGGTAAACAGGTAAAAAGAAAAGTAGTGGCCACAAACCATGCTGGCTTCAGCCGTGCCACACTGGAACCAGGCCTGGCAGCACATGCCTGTAATGCCAGCAGTGGGGAGGCTGAGACAGGAGGACCACTATGAGTCCGAACTGAGTAGCGAAACCCTGTATCAAGCAATTTAAAAAAAGAATAATTTCAAATACAAGATCATATTCCCTCAAATCAAAAAAGTAATGGGATCTTACAAGTAATATTCAACTCCATAAGAAAACTTTATAAATACAGGCAGTCAGGCTTAAACCTCTATTTGGTAGGCTTCAGATGGAGTATCTTAGACAGCCTCCACATTTGTAGCATTGTGGTGCATGTTTTCTGTGTACAAGTTCAACACCACTACAGAAAGTTCTGAGCTTCTTTGCAAACCAAGGCATCAGTGATGAAAATTTAATAGTGAGGCCAGTCTATCAAGAAGCAGAATGGGATTCTCACTAGTTACTAAAATTTTTTCTTATCTTCCTTAACAATGGCTCCAAAGCATGAGAGCCGTTATGCTGTCAGGAAGAAATCCATCTGAGTGAAAAAAAGTCATGGATGAGTGCAGTACAGTAAGACTTCTGAAAGACAGGAAGAATACATTTGCATAACTTTTATTACAGCATACACTCATAATTTATCAGCTATTTTTTTTATGAGCAGAATGTATTTATTGAGGGAAAGAAAGCTCCTGTACAAGAGAGGGACAGGAGGGGAGCCCGAGTGGGCTGTCCCCCATTTATCAACTATTTTTGAACTCACTTGTTGTTCCTGATTTATAAACTAAACTTTACCATAGATATGTATGTACAGAAAAATAATATGTATTGAGCTCTGCATCACCCAGTTTTAGCACCCACCAAAAGTCTTAGACTGTATCCCCTGCAGATAAGGAAGGGCTACTGTACAAATGTGCTAAATCTTCCCAAAATAAGGGTAGGACTGTCTTCCTGTCCTATGTCCACTTGCACTGAACAGTCAAATGAAAACAAGAAACAGTCTTCATTAGTTGGGTTCAATACACTGTTCAGATTAGATTTGAAGAGTTACCAAGAACATTTGGCACGTTCCAGCCACACATTGGCTCAATTTGTTGGTAATGAGAATAAGATAAGGCACAAATAATTTAACAAAAAGGTCAGCTGCACCACTCAATGGCTGAGATATACTATTACAATGTCCCAAGCCATTTTATTACAGTTAAAAGGTTGGAAACACCTTAAAAGCCAAATCCTCCCAAAGAATGCAATTTCAATAGAAAATGAAAAGGAAAATCTCTCACAGGTTAATAATTCCAGTATACTAAGGAATATATAACATCAAAGAAATTCATGTTAAGACAAATGTTAATATTAGAAGCAGGATCTCTAAGATTGCAACAATTTAATCATTTAAAAGTCAAATTCATAAGCGCCTACTTAGGCAAGCGTAGGGACCAGGGTGTGAGTCCAGGGGTGTGGTGGCGTGCACCTGTAATCCCAGCTCTAGGGAGGCTAAAAATAGGAGGATCATTATGAGTCCAAGCTGTGTAGTGAAACCCTGTACCAAATACACAAGTTAAAAAAAAAAAAAAAGTCAACTCAGGGCCAGGCACGTGATTCAGGAGCAGAACACTTACACAGTTTATGTGAAGCACTAGATTCCATCCCCAACATCAAAAATGAAAAGAAAGATAACGCAGAGAAGTCAGTTAACCTGCAGACTTAAAAATAGTATATTTTATTTTTAAGCCATTTAATTATAACCTAAGAAATAGCATACCTATCAACAGATATTACTTACTACAGAAAAGACTGCTTTACATTATCCTATACTTAGCAATTAGAGACCTGAACGACTGTTCACTCTTGTTCAGTTTTTCTCTCTGCAGATTAAAAAAAATAAAAGACAAGCCTCATCAATCACTTAAGAGAGTCTGGTTCTGATATTATATGAGCTCTGTCAACCTTAATTAAATTGCTTGCCAGATTGGAGATAAGTAATGACTTGGTTAGGTTAAGCCAGGCCAGAGTTTTCCTTCTGTAGTATATACATCTCTGGAGTGAAAATAAACAGCCTCGCACCTCTCACTGGGAGCCGTTCTCTGCTGTGATTACAGCCCGGCCCCTTCCAACAGAGGAGGAGGGAAACTGGCTCTGGGACTATCTATATTTCCTGCCTTCCTTTCATTCTGGTCGCCAAAACCATTTTTTAACTATTCCTTTAAACAACTGTTTTGATTTACTGCTAAATAACACAAATCACCAATGTTAAATGCTGTTGCATTAACATTTGTCTTTGCCACTATTAAACAACTTCTATTCTATATACAGTTTCCTATATGTAGGAAACAAAACAGAAATTGCTAACAATTAACAAAAGCAATACTGAGAGAAAACTACAAAGTTTGAATACATATTCAAACATATCCAAGAAGTGAAAAACCAAATTTTGTCTCACCATTGTCAGTCCCCTATGGATACAACTGTTTCAAAGACAAATACTAATGAGATTTCTAAAATATCCCCTTTACTAATTTCTTTAATACAATTGGAAATGGCTTTCAAACTTCATATTCATCAACAGAAATACACTGCCTACTCAAAGAAAGGAGTGAAAAAGCAAACATTCCAAAGGCTAGGGGTAAAAATAAAGTTACTTTTTAGGGGAAAGAGTCTAAAAATGCAAGATACCTGTGAGTCAGTTTTACTCCAGGCAAAATTTACTTCAATACAAAGTCAATACAATCTAGAATACAGAGTTTGCTTAGAATTATCAAAATCAAAAGCTTCTAATAATTTAATAAGGGCTGGGAAGATAGTGGTCTCAGTGCCTGCCTACCAAGCACAAAGACCTGGGTTGGATTCCCAGTACCACGTGCCAGCCCCAGAACCAGGCTGAGACAGGAGGTTCACTACAAGTCTGAGCTGAGTAGCAAGACCCTGTACCCAATAAATAAATAAATAAATGTTTTAAAAAAGAATATAATGGTTTTCCTCTATTAGGCACACACAAACGTGCAATTATAACCTAAAATAAGCCTAAAAAGAAAGACTAAACTTTCCAACACCCTTTCCCAACATTCAACTGAGACATTTTAAAAGATACCTGACTTGGAATTTGATTAAAGCTTTTGCATCTGATACCAACACTCATTTACTGTCTTCATGATTTCTGACTTTCACAAAAATTTTACTTATAGGGCCAGCGAGACAGCTCAGTGGTCTAAAGCGCCTGCTTAGGAAAGCTTAGGCAAAAGCACAGGGACTGCGGTTCAATCCCCGGCACTGCAAGCCTCACTAGCCCCGCCCCCAGGGTGAGCTGAGCTGGGAAAAAAAAAATTTACTTATAAGTAGCAAAAAAAAAAAAAAAGGGAAAAATGCACAATATCATGCAAAATACAAAAGGTTCTGTCAATGTTATTTAAGAAATTATCACCAGACATACAGGGAAGGAAAACATTATTCTGTGCAAAGAATGAAAGGAATCACTTGTAATCGCTCAGCAAGAGCTCAGGGACAGGGTATCCTGGGTGCCTAGGGCCTGTCTACATGCATGCTGTGCCCAGGCTAGGGCGGGACACTTCTTTCCCACTCTCCTGGAGGGGCCATTCTTGTAAGTCTGCAGGGCACCCCAGAGACAAGAGCCCTGCTCAGTAAAAGTAATACTTCACTCCTTTGTCACTGTATTATTTATTGTTAAATTCCCAAGTACACACACAGCACACATTCACTCTAGGTAAATCAGACACAAAATATGCCATTATTTCTCAAAGAATTTGAAAGAACCTTTACAAGTAAATGGGAACTTTGTCTACTACATGTGAAAGGATTCCCCCCATCCCGAACACTCACCTTTCAAATGAAGGGAAAAAGAACTGTATTTGTACAAATGAAACCCTAAAAACTGAGCTTTTCATTGTGTGTTGTTGAAGGACTACAGTGTTTTATATGTGGTGCCTACTGATTTGAGTCCAGGGCCAGCCAACATCTATAACTTCAACTAATTTTATTTTCTGTACAACTAGATAACAAAACACAAATCTGACCAAGTGACAGGTTCAGCTCTATAAAGTTGATCACTTATTTTTTTCCCCTAATAGTCTGACTATCTGGGATGAAAAATCAAAAACTAAGAAGTAACACATTGTTTCTTTAAAACAATTTTTACTATCATTTTCAAAGGGGTGTGGGGTAGGATGCATCAACGTGGCCTTCCCAACACTCACATTTGGAAACCCACTTTGAGAGTTATCTACGAGATTCCTACAAGCATCAGTGACATTCACCCAGTCAAATCCCTGAGCTCAAATTTATCTCAGAAGCCGCAGAGCACTGATATCAAATCTCTGCACAAGCTGTATTATACCATTAAAAACCCCACTGCAGCTGCTTCCATAGTAACAAATGTGAAATTATTCTAAGACCTAACCACTACAACAATAGTGCTTTTAAAATGCATCCTCTGGGCTGGTGAGATGGCTCAGTGGTCTAAAGCACCTACTTAGAACAAGCTCAGCAAAGCACAGGGACCGCGGTTCAATCCCCAGCACCACATGCCAGCCAGCCCGCCCCCTGGTGGGCTGAGCTGGCCACACACACATAAATAAAAAAAATTTAAAAATAAAATAAAATAAAATGCATCCTCAAACACAAAAGAAATAACAAATCATGGCAATTGTGTTTGCTAGGCTAATAGGAGACCACAGCTAGACAACCAGTCTTACAATGACTCAAAATTGGCTGTAGTCAGCCAAGGGAGTAAAAGAAAAAGAAAAGAAAAAAGCCCTTAGCATAAGTGTCTGATGCAGATTACATGAAATACCTATATAGGCCTATACAAATTCTTTTAGGAGATAAATCCAACTAAAATATAAACTATTTAAAATACAGTGATTAGAGCTTCAGATTAGGACTCAAGAGAAATGTTTGCTCTGTTTGTTTTTATTGTAACTTCTAAAAGGATTCATACTATTTTTAAAATACTCAATTTTCAATAAATAGAAATCAAATTATCAGAACAACTCTAATCAGATTATAACATGATTTGTAAATATGTTAAGTAAAGGTAATATATTTAGAATTGGGTTTTTCAAAATAAACCATCAGAACCAACTCAGAACCCAAGCAACAGAACTTTACTGTAATTCTCTTTACTGTAGAAAAAAACTTGCCACTTCCCTTGGAAAGAACAAGGTTTACTGGAGGAAACAATAAAATCACCTTAATCACACAGAAAGACACAACCACGAGGGGAACGATGGACACAGCAGAGCAGTAACACTTCAGTGCAGTTCCGCTAGTCTCGAAGTGTACTGGACACCAGACTGACTCCTGATGTATTTATTCTCTGTCCTTAAGTCAAACACCTCAATCACACTCAGATAGATCTTCACTTCCACACCATCAATCACAACACACTTTCAGTATGATGCAAGACATACTGCAATATCAAACCAAGTAAGTGAGGATGATCCCATTTTATAACTGAGGATGTGTCAGACCCACTCTTGTGCCCTCAGAGTCATGACCACGAGAGCAACAGTTCGAATGACTGAAAGAGGGGAGTGCTACGCATCTGCCTGGCCAGGCTGGAACTGCTCACGCCCTAATTCTTACTGCTGTTACTCACCATGTTGTTATTTTGTTATACACACGCCCTGAGGGGAAAACCAGGAGAAGAAGCCAAAATAAATGGGCAGGAAAAATGTCTCATCCCCAGCTCATGAGGCTAGTTCTCTTTTTATTGGAATAGTCTGCAAGTTCTGATGTCACTACAGTAATTCCATGGCCTGATAATGTAGCTCTTTACCCATTAAACATTTGCTCCCCTTGCCAATTCTACCTCCAACCAGGCAATGAGTATAATTACTCAGTGAAAGTATATCAACTTATAGTAAAACAGAGAATGCCGATTACTTTTATTCTTATACTTTAACAAAGCCAGTAACTGTCAGAAATTTCCCTGGCACGAGACAGAAATCGTAACGCACTTCTTAGGATGTATACAGCCTGCAGGACCCCATAATACAGAGCATTTGCAACACGGAAAACATGGTATCAGCTCTCTAGGCACCAAGAAAAATATATATACATTTTACAGAAAAAATATATACATTTTAAGTACAAAAGCTTGTTAAAATATTTGAAATATTTGGGAAACATTCCAATAATAATAATGTGACAATGTCTGTCTTGACATTTCTTATTGTTGTTATTGTCTAAAGCTTTTTATAATCTTCATTTTTTGAAGCTGCAGTACCTCACTCTCAACTTGAAACGAAAGTCATGATTTCACTGGATTTTTTAAGAGCAAAACTGTGCGTTCACATCATTCACAGATCTAAAGCAGACGGCTTAGCATCTTCCTACTCCATCCATATGCTCCACCCAGCTCATCAATATTATTTGGCCACTTGCTATAGAAGTAAATCTTGGGCTTTACTCCAAGATCAGAATTCACACTTGACCATCACCCACCCACAATTCAAATGAGTTTCAGTGCTATTCAGAACATCTGAGTATTAGGTTATTGGTATGCAGAGTGCAAGGAAAGGATAAAGAAGGTGACAGGGGAACAGGACATCTCTGTCTTTGAAAAGTAAGGATTTGACGTACATGTACGCACTTAGACATCATCTAAGTACCATGTGAGTTGTGTTCCCAACCTGCAGGAGAGAAATATCAAAGCTTGACACATCCAAGGAATTCAAAATAGCTGGGAATAACAGAAGCACCAGGCAGGTAGTTAACTGTGCACAGGGTGGTAAAGACCTATACTGTAATAAGTGAGCAATTCAGGGACGTGGAAGGATTTCCAGGGCAGTAGACACATGAGCAGATTTATACTTGAGAAACATATTACTCTGACAAAATACAGAAAAATGACTGTTTTGGGAGGAGGAAAAACCAAGACTAGTGACAGGAGAAGAGGTACAGTTTAAGCAGGGGTCACAAAGTATTTCTTCCTCTCATATCGTGTATCTCTTCTCTTCTCCAAATTCTTGAAAATGATGGTGGGAGGGAAAGATAATGGTAACACAGAAAAGATAACAGCAGCTTACTTAGAAGTTTTGGGAAGATGGTGAGGGTACCTGTACGCATGTATACCTTGTATGTATATTTGTATGTATCAACAAATATAAATAATAAGAAAGCAATATATTAGCTCACTTTACAGAACAGAAATTTTGGTGACTTGGCATTTTAGACTTCCTCCAATCATTCTAAATACCAATTACTAATCATAAAGTACTGCATTTATAGATACAAGATATGAAACCAGCTAAGTTAAATACATACGGATCCCAGAAAGATCCTAAATAGTTCTGTTGCTTGGGAAGGTAACTGATGCAGGCCTTTTTCTCCTAATATGAGTTATTTTCCTCTCCTAAAACCGAAGTTTAGATAAATGTGGGTGAAGAAAAGACAAGCATTTGCTAATTTTCACTTCCCATCTAGTTTGCTGCAGGAATGGATACACTGGAGCAACTCGCGGCCTCCAGCACATTCTCAGTGTACTGATCCTATGTATCAAAAAGGTTGTAAATACTATTACTTGTGAAGCATTACCATGTCAGATATTAGTCTATCTAGATATATTTAAAAAGTCCCAGAGGCAGTCCCCATCTTTAAGTTGGGGTAGGTTTGGAAAAACATAGTTCTACAATGGCTATTTTGGAATTTGGGACACATCCTCTCCTTCCAGAACTATGTATATGGTAGGTATACAGACTAGTTATACCACAAAGCCCATTTTATGGAACTTCAGTGCTTTTACAAAGGTCTTCTGAGGTCATTTGGTCCAGTTACCCACAGAAAAGATTCTTTCCATGCTATCCTTTGCAAACACCAGTACAGCATATGCACTAATAAGCAGCTTAAGCCCTTCACCATATCCTTCCATGACAATGCTCTATTTGCTAGATAGTTATTCTTCCTCTTGGAACATAATCTGCATCTCTGAGTGCCTTACTGAACAAAAGAGGGATCATATCACGTATCACCTATCACTACTTCAACTCTCCCATCCCAGTGACCTGGGCACGGGTGGTATAAATTAAGAAGAAAGGGGAAACACATGCTGCTCTGGAGTAGAGGGGAACCCATCCCTACACACAGCTATCTGGGAAGAAAGACCTGTGTCAAGGACCTATGAACAAACAGTAAGATTTAATACATTTATAAGTGCTGAAAAATACAATGTCTCCTGAGAGAAAAATGGCTAGTGTCCAAGGAGAATACCCGGAATATCCTTCATCAACATTTCCAATAAGAGAAATATGAGCTATTAACCACAACCAGAGTCCCCTCCAAAACGTGAGGAGAAATAAAAACAGTGCTGATTCATCTATATCATTTTGTATTCTTGTCTCACTGCTTGTGAAATAAATATTGTTTAGCATATTGGGAAATTGCGACAACACAAGCACAAGTTCTAAAACTGCAAGAAGCAGTCTGACAGCAATTGTTACTAAGCTGGTCACCAAAACCCTTCTCCCTGATGTAAGTATGTGGCACATTCTGCAAAATCTCCCCGGAGTACGAAATCCTAGCTCTACTTTTTTTTTTTTAGGGGAGTAGGCTTTTTAAAAATTATATTGTTTCATTTTTAATTTAAAAATATTATGTTAATGTTGGACTACTAATTACTTCTGCCAATTCTAAGAACTGCTTAGGGCATTTATACACTGTCTTAAATGTTTCTTTTTCCCTATTTTGAGTCTCCTTTCTCTTGTGAAAACAAATAACAAAATGAATGTAATTATCAGAGGATCTGACTTATGAGTTGTGACTGAAGGTAATCACAGTACCTTCAACTCAGTTTTATGTACAAAGATGAGGTTACAGTCATTTTTCTAAGATACCCACTAGAATCTGATTTCCTAATAATTCAAAAAGAAATGTCAGTGTCTTTTCTCACCCAACCTGCAAATAAAATGAAGTCCTACAAATTTCAAAATACACAAAAACTCTACAGTGATGTAAAGCCATGACTTAGGACCATTTATAACACAAAGTCTCACAGACACAATGAGATTTTCAGGAAAGTGGGCATGGGCATGCCGTGTATGAGTCCACATTCATGAAGTTCAAGAACAGGCAAAACTTGCCATCCACAGCGAGACTAGTCAACTGCAAAGGAGAGAAAGGACTAAGAAAGGGCAGCAGGGAGCCTTCAGAGGTAAAGGAAATGCCAGCTGATCAGCTAAGGGTCACCACAGGTGTGCTCATGTAGAACAATCCATCTAGCTGTTCACGCTGTGTATGCTAGTTGTGTACTTATAGATGTATATTGTTATATTTTTCCTCAATTGAAAAAAACATGCAACACATTGCCTTCCAAGTGCGTTCTTGTTTCAACTAGAAATTTCAGAAGACTTTAACACATCAAGACTGCAGCAGTTACGCACTGGTACTGCCTCCCAAGAACACCTCATTATTCAGTAGTACTTCAAAGTAACTGCTTCAGAATCAAAGCAGTACACTAACAGGCCCAGGAGTTCATACAGATAACAACAGCTAACATTTATAAAGGCTTTACTATTTGCCAAATGTTTTAGTCTCATTATCTGATTTAATCCCCATCACAGTGGAAGAGACTGCTGGCTTCATCCCCATTTTACAGATGCAGAACCCAAGGCTAAGTCAAGATCACTGCTCAAGTTCAAACAAACGATAAGGGGCGAGCTGGTCTATAAACAGAACTGAAAAGCAAGCTCTGTATCAACTTCTTAGTTTTCTGTTTGTATTATGGTAACACAAAAATAAAATCAACCACAGAGATCCAAGCAACAAAACACAAGCAGACTATGTAACCTAAGGCAATAATATAACCAGTATATATGGGGCTCCTCTTTTAGAAGGCAAACCATTGGCTCCCAAGAATTGAAGATTCTACTTCCCTTCCAACTGATATACAGTAGAACAAAACATTCTAGAGAGTATTTTTCTTTTTTCCAATCATCTCTAGCCATCAAAATACAGCACACACTAAGGCAACTAACATTCGAACCAGAGAGGCACTAAGCTCACTGTTTACTCAATTCATCTGATAGTCTTTCCAATGTGGCTGTACTAGTAAGAAGCATATCCAGGATTAAGATGGGAAAGATTAAACATGTTCTTTCTAAAAGGCTTCTTTTTCCTAAACACATTGAATTGTCAGGAAAATTGAGCACCGGACATGATAACAGAATGAAAAGAACTATGCAGAATATACAACATGATTTTAGTCAGCAAAAAATAGTATCAAATTAATCATCAAACATGTTACTGCCTTGTGCATTAGTTGGAAACTATTAGCACTGGATTCCACATTCTCAGAAGAAAATCAATTAACTATATCACCACACCACTGAGAACTGGTCTCCTTGTAAAGTACCCAAGACATACACTGGGTAATAATATTCTGAAAAATTGTTTCCAAAAACTATCTGGGGGGAGGTAGGAACGATGGGGAAAAGGAAATATGTTATTATTTCTCAAAATTCTTTTCTAAAGATTTTATGGTTTTATTTTGGTGGGGCTGCTAGCATGTCTACAATTCAATCCCTCAAAAATACTAGACATCTGATAAACTTAGAAGCCAACTGAAAAGAGTCACATGCTAAAGGAATTTAAATTATGTAACAATAACTTAACAAAGCACAGTAAAATCTTATCAAAACAAAAAATAAACTAAAATATGCCCATTCACATAAGCATTTTATCTCTACAAAAATCTGACTTTGTGCTCAAAGTTTAAGAGTTATTACACAATCAACTCTTACAGACAAGACCAAACTGCAACAAGATTTTACATATTTATCAAAAGATCATTCAAAGAAAACTTACCAGGTCTGCAACGTGTATATGCTTGTGCCACGGAGGGAAAAGCAGAAAAGCACCTTTCCGTACTGACACCGGGGTTCACTTCCGTGCTAAAAACACATCACTGCAATCCTGCTTATGATTAAGTCTCCACTAGCAACGCACCTTTGGGCCGGGCTTTTCTCTTACAAGATAAGCTATTAAATCAGCCTTGATTTCAGATCCGCTAACATATGGAGCCTTCTAGCCTTTTCTCCGCCCTCGGCTCCTGTCCTTCCAATCACCACTCTGCTCCACTTCCTACACACACACACACACACACACACACACACACACACGCATACCCACATACACACACCCCACATCACCACATACAAAAAAGGCACTGCAGGGCAGAAATTCCTCAGGTGCTCGCTAATGGAATTCCCAGGGTCTTGGAGCCGCTTGCTTCGGGGATCAAGAGCTCTCATAGCCCCTGCTGGGGTAAGGAGCAGCGAGTCTGTTCCATTTAATCAAATACAGAATGAATTTTCAGCTCTATTCACTAGCTTGTCTCCAGGGCTCTCAAAAGGCACCAGGCAGCTAGAGTCACACACATGTGGCTCTTTTAGGCAAGTATAATTAGTTTGATTTTAAAAAGCCACATTAATAATATCACCTCAGGACCATTATTCAGGGGCCAGATGACAATGATACTGTATGTTTTAAACCCAACAATGGAGGGAAAGAGCACTAACAATGAAAGAAAACTTGAAGGATTAAAACAACCCAACAAACCAGGTTTCATTTCATTGTAACCCAGTATTTTAAGTGACATTAAGTATATTCTATATACTATCCTTTATTTTAATAGAAAATAATCCAGCAAAGCCCTCCTCCCTACCCTCTTGTGAATTACTGAACTCATGAAAAATGCACAATAAAATATTATCACATGGCGCTTCTATGTACAATGTAAAAAATTAAAAACAATAAAATAGTTTGTAATTCCATACAAGTTAGTAACATTTCTTGGAAAAGGTACCAAATAAAGTCCTTTGAAGCACTACATAAGCAAGTCCTTCAAAGCACTACATTCAGCAACCACACCCCAAATTCTGTTTCTAACTGAAGTAGTTTGTATCAAGCAGTAAGATCATGTCTCTAGAGACTACCTGGTCGGCAGCTCACCTGCACGTCTAACGTTTCGCCCTGGCTAGTCTATGCAGTGCCCATGCTGATCACAGGGTGGGAGCTAATAGTTGCCTATTAAAACAACCAATTTCCAATTCATTATTTTTTTTATTTCCTTTCCCCTCCCTAACATCACTGATAGCTTTTAACTTGTTAAATCATTTCCTCATTTTACTTAGAAACAATCACCAATTTTTAAGGTTCATGTTCACAAAAGAAGCATCTTTGGGGGATTAAACTTTTACTCCGGTTTATGTTTTAATAAAATCAGAAATGAAGTTGTCTAGAAAGCCAGGAAAATATGCAAAGCAGAAAAAAAAATCACCAAAAAGCCTAAGAACTAGCTATTACTTTTTACCTGACCTCTTTAGAGCAAACCCCTATGACAGAAATTCCTTTTCCTGTACACAGCCTTCCTCAGTATCTTGAGGAAAGTGCTTGGGGGAGCCCTACCTTTAAATGACCTTAATTCCTTTTATGAAAAGTCAAACCACCTGCAAAGGCAAAGCGCAAGGCAGATTTAGAAAGCAACCTACACAGGCTGCACCAGTATGCTCCAAGTCCTAAGGATTCTTTGTACTTTCCGCTTGAGAGTCAGAGCTGTTTAAGTACTTTGCGGGGAAGAGGAGGTTGATGAGAACCATAGCAATCAATCAAAGCATCCCAAGTGAGTTAGTGCACAAACAATAGCACAGTACCTCTAGTAACTGATTTTCCTGCTTGACTAAACTATTCAAACAAAGACAGATTTCCCAAATACTATATCCGAGTTTTTGCATGAAAGTTAAACAATATACATTTGTGTGCGTGTGTTTTATAGAAATATAAATGTCTCTCCTCTCTACACGATGCCAAACATACACCCAGGGCACGTCTTCACAAAATGAAACAGGTTTTCTCCATCCTCATATAACTTAAAGTATGTGGCAGTTTATTTCAACATGTGCATAACAGAGACTACAGTATTTGGTGTAAGTTTCTAAGAATTCTTTCTAGTTAGGCACTAATTTTAAATCTCCAAAATTTTCCTGAAGGTGTTCTATAATCTTATCCCAAGCCTACCGCACCCAACATTTTCATATTAAAAAAAAAAAAAAGACTATGGGGGGAGAGCTATAAAATGTAATCTGTCTAGAATTATACTAAAAATAACTACGTACTCTGTAGCCCCCTCCCCACTTGTCCTCGCGGAGTTCGTTAGGTGTGCCAAATGTCAGCTGGGAACCTAAAGTTATGGGATCACTGAATCGTGGTATCAGAATTAATCAACTTGGCTTCTTTCATCTTTCCTGCCATGGGCCTGAGTAAATCTCGCTTTACGTTTTTACTTCAACCTTCCGTTTTTTAAGTGCCTGATTCAGGGCACAAAGGCTGACTTTCTCTCCGAGAAGTTCCCTGCATTCCAGGTCCCGGCGCCGCGCCTGCCCTCGAGCACCTGCCACTCTCTGTCGTCCCCACCAGGGAAGCCAGGCACTCCGTGGGAGAGCGCCTTTCCGAGACCTTCCACCTGATCTGGCGGAGCTCGGAAGAACAATGAAGGGAAGGGCGAGAGAGTCCATGTAGCCCCCTCAGTGATTTATTACTCGAATTCCTGGATCTGGAGAGAAAGCAACAAAGGTCTGGAAGCTGCAGACCGAAATAAATAGCGAGCTGTAATGTATTTAGCAAATGATAATGAAATCTACAGAAAGCTTTACAGAAGAGAAGGCAAAATGCACTCCCTGGGGCTGGGAAGTCACTGGGGCTGGGAAGACAGAGAAAGATACATTGTGCAGGAAATTTCCCCTGCCTCTCTCTACACATAAATCACTGTCTCTCGCGGGCACGCCGCGGGGACGAGAGGGGCGACGGGGCCGCGCCCCTGGGAAAGCCCGCAGGCGCCCGCTCCGTCCGCACCCCACCTGCCCGGCGGGCCGTCCTCCCCGCGGCCCGCCCCTGCACGCGGCGGCC
>NW_004524712.1:2416985-2419426 GCF_000260255.1 Octodon degus
TCTATTCTCAGACAGTCTCAACTTCAAACCAACAATGATCAAGCGAAATAAAGAAGGCCACTATATACTGGTTAGGGGAAAAATTCAAGAGGATGGAAAGCCTAGAAATAAAGGTAGGCATTTATGCTCAATTGATTTTAAATAAAGGTGCCAAGAACACACAATAGGGAAATAACAGTCTCTTCAATAACTGGTGTTGGAGAAACTGGGTACTCCCATGCAGAAGAACAAAATTGGACTCTTACCTCACACCATATGCATAACTCACCTCAAAGTGGAGAAAAGACTTAAAAGTAAGACTGAAAATATAAGGCTACTACAAGAAAATAAGAGGCGAGCTCCAAGACTTGGTCTGAAGGATTTTTTTTTTTTTCAAGACTTGGTCTGAGCAATGATTTATTGGGCGGTACTCCAAAACTATAGACAACAAAGCAAAACTTAACAAATGGAATAACATGAAGCCAAAAAGTGTCTGCATAGCAAAGGAAATAGAGTGAGGAGACAACCTATAGGTTGGGAGACAATATCTACAAACCATAGAACTGATAAGAGGTAATACCCAAAATATATAGGGAATTCAATTCGCAAACAGAAATTTCTTACAATAGATGAATGGCCAACAGGTTTAGGGAAAAAAAGGGGTTTAACACCTTATCATAGAATATAAATTAAAATCACTGTGATATATAACTACATTTGTTAGAATGCCTAGTACTGAAAAAAAAATGACAATATTGACAAGGATGTGAAGAAAAGAAAATTTTGTACTCTGTAGCTGCTCTTGGTGGGAATCAGCCATTCTGAAAAACAGTGAGGAGGTTCTTAAAAAAAAAAAAATAGAAATACCATATGATCCATCAATCCCACTTCTGAAATTTGATTTGAAAGGGTTTGATATTAGTATGTTGAAGAGATGTCTTCACTCCATAATTGTTTTAGTATTATTCACAAAATTCAAGATATGAAAGCAACATTCAATAAATGTCCGTCAGTGGATGAGCAGGTAAGAAAATGTGGTATATGTATACGGTGGAATACAATACCGCCAAGAAAGAGGGAAGGAAGAAAAGAAGACAGGGAAGGAGGGAGCGAGAGGGAAAAAAGGAGAGGGAAAACAGGGGGAGAGAGAAAGAAATCCTCTCATTCCCATCTCATGGATGGAACTGGAGGTCATACTAAACAAAATAAACCAGGAGTATAAAAACAATGTATGATCTTATTTATTTGCCTAAAGATATCAATCTCATAGAAACTATAGGAAAGTGGTCACCAGAGGCTGGGCGAGGGTGAAGGAGAGGGATGGGGAAAGAAAGGATGTTGCTAAAGGGATAAAAGGTTCCAGGTAGGACGTAGCCACTCCAGTGCTCTTTTGCACTGTGCTAACCGTGTTGATAACAATGTGTTGTGTATTTTAAAATTTTCCAATGTAGATTTTTCTAAACCAGGCACAGAGAGACAGACACTATATGACTGAACTCAGATGTGAAATCTAAATAAAGCTGATCTGAAAGAAGAAAAGAGTAGAATGGTAGTTCCCAGAACTGGGGAAGAGAAGATAAAGAAGGCTGGGCACAATAGCAAGCAATTAGTCACAACTACATGGAGAAATAAATTCAGATGTTCTAGTGTACACCGGGAGACTATAATTAACAAGGAGGTGTATATTTCAGGATAGTTACAAGAGGGGGGATGTTCTTACCACAAAAATAACAGAGATGCCATGATTTGATAAGTATACACGATGTGCATCTATTCTGTGCCCTGTAAATATGTATAATTACAGGGCCAGGGAAATAGCTCAGCAGCATAAGCACCTACCTGGCAAGCGCAGGGTCCTCAGTTTGATGACTTGTACCAAAAAAACCCCAAAAGGTGCAAGTATAAATGATGAATTTAAAAGAACAGACTTTAAGGGCCTACCAAGTAGCTTAGCGGATTAAAATGCCTCCAAGCAGGAGCAGGGGCTGGTTGTTCCACCCCCAGGGAGGACTGAGACAGGGACTGAGACTGGGCGTGGTGGCACATGCCTGTAATTCCAGCTCTTGGGAGGCTGTAAACAGATGGATCACTGAGTCCAATCTAGTAGTGAGACCCTGAACACGCTAACATTAAAAATAAATAAATAAATGAACAGACTTTAACATTCTCCAGACAAGAAAAACAATGATAAGTTGGTGAGGTGATAGACATGTTAATTAGCTTGATTAAATCTCTGTACAATGTATATGTAGATCAAAACATCACATTGCAGCCTATAAATATGCACAGTTATTTGCCAATTACAAATAAGTTTCTCAAAGTGAAAGATATCCACCCACACAGTGGAATACCTTGTGGCTGAAGAAAATGTCAGAACTGCCACAGAAAGTACTCTAGGATATATTTTTAAATGGAAAAAGGGCCAGGGAGATGGCTCAGTCGAATAAGCACTTTCCTGGCAA
>NW_004524712.1:2419686-2426244 GCF_000260255.1 Octodon degus
CTGAACTGCATAGTGAAACCTTATCTCAAAAAGTCAAAGAAAGAAAGAAAAAGGAAGAAGGGGAGAGAGAAGAAGAAAGTAAGAGAGATGTAGATGGGAGATAATATGTATCATATTATGGCCCTTTTTCGTTAGAGGAAGAAATTAAGAATATATATTTGGATTTGCGCATCTTTTACATAATAAACCCTTGGAAGGATACAAAAAATATCTTTAAAAGTGATTACCTATTGTAGAATATCTTTAAAAATGATTACCTATTTAGAAATGATTACCTATGTGGATCACAGGGCCAACTGAAACAGGTATTGGTGCTTTTTAATTCACAAATATTGATTTTTGAACCATATAAATGAGTTAAATAAAAATTAGTACAGAAATAATACATTTGTATTAGCTTCTCATCACTGTACAAAATACTTGAGATAATCAACTTGATAAAAGAAAAGGCTTGTTGCGGTACATGGTTCCAAAGGTTGCAGCCCATTGTTCCTCAGCCCCATGCTTTGGGCCTGCGGTCACACAGGACGGGAAGATGGCAGGATATATGGAAGAGGAGGCCTGTTCACCTCATGGGAATCAGAGAGCAAAGAGAGAAACAAGAAGGGGCCAGGTTCTGGATATCCCCCTTAAGGATACAACTGCAGTGACCAACTTGCTTCATGTAGGTCCGGCCTCCTAAAGGTTCCGCTACCTCCTAACAGTGCCATAGGCTGGCTGCCAAACCTGTGACACGTAGGCCTTAGGCGCCATTCATATTCAAACTCAACCAACGTGACTCATAAGCCTTAAATCAGACAACATGGGTCCAATTCCTCAGCAAATGGGAGCTTCAAAACGAACTTCCGGCCAAGTGCGGCAGTGTACACCTACAATTCCAGCACTGGCAAGACTGAGACAGGAGGATCACCCTGAGTTCAAGGCCAGCCTAGGTTACATAGTGAGACCCCGTCTCAAAACAAACAAAAAAGAAAGAAACTTCTAATAAGTGGGGGAAGAAAGGTTTTTAAAAAGGAAGATTTAGCCTAAACCCAGAGGCTTGGAAAGATTTAGAAGCAGAGAAATAAGGACCGAGCCCAGGGAGGAACCGGGAGCCAGGAAGGTGATGCTGCGCACAGGAGGGAGGCATCAGACAGTGGGTGGGCCTGTGATCGGAGCAAGCCGTTTGGTGCCCAAAAGCAGACAGATGACGTTGAGAGACAGATTGCAGCTGCAGTCTGAGTTTGAGTTTGGGTTTGGATTGTGGGTCAGAACTTGGGACTTTATTTTTTGGATCCCAATCCTAACAATCTTTACATTTGTATTGGATCTTATGGTTTATGGAACTTTATTTATACATTCCTCTTAACTGGTAGAAACTCACACCTTATTGTACAAAATTTGATGCCAATGCAAATTGATGTTATGAGTTGTTAGACTATTCTAGGTCTAGAAATGATCTGAAAAATGTGGCCAGTGTCAGAAAGTATCCCATTTAGTACCAATAACTGTGATAACTGATAATGGTAAATTATCACCACACCGAATCTGCTAACTGAACAGCAATGTCCGGTTTTGTTCGTGGTCATAGCTTTGGATTTTATTTGATCTCATTTATATAAGAAAAGCATTAATCAAAACTGAAAAAAGTAAGTAAAAATGACCATAAGTTAATTGACTTATGACCTTTCTTTTTACTCTCTACCGAAGTAACAAAGTTCATAACAACAGCTAAACCCTCACAATAAGTTGAACCCACAGGGCTAAAAAATAACAGAAGTTGTTTGTCTCCATTTGGGTGATTTCCAAATTTATACAACAAAAGTTGCCATTAAATATGCAGGAAGTTCTGATTATTTATGATGTAACTTAATATTGACAGGTTATTAAATGACCTGATCCTCTCCTAAGCCTTTGAGATTTTGCCTCTCATGACTAACCTCATAATAAGGCTTGAAGTTGACAATCAACAGTTTTCCTCTGCAATCTATTTCTTTCTTCAAAAAGAAATTCCAATAGGTTGACTGCATGCTTGCTGTCTTGTACACTTCCTGAACTGTGTGCAGGAGGATTTCACGGAGAGAGGGATTTCTATGGCCTTTTTTATGCTGAACAGGCTAAGCTCTGCAGACTCACTGCCTAAACCTATTTCACACAGATCACCTAACTCTGTTATGGGTTTGTAATGCCAGATTAATTTACCTATACACCGAGTCAGAAGAAAAATGACTTTCCACATCTTCTTTGCACCAGTGAAGAATGTACCGATCATTTTACAAAAAGAGAAAGATGGTTTTCTAAACAAGCCAGGAGCTGAAAAAAATACCCATGCCACCTTTCTTGTCACTCAGTTATATACAGCAAAGCAACCCGTCTGAAACATGAAAGAAAGCAAAGGACCTGAGAAAGAATGGCAAGGAGCTGGGGATATTTGCAAAGAGTAGACAGCCAACGAGTGAGTTACTTGAGGCTGGATGGTCTCATAGAAAAAGCAGCAAGCTGAGAATTGGGAAACCTGTCCAGCATAATTTATTCCCAGCTCCCTCATTATCCTCCTGTCTGCTGTATGGACTAGGGCCAATCCCGCAGTCTCTTCCTCAACAGGAAAAATGAGCTACATTGCTTCAAGGATTCTAAGATACCAATAGCGTTGAAGCAAAACCTGGTAACTTTAATAGCTCTAATGTGGACTGGACCAAGAAGATTTTTATGTTGAGGTCCAAGAGTATATCTAACATCTAAGGCAGGTCTTACCTTGCCAGTTCTCTGGAGGTAATAGATTTTCTGATTGCTCCCACCATTTACTATAAAAATTTACGAACATTTCTTCATCAGTAAAACAAGGACAAAGATATATTAATTTTGCAGGGTGTTTTGAGGCCTTACAGTACATCACACCTTGTATAGTGCCTAAAACATAACAGGTACTCCACAGAGGATTGCTCATATTATTCTTCAGCTTTGTTTGGATAACTATGAACATTTCTTGCTTAAATCAGAAGCAAAGAATGTATCTAACTTGTGTCTTGGACACATTCTGTAACACATTATACTTCCATTTTTTCAACTGAAAGAGTACCAGTCGTCTATAATTGTTCTGAGGACTAGGTGAAACAATGCACATGAAGTATGGGCCCGGGAATAATCAAAAGAAAATAATTTATTTTTATTAATATGTTTAACAAGGACGTGAGCAGTAAAAATTGACCAACACAATACTTTTATCACCACCAACATAAATATTTTGTAAAAATTATTGTACTGTCCATTAGTTACCCAGGTATTATTTGTTTATCCATAAATGACATCAACTAAGACCACTGGGAGTGTTAGATAACTTTGGCCAGTGGCACTCATTATGCAGTGAGTGCTTTCAAACAAAATACGTAAGTATAAACACAAAAAGACAAGGACATATTACATGGTCTCTGTCCTTTCTTTTGCTTTTGAATTGCCAAACCAAAGACTTCCTCTTGTGTTGGTTAGTTAAAATGATTTGCAAACAGCACTGGGGCTAACCGCTCTTAAAAGACAAATGCTACCAACTCCATCTCCCATCTTTTTCGACACCATGCTCTTAGTCACCCGTGCTTCCAGAATTCCCTCTTCTGTGCTTCATCTTTTCACCTCAGCCTGGTCCTTAATCAGCTTATACAGCCCTTGCCTATACCCTGCTTGCTCCTTATTTGCTCTTGAGAGGTCTGGGATTCAAATTTCCTGGAAGAAATGGAAGCTGTTTGTTGCTGAGCTTCCCTCCATCTCAACAGTGTCATTTTCCTGGAGAGCTAGAGAGAGGCTGGACCAGAGCTGTGGCAAGATGGCTTTGCTGTCAGATCCAGAGGTTGGGAAGTCCCCAATCAAGGGGCAGGCAGATTCAGCATCTGGTGAGGGCTGCTGTCTTTTCTGAAGATGGTGCCTGTTGTTGGGTCCTTCCACAGTGGAAGGTTCAAAGGCCTCACTAGAGCCTCTGTTATAAGATCACTAACCCCACTCAGGACAGGATGGCCCTTGTGACTTAATCACTCACTAGTGACACCCCTCTCATACTATCACATTGGGTATTAGGTTCTGGTGTAGGAATTCAGAGGGAAAGTGGACCAAAATTCGGACTATGGCAGAAGGACGCCGTAAGGGGGTAACCTCTAGATTCACTAACTTATCTAGTCTCCCAGCTCCGTCCCAGTTAAGGGTTAGTTTCAGGTTCTCTTCTCATAGCAGCCTATTTGTAAATCACCCAATCTAAGGTATTTGGTTATAGCAGCCCAGTGGACTAAGACCCAAAGCCACAGAAGCTCACATATGGTCTTTCTATTCATGACAGAAAATAAGCAGCAAGTAGGGCGACAAGGTATGCGCACAAGAGCTTCACACTGAAGGAGGAAACACCAAAGTGAGGAGGCCGAGACTGAAACGGCTCAGATGTGAGGTTATCTCTCTTTCACTTGCAATCCATTCCCGGTGAATGAGCATTATTCTTTGGTCCCCTGCATCAGGACTGCTTCCTCCAGGAAGGGAGTGTTAGGGAGAAAGATTTCCGTTGAGGTTTCTCCCTGAGGGAGCTGTAAACTGGGGAGAGGTTTTTTAGCACACTTTCCACAAGAACAGGCTTAGGTGAAGGAATTCACACTGAATGGTCAGGAACTGAAAACAGCTTGCTAATTGGTTTTCCCAGAATCTCTGTGCAGGAATAGATTTTCAGATATCAGAGAAGCTCCCTGGATTGGGGCATCTTCGGACTCTCAGATCAGGAGCCCTTTGATTTTGTGCTGTCTATACCAAGGGCTCGGCACACTTTGGCAACGTGCCCCAAAGCCAGTGATCTCCCTGGTGACCTGCAGCTCTGGGGCTGAGATTAGCAACCCCCACCTATGCAAAGGTCACAGGCTGGGGAGGGCCTGCCCACTGGCCCCTCCTTCCTCTCAGACCCCCACCTGCTTCCAGCAGCACCTCTTTTCCCACTCCTCTGTTGTATTCATTTCAGGGATTTGTCACAACTTCCACACTGAGCCAATTAGCCCCTCTTGCATTGGGCCTCTCCTGGGCTTCTGCACAAAGGCCTTCCACCTTGATTAAAGGGTTGTGCCCGAGGAGATAGTGTGCTTAACATTCTTCACAGATGCCTTCCCTGAGAAGGAAGGACCAGAGTGGGGCGGTGCCAAGAACTAAGCCCCCAAAGAAACGGAACCAATGCAAAATGATTTTCTTTTTTACCAGTCATTAAGGCCATGATTTGGGGGGCTGTGTGTACCCTTTGAGCTCATCAGGTCAAGTCCTCTGACCCTGTGAGGGGAGGGGGGGGCCTCAGGGAAGGTTGTCTGCTCTCCACAAGGCCCTTGCTCTGCTCTTCTCTCTCAGAAGCTGGAATCCTGCTCTCCCAACAGATAACCTTGAGGTTGCCTTCCAGATCCAGAAGTCTGGCTGTTTCATCCTTTAACGCAGGAACAATCTCAGCACTCCGCGGGCTCTCTGCAGCAGCGTGTCACCAGAAGTGTGGGCTAACATCGGCAGCCACACTTTTGAAATTTGGCCTTGCGTTTTCCTCCAATGCCTGAGTCTGTGTGCATTTCTGTACAGAGGCTTTCCTACAAGGTGCTGAACTTAAGCCCTTCTTGGAAAAACTGGGCCGAAAGCCCAAAGGAGGGGGACGAGATTACCCTACTTTTTGTTTGTTTTCTTCTATTCTCTCTGCCTTTGAAGCCCTGAAATAGTCATATTTCTTCATTTTCAACTTGCTTCTAATTTTCAAGTATAATACAACTATAGAAGATGTTTACTAAGTACCTACTATGTACAAGTTATCATCAAACAAAATGTAGTATTTCTTACAGTTCTGTGTGTTTGCCTATTCTTTGCAAATTTCCTAGCAAGTGTCAGCACATACCCCATGCCATTCTATTTGTTTGTTTGCTTGCTTGCTTGTTTTTGAGGCAGGGTCTTGCTATACAGTCTGCTCGCTGGTCTCAAACTTGTGATACTCCTGCTCAGCCTCCCAGGCACTAGAATCATAGGCATGGACCACCACACTTACTCCCCCATCATTTTATTTTTTTGAGCAGCCTCAGACATACCAGCACACACTTATTAAGCTTCTTCTCTTTGTCACTAACTTGTTACCTATAGAAGGATGCAATAGCATCTCTACCCATGAGACACCTAATCTTTGGGTGAAATAAAAGTACTGTACTCGGGGGCTGGAGACATGACTCAGTAAATGCTTGCCTGCAAGGGCAAGGGCCAGAGTTCAATCCCCAGTTCCGGAAAATGAATAAGTAAAAGCACTATACTCTGAGAAATAGGCACCACTGTTATTTCTACTTCAAAGACAAGGAAAACAAGCGCTGGCCAGATAGCTCAGCGGACTAAAGCGCCTGCTTAGACAGAGCACAGCAGTTGGGGTTAGGCGGGGATTCAATGGCGTGCAGCGCCAGCCCTGCCCCGGGGGCACACGGAGCCCACTGGGCATGGTGGCTTGCACCTGTAATCCCAGCACTTGGGAGGCTGAAAACAGGAGAGTCACTATGAATGCAATCTGTGTAGTGAGACCCTGTGCTAACTACAAAAAAAAAAAAAAAAAAAAAA
>NW_004524712.1:2426344-2437411 GCF_000260255.1 Octodon degus
AAAAAAAAAAAAAAAAAAAAAAGACAAGGAAACCAAAGCTCAGAGGATTTGAGCAATTTGCCCAAACTGATACACAAGGTGGTCAAGTTGGACTGAAACACAAGCAGCTGAGCTCCAGGCCTCCCGCTTAGCTCCTGAGTTGCGCGGCCTCCGCTGCCACCTGAGCTGTTAGAACACCCTGCCGTGGCGCTTTCAAGAAAAGACGGTCAGCCTGGAACGAGCGGCAGGGAGAGGTTCTTCGAAGAAAAATGTTTATCTGGGCGTGACAAAGGGACCGCACACCAGGACATTTATGCCACCACGAGCTGTGGGGGACCCAGGCAAACCCACAGGCGAAAGGAAGTGAGGGTTCTCGAAGGTACAATGAGAAAGATTATGTAAGTTGTTTTGAAACAATTATCCTTGGCCACAATAATTATCACAAGGTTGACATCAGTCCAAGGTTGGAAAGGCAGTGGCTGGACAGGCGTCTTTTCAGAACTATTTATTATTTTTTATGCGAGATTGTGGAGGCCTTTGTACAAGGCTGTGGCTCTGGCAGTCTTTTTTGATAGTTGCTGTTACCAGGTACACGTGCGCCAGGTCTCGGCCCACCTACCCACTTTATGGCTCTGCTCTGTTAGAGTTTGACACAAGTGGCTCCATTTTTTATTCTGACAAATTTCGCATCACTCATTTAGGGATTGCAGGTGCTGAGGGTATAGGTTTAAAGAGCAAGCAGAGAACCTAAGAAAGAGCTGCTTTGCACCGTTTTAAGGCTAATTGCTCACCAGCAGCGCGGGCAGACAACCTGGAGATTCAAAGAGAAGCCAAGGAATAGGGTGGGCATCTCACCTGCTTAGAAATGAGGAACTAGGAAAGTGAGAGTAGAAGAGAACAGGGTGAAGGGCTGGGGAGATGGCTCAGTGGAATAAGTGCTTCCCTGGCAAGCACAAGGGTCTGAGTTCAATCCCCGGTTCTGCAAAAAAAAAAAAAAAAAAAAAAGAACAGGGTGAACATGCTGCCTAATCTGAAAATCTGAAACCTAAAGTGCTCCAAAATACAGAACTTTTTGAGTACCCGCATGATGCCACCAGTGGAAAATTCCACATCTGACTTCACATGACAGGTTGCAGTCAAAACATAAGCACACTAAAATTATTTTATAACATTACCTTCAGGCTACATGCACGAGGTACACTTGAAACGCAAATGAACTTCGTGTTTAGACTTGGATCCTGTCGCCAAGATATATCATTATGCATTCATGTTCCCCAATCCAAGGCACTTCTGCTTCCAAACATTTCAGATATGGGATACTCGGTCTGTCCCTACTTCATTGTTGGGTGTAGAACAGTGTCCCGCACGTAGTAAGTTCAGTGTCAGTGTTGGCTGTGCTCTTACTATTGTTGTTCTTGGATGACTTGCTTTATTTCAGAACTGGCTCATGTTGGGGAGAGGGGAGCCTGGCTTCCATTATGTTGTCTTAGGTTAGCGACTGAAACACACTGAAAATCTTTGTTCCTGGCAAAGCAGCAGTATGCTTTCATTTCAATCCCTCTTATAAATTCTGCGATGGAAAAAATGGGGCTGGCCCGTAGGGAGCTCTGGATAAAGGCCTGAGACTTGGGCCACGTGCTCACTAAACCCTCTGGTGGAAGACCTTTGGGCCACTCAGCCTCACCTGGAGGTGGAGGGTGATTAAATGGATGACCTCACTGGGTCCCCTTGGACTGGGGAGAGGGCTTGAGTCTGTGTTCCTGTAAACAGACTCCTATATACTGCAAACTATGGGCGTTTTTGTGGATTGTTCTTTGTTCAGAAAAAACCAGAACAGTTTTGAGAAGTCTGCAGAATGTTAGACCTGTCACTTCTCAAGTAACGTAACTTTGTTTCCCCTCCGATCAGAAAAAGCAAAGCAAGGTATATGTCTCCATGAGTCAGGGTTTATTTAATATTCCCAACCCTGGCAGTTTTTTGACTGATGAAAATGCTTTGCAAACAGAGCCTGGTCCTGTTTTTCTCCTCACTCCTTCCCCTGCCAAATGTAGAGTGAGGGGTTGGCAAAGGCAGTGCTAAACTGGTGGGGCTTATGAGATACTATCTCTGTCTTCTTGTAACACAAAACATTTATTTTGCAGCAAGTGAACACAAAATTGAAAGGGGTCCAAGATTTCTGGGAGCAAGAGGACTGGTTTTCCCCTAGGCAGATGCCTGTTCTTTTGACTCTGACTTAGCTACCTCCTGAGCAGAGCACCAGCTCCGCTGGAGCACACACCATTGCCAAGGCAGTTCTGCAAACAAAACTTGGTTTGCCCTCCTCCCTGTGCCTTGCCTTTACCCTTTGGCTGTGGGTTGGGGGACTCAAAGCTAAGTGCTCAAGAGGCCCATCATGGAGGTGCAGCGTGGATATCGCACAACAGCTAGGAAGACACTGGGCTCACTTTGCTCCAGGTCTAATTCCCATGCTGTAAGACAACTACCCATCAAAATCTGCGGCTACTAAGAAAGTCTCAGTTTCCCGGGCTGAATTTCCTGGCTGGCTGAGAGTCAGAGACTGCCTCGGTGGAATGACTGTGTATGACCGTGTGCAGGGCAGTGAGTTTCAGATGCAGAGAGCCCACTGTAAGAATGTGCACGGCAGCTCATTACACTGCTGGCTATGTGACGCTGCCGCTGTCCGGGGAAAGGCACAGAAGTTTCATCTTTACCCACTCTCAGCTCACAGGCAGGAGTCATCGGCCTCTGCCCTCCACTGCCTCACTGTGCCCCCAGGCTGGGTACTGATGCCTCTTCTGCAGCTGTCTGAGCATTGTCCTGGAGGCTCCTGGGCTTCACGGCCAATGCAGACCTTTCCTAAGCATTCTTTGGACCCACCTCTGGCCTTCAGGCACCAACCTGTACTATTTACAGAGTCTTAGTCTATTTGTTCAGTTATTTAAAAGACAATACTGGTCTAAACTCTTCCTTTTTATTTTTTTAAATGTGTTTAGTACAGGGTCTACAGGGGCTCACTACACAGATTGGACTCATAGCGATTCTCCTGTTTTTAGCCTCCCAAGCACTGGGATTACAGACTTGCACCACCACACCCAATGGCTGTGTCAGTGCGCCCCGGGGGCAGAGCCAGCACTGCACACCAGAGATTGAACCCTGGCCCCTGCGTCTGCCTAAGCAGGAGCTTTAATCCCCTGAGCTATCTGGCCAGCCCTTAAACTTCCTTTTGAAATAAGGACATTTCCAGGGCTGGGGAGATGGCTCAGTGGAATAAGTGCTTCCCTGGCAAGCACAAGGACCTGAGTTCAAACCCCGGTTCTGCAAAAAAGAAAAAAGAAGAAAGAAAATTTCCTTACAGCTGATCTTAGAAAAGATTTAGAACCACAGAATTATTATCCTGATTCAGAAAGTGCACTTTTTTATTTTTTAAAGAGATTACAAATTAGAACAGAAAAAATTAAAAGTGATACAGAATTTCACTTAACAAAGTTGCATGAATTTCACAATATTTGTTGTAATACATAGTGTTGTTTTCCAACCAGTTATTCGTATTACCAGATACATTTATATAAAATTGGAAAAGAAAAAAATGTATAAAAATTAAGAGAAAAAATACAAACAATTGAAAAAAGGAGATGAAACAAATTAAAGCATTAACTGCTTCTTTCCTTAGACCAGCAGAAATGCACAGTACAGTTGTCCAAACTATTCTGCTTCCATACATAGATAAATCTCTTTCCCCCACTCCCTTTCCTGTCCTTCTCCTCAAAGAAAATGCTTTTTCGTTTATTTTTGTTCAGGTTAAGTACTGCTGATTTTTTTTTTTTTTTTCCTGTACTGAGAATCAAACTCATGACCTCCTGCTTGCCAGGCAGGCGCCTTGCCACTGAGCTATATCTCCAGCCCACTACTGGTACTTTGGACCACAGAGTTCTTTGTTGAGGCGCTGTCTTATGACTTTAGACTGCTTAGCAATAACTGTGGCCTCCACCCACTAGATGCCACACCCTCCCACTGTGACAAAACATCTCTAGATAGTGTCTCTTGGGTAAGGGCGTCAGGTCAGTAAATAAATGTGTCTTGTCTGGCAGCCCTCCTCTGGGCAAATTCCCAGGGTCTGGAACCACTGGCTTAGGGCACAGTGTTTACTTGCCCAAGCCGTGACTGTGTCGGGCTCTAGCTATTACTATTATTCTGTTTTCAAGGTAGAGAAACTGAGTCTGGAGAGAAAACATGGCTTGCCCATGGTCACCATGTGGGTGAGAAATTTCAGCACCCTCTCCATTACTGTATTTCTGTGACTCAACAGAGCTCCCCCTCTCCCACCCATAGGAAGCCCTCATTCCCATCCCACGTTGACCCTTCTGTGCTGATGGTCTGGCACTTGGGACCATCATCGGTTGTACGCAGGGTTAAGCTCCACATCGTCCTGTAAGGCTCTCCACCTCACATCTCTGGGAGAGAAGGCAAAGGGAGGGGGTAGGAGCAGCAGGGTGCACAGTCCCTGCCTCCACCGCTTGGCAGCCAAAGCCTGGAGAGACAAAAGGCGGCAGTGAGGTGCAGCAACGCTTATTTCCCTTGCTCTATGGCCCAGTTCAATGGGGCATTCTGGATCTCTGCCCTCCAATGCTCAGGGGCCTTATTAACAGACCTCAGCTGTTGCCCAAAGCCCTTACCTCACCCAAGAGGGCTCTATTTGCATGATAATGCCCTCTTTGAGGGAATTATTGCTTAATTAAAGAACAGCAATCACTTTAATTAGCATGTCTACTTGCTCCCTGGTACTTTGCATGGATTCAAATGAGCTCCTCATTAGGTATTGGCACTTAGACAAATCTGGGGCCTCTGGCTGGGAAGGGAGGCTCTGGGGCAGGCAGCCCCAGCCAGGACCTCTGCGGCAGGGCAGCCTTGCCAGGAGCACAACCTAGGCTTTGTGAGGGAAACAGCAGACAGGGCTTGGGCCAGCGCCCTTTGGGGCCAGGACGCGGTGTGCAGGGGAGGGCCGGGGCAAGGCAGGGCCAGGCCCAAGGGCGGCACTGCAGGAAGCAGCCGAGGCTTTCTCTTGCTGCTGTCCATTACTTGAGCTGCACCTCTCAGTTCAGCTTTTAGGCCCACGGTATTTAGCTCCCTTACACCCTCCTACTCTGGCCATGGGAACATTTTGAGCTCTTTTCTATTTCTCTGTCTTTGTCTTTGTCCATCTCCCCCTCCCTGTCCCTACCCCTGCCCCCATCTTCTCTCAGACACCTGAGTCTGCTTTAATTTCATACCAGGTTCTTCAATCCCAGTTCTGCAATGCAAATATCTCTTCCATTAGTGTAAAACATTAGCACAGAATTCAAACCAACACTAAGCAAACAGCAACACCTGTCCTCACCCAGGGCTGGCGTCTTTCTCTCCCTAAGGGAGATCACAATTTCTCTTTAGTTTCTCTTCCCTGAGACCAAGAAATCTGTTGGAGAACTGCTCTGCACTAACATCCCCTGCCACGGGCCACCATCGAGTCTCCCGGCCACGACTCTCCCTGCTCTCGTTATCAGGAAAATGGAGCACACCTTTCAGGCTTCTGAACAACTGCTCACATGCACTGCGCATAATCTCAGGTTAATTATACTTTCGTACTTTTCTTGGTCTTTTCTAAAACAGGGTAGCAACCTCCTCTCCAAGAAGAATTTTCTCTTTTGCTTTATGCCAATGTATCTACACTGATATAATCCCTCTCTCACGCGTGCGTGTGCGCGCACACACACGTAGGCCTATACCTATAAGTGTGTCTATTACAAATGAAGGTAAAGGCATGCATGTTAAAAGTGGTAAGCTAGAACTACGCCTTGTCCTATACTCAGGAGACCTATTTCTAGTCCATGCTTAGCATCTTGAGCAGAAAGATCTCTTTTCTATTTTATGGAACTTTGAAGAAGAAAATGAGGACAGTTCCAGGGCTATCCCCGCTGCCTGCTGAGGACAAACCCAGCCTCCATCAGTTTAGACTTCTTTCACCAACGCCCTGGCAAGGGCACATCAATCTTTTGGCATCTGCAATGTCATCTCTCTCACCTTCATCACTCCCAGAGGGAGCCAGGGTTCCTGGGGCTCCCCTAGGCTTAGGGTCATCGCTTTTGCCTGTGCAGAAAGAGAATTCAGCAGGAGCAGGAGGTAACTGGGAGCTATTTCAGTACTCGGGCTGCAGAGAGATGGAGGGGAAGGATGGGAGGGCACCGTGGTAAGGCGGAGGGAAGGGGCCTCACTGCTTGCCCTTGGCATCATTCTGCAGAGAGAGTAACAACAAATCAAAGGTAAATCCACTTCCTGGCAGAAAGCTGAGCCTGAAACCAGATGAAGCCACAGCAGTTCAAAGGTAGAGTGACACTCAAACAAGAGAGTAGCTCTTAATCCTCCATGGAAAGATGAGAATGGAGTGCCGGCCCAGGAGGGAGACCGCCGGGCTTTGTTTAACCAAGATTAAAAACACAGCCCTATTGAGAGGCTGGGACTCCAAGACACAGACCCGGAGGGGCAGTTGCCAAGTTGAAGGCAACCAGAGCCGCCAGCTTTTCCCTCTTTAGTTCTAGGCTTGGCAGTAATGAGGCGAAGGGCCGAGACTTTTAATTGGCTAGGTCAGAAAGGTTTCCTTATTAGACAAACAACTCAGGGGTGGGAATGGGGGTGACCAAGCCAAGAACAGGAGCTTCCAGAAAAGATGCGGAGCAGGGGCCCTGTTTGGCCCTCACCGCTGAGGCCCTGGCTCTCCTGCTCTGCTTCAGCCCTTCTGGCCTATTTTGTGCTGTAGCTTGGGGAGGGGAGGCTGTCAGGAAATGTCTAGGGAGCAAGAGAGGGTCCTGACAAGAGAAGACAAACAGGTGGCTGGGGGTGGAGCCTGCACAGCTGACTCTTGACCTGTAGCTCAGCACCTGGGACAAAGTAAATAGGGCAACCTCAGCCAGAAGCAGAGAGCCTAAGGGGTGAGTGGCCCCTCTTTTGGAAGTCTCCACATGCAGTGCTGAGGCATCACGCTGCCCCAGTGTCCCAGGCCCGTACTATGAAGATACATCTAATGTGCTGGCCACCCAGTGCCTTGCAGTCTGGGACCTCAGGCTTAGGAGCTGGTGCCCAGCAGCAGGAGTGGGGGCAGCTGGGGAGAACGGGTGCACCATAGTACTCGATACCGTGCGTTCTATTTTATTTCTGTAGCAGGGGGGTACCCTGTATCATCCAGTGCTTCCCCAAAAGTTGAGTAAGATGGAAGCTAGAAACAAGTTGAGCCTTACCTCAAGCAGAAGAGAATTTGTGAGTTCTATCTATTCACCCGAAAGCTAACTCTTTTTTTTCTCTTTTCTTTTTTTTTTTTTTTTTTTTGTGGCCAGCTCAGCCCACCCTGCGGGCAGGTCCCTGCACGCTTACCTAAGCTTACCTAAACAGGTGCTTTAGACCACTGAGCTATCTCACTGGCCTGAAAGGCAAGTCTTGAGCTGCCCATTGTACAGTTCTCCAAAGTGCTGCTGAAGACAGGCTCAGGGATATGCCAGTGACTAAAATTATCACTCTAACCCACAGAAGTCTAAAGTAGCCTGTTTTAGGAAAAGGCCTGAGCCTTCTGGTAGTCCTGCTACCTTCTGGCTGTGTGTCCATCTTAAAATCATTTAACCTTTTTATTCTCTCACCTGTAGACAGGGGCTAAGGACACCCACCTTGCAGGCTCATGCAGATGAGAGACACTGAGTGTAAAATGCTGGCCTGCCTCTGATACATTCCTAGAGCATAGCAAAGAAAACTATGGTTTTCATCCCGCTAGGAGCCCTTTAAACAGAGCTATGACCCAGGAGTCCATGCACAGGGCCTTGGGTCCTAGTAACTATGCTCAGAAGGACTTAAAGCTCTTAACCAATTTAGCAATTTAGGAATGCATTTAGGGTTAAATTTCTCATACAGTAATCAGAGGATTGCTCCAAGCTAGATATTCTCAGGGAGCATTTTCGACATTTTTTTATGGCTATGTATGGTAACTGACTGGCAGCTCTCCCTTCTGGATATCGTCAAGGACCAAATAAACTCGATCATTCTTTATGACCAAACTTTATAAATGGAGTTCACGCAGCCTGAGGGAAACATTCAGTGTGACACAGGGTATATGTAAAGTCAGAAAAATAAAACGTCTTATTTTCTCAGCAATCTTTTAAAAAGAAGAATTTAGGGTAGAATTTAATTAAGCAGGCAAGTAATTTATCAAGGGCAAATTGATCACACCATGTTCAGTTAAGTTTGAAGGAGTCTTCAGCGGATGGTAAGCCCTGTCCAGTGTGGGTCTGATTCAGGCTGCTTGGAAGGTTCCTGTACTGGAGGGTGATGGTCCAATATGGGAAATGGTCCCTGAGAGTAACTAGGATCCATTTAAAACAAGGAGCAAGTATTTCACAGTAAATGGAAAGTGCAAAGTGTGAGTTCAAAGTTTACATCGAAAATTAAACTGTGAGGGGCCGGGGAAATGGCTTGGTAGAATAAGCGCTTGCCTGGCAAGCACAGGGGCCTGAGTTAAAACCCCGGTTCCACAAAAAAAAAAACCAAAAAACAAAAAACTGTGAGGGTCAGCCAAATAGCTCAGTGAATTAAAGCTCCTGCAAGCAGGTTCAGGGGCTTCAATCTCCCCCAATCCCTGCCACACTGGCCCCACCCCCAGGGCACGCTGAGACTACAATTAAGACTGTAATCCCAGCTCTTGGGAGGCTATAAACAGGCAGATCACTACAAGTCCGATCTAGTAGTGAGACCCTGAACATCCTGTAGACCTTTCCTTAAAATACAAACAAACAAACAAACAAAAAAAGAGAGAGAAAGAAAGAAAAGAAAAAATTAAACTGTGAAATGTGAAGTGTCTCAGTCACTCTAACCTGACACTCAAAATGAAGGAAGGAAAGGTTTAGTTAGCTCATAGTCACTAGAGGTTTCAGTCCCTACTTGGCTGGCTCCAAGGCAGAGCGGCACACGGCAGAAAGCAAAGAGAGTAAAAGGAGCAGTAGCAGCAGCGCTGGCTCCAAAGAGCAAGGCTGTCTCCCTTCAGTGCACTCAGGCCCTCTGCCCCAGGCTGGATGCAATCCTCACGCCTGTAATCCCAGCAGCACTCACACCCATAATCCCAGTGGATCATGAGTCAATCACAAACTCTGGAAGAACACCCCATGGCTGCATGAGGCTTTGGGATGACAACTAGACACAAAACATAACAAAAAGTAAGTTGTTTACTTCTTCCAATCATTTTCCCCCATAAGACTTAATTAGATAAGATGCATGGATTTCCTTGTTCACCAATCGGAGGCCAGTAGAGACAGTCCAGATTCTCTTGGTTACCTCACCAATGATAACCTGAACTCCTTGTTCCCCTGAGCAGTGGGAACAACATGTTGACCAAATTTTGGTTAAGAAACTTCTTTAAGGCCTATGAACTTCAGCATGCCTCCTGCAGAGCTAGGAGACAGGCTTCCCAACCCAGGCGGCCTCTGGGTAGAGGGTTCCTGGTCTGCCTCGGGTCAGGTCGCCCTTCCACTAGCCACCTCCTCACATCTAGCTCTTTCCAGCTCGGGTCACTGCCCTTGATGGGGGAAACTCTTTCCACCTGACTCTTGGGAGCCTGCAGATCCTCTGCTCAGAGCTTCCAACCCACCCTAGTTGTTTCCCATTCTCCAACCAGGCAACAACTGTCCTTGCATAAAAATCTACCTTTACCAATCTGGATTCGTATTTTGTTTGACAATAGTAATTTACCATATAAATGATAGTTGTGAGTATGTACACCTGTGTGCACATGTGCTATGTATTATGTAGTGATGCATTTTATCTATAAAACTAAGCTCAGGTAGTAGCTATATAGGTACATCTAATACTGTAATGTATTTTAAATATTACAAAATATTACTTTTATATGGCAGTTAGATATGCTTGTATATAACGTTTATTTTGAATAAATTTTTTCTTATGATAAATTATATGTGTACTTGTGTAAACTTGTAACTACCACATAATAAAGTCATTATTCTTAGTTTAGCTTCAATATACAGTGAGGAGCTAAATTGTTGGAGACCTACCATAAAATGAGGTAAGGATCTGAACATAGATGTTCGGTCCTTAAATCCTGCCCTACCATCATTAACCATTTTTGAAAGTGAGCAAGGTACACGTGAGTGTTCTGCACAGGGCACAGAAGGGTGTCCTCCTGCAGCGTTCTTCGCGTCTCAAGCTCTGCCCAGATGTGCACACTTGTGCTCGCAGATCGCTCTTGCACTTTTGCCTCCCCAGCACATGCAGCTGTTCTGGTAATTAAGAGCATTCTGCTGGTTAAAATGGAGAAAAAGGCCATGTGGAGCTGGTACCCTAGAGAACTACATCCAGGGAACACACACACTTGACGTCACTGTTGCTAGGCGATGGGTTAGCTGTGTTACTGGAGCCATACACGGCCTGGGTCCTGATGAATCTGAGGCATAACTCAAGGACTTTACTGAATCTCCGAGCTACTTAAGGAGCAGGTGCTATCCTCTTTGTCCAGATGAGCAAAGGAGTTCTGAGAGCTGCTCTTTTGATAGGTTGGCCTTCAGTTTCAATAACCGATCATTATATGTAGGCAGTACACATCACAGAAGAAAGCACGCTGTGAGCTGTGTACCGGCCTCCCAGTTTTTGCAGGAAGACATCAGATAATTTGTTCAACCTTGGGCAGAGCTCAGGCTACTAGATCCATCTATCCTCTTCCTCTTCTTTTTGGTTCCTTCCTGCTGCACTTTATGTTATTCAGCTTTCTGTTACTGTAATGAAATTACTTGAGGTAATCAACTTTCTTTGAGACAAGATCTTGCTATGTAATTCAATCCCTTGAACTCACTATGTAGCACAGGCTGGCCTCAAACTTGTGGCGAGCCTCCTGCCTCAGCCTCACAAGTGCTGGGATTATAGGCACATGCCACTGCCACACCAGGCATGATAATCAACTTTTTAATAAGAAAGGTTAGGGCCAGTGGGATAGCTTAGCAGACTAAGTGCCTGCTTAGACAAGTGTTCAAGTCCCAGTACCACATGCCACCCTGGTACAACATGCCACCCTGG
>NW_004524712.1:2439176-2439715 GCF_000260255.1 Octodon degus
AACCTGATTTTTTGTCCTGGAACCTTGTGAAATCAGCTTTGTCAGTCATACTAAAATATCGTGATGCATCTTCTTTGGATCTATTTGTCTGTCTGGCTCTGGCTCTGTCTCTCTATCTCTATTTCTATCTATCTCTATCTATCTATCTCTGTCCCTCTATCTCTACCTCTTTCTCTATCTCTCTATCTCTACCTCTATCTCTCTCCCTCTCTATCTCTATCTTGATCTCTCTCTCTCTCTCTCTCTCTCTATCTCTATCTCTATCTCTCTATCTCTCCATCTCTCTTTATCTCTATCTCGATCTCTATCTCTCTATCTCTCTCTATCTCTCTTTATCTCTATTTCTATCTCGATCTCTATCTCTATCTTGATCTCTCTATCTCTATCTCTCTCTATCTCTATCTCTATCTCTCTCTATCTTGATCTATCTCTCTCTATCTCATCTCTATCTATCTATCTATCTCTATCTCTATCTCCATTGCTGATTATTCTGGGTAATCAATGGGCTTTTTCAATCTGGAACCACATCTCTTTAGGAT
>NW_004524712.1:2439815-2440635 GCF_000260255.1 Octodon degus
CCTAGTATCAATTGCCATCTCAGGGTGCCCTGGGGGTGGGGATCTACAGTCCCTGCATCTGCCCAAGCGGGCACTTTAATCCACTAAACTATCTGGCCTGCTGAAGGGGTCCAGTCTTAATAAAGGAATACTACAGTCCACACTCTCACCCCAACTCCTGTTCCTCAGGAGTAACCTTGTCAGTACTTTTCAATGGCTCTTTTACCTTTGCTAAATAGTGAGCTTCTACTCCTCCTCCTTAATTTCCTCGAGTTTATCATTTCTTAGATTTTCTTAGTTCATGCGTTTCTTGGTTTTCCATTATAAAATAGGATTTATATTTGACTCATCAAAGCTTTCACATCACCCATATCTCCTGCCCCCACCCGCCAGTAACTTCTCCAGTGTAATTAGATTGTAATTTCCATTACATCAACACTCATTATTACCTTAGCATGAATATATAAACACGCTTCACAGTTAGGTCATGATTATATAATGATTATTTTCCTTTTCCTGCTAGATTTTCTTCCTAGAGAAAAAAAAAAAATCTTAGTTTTATTTGTTCAGCTTCCTCTGTGTTTGTCACTAATATATTCCCAAACTCTCCTCCAGATTGAGAAATATCTACTCTTTTGGGAAGAGGGGGGTCAAGACAGGTGTTCTGTAGTTCAAGTTGGCCTTGCACTCAACTACGTAGCCCAAACTGGCTTCAAACTCAGTAATCCTCTTGCCTCAGCCTCCTAGGTGCTGGGATTACAGGCATGTATGACCATGTCTGATTGGGTAATGTCCTCTCAATCATCAAAATGTTGGAGATGACCTCCTTGAAGAGATCAGC
>NW_004524712.1:2441425-2483152 GCF_000260255.1 Octodon degus
TCTATCTATCTATCTATCTCTATCTCTATCTCCATTGCTGATTATTCTGGGTAATCAATGGGCTTTTTCAATCTGGAACCACATCTCTTTAGGATGGGGGAAATTTTCTTGCACACTACCTTCCGTTATTTTGTGGGGGGGCGGTCCCGCTTAGGATACCTTCAGGGCAGGTCTGGTTTGGCTTGAGGATGAGGGGATTGAACCACAGCATCCCGAGCCCCTCTGCTTTGTTTCAGCAGGCACTTAAACACCTGAGCTAATGGGCATCCCCCTCCCTTCGTTATTTTTAATATCCATTTGCTCTATGCTCTGACTTTGGAATTCCTTTTTTTTTTTTAGAACTGGGGATTGAACTCAGGCCCTTGTGCTTGCCAGGAAAGCACTTATTCTACTGCGCTATCTCCCCAACCCTCCCATAATTTTTTGAATTTTTTTTGAAAACCTCTAAGTCCCCCCCCCATACCTTTTTCCTAACTTGTCCCTTGTAATTTGCCATCTTTAGCTATTTACTCTCTGAGTAATTTTCTCAACTTATTTTTAATCATCTATTTATCTGAGAATTTTCTCTTATATTTTATTTCCAATAGCTCATTTTGTTCCCTGAAAATTCCTTTTTCAGTAGTATTCTATGCATCACTGTTGCCTGTCTCTCTGTCTAGGTCTGTCTGTCTGTCTGTCTGAGATAGGGTCTCACTATATAGTCAAGGCTGGCCTTGAACTTAAAGTGTAGCCTAGGCTGCCCTTAAACTTGTGAACTTCCTGCTTCAGCCTCCTGCTTCATTTTAACATTATCCCATCCTGAACTTGTAGATGGGCAGAGCTTATCAATTGTGGATTTCACTGTAGGGCGACCTAGATGGGCTATTCTTTTGAGAAACTTGATGTTGTCTTATAAAGCCATTTCATCAAGTCTGATGTCCTGCTTGAAGCATATGAATATAGCTTTTCCTATTCAGAAGAAGTCTGGCAATCGCAACAATCAGTGTAAAAATATGCACTGAGCTCAGTATTTCTACCTGTGTCTTATATCCCTGGTCTGGAAACCATGTGCTTTAACATCTCTAGAGTAGAAGGCTAGCATTTGCTGGAATGGAGGCATGGTGTCACAGAGAGGATCTGAGGTCCACATCGGAGTTAGGACTTAACTCCCTCAGGATTGCTTAGACAGCTCCACTTATTAATATGGTATTTATTAAATGTGCTTCTAGCCTCCAGACTTTGTTACTGTTTTCTATTCTCCCACATCTTTGTGGGTTTATAAATTCTTTAGCTGTCCTTTGTTTTGTTTTAGAAAGTTATAGAGTGTGTGTAATTTGCCATCTTTAACTAGAAGTTCAAGCCAGTGCTTGAACTTGAACTTCACTGTTTTATGCTGCCGCCCAAGAATCAGCCCAGTGTATAATAACATTGTAATAATAAACAGCTCTTAAGTTTTTATGATCTGTCAGGCACTATTTTAAGCATATGGACACTAACTGGTGACCCCCTGCAGCCTTCCCTTCCCTGGGGAAACCTGAGTAAGGATTTCTAGAACTCTTTAATAATAATAATATTAGCTTTATTTTTTTTTTCTTGTGGTGTTAAAAATGCAACCCAAAGCCTCGTGCCTGAGAGGCAAGTTCTCTGCCACTGAGCTATACCACTCAAATTTGCTCAGGTTCAAATTTTCACTTCTACTAGACATGTAAATCATTCCTCCCGGTCTACCAAATGTGAATGCTAGGTTGTACCTGTCTATCTTTCAGGAGTCCTATACAGGCTACTGGACACAACGCATGCAAAGCTTGCAGCACAGAGCCAGGCACTTAGTGTGTGTTTAGGGGGAAATGCCCTGCAATAGATATAATCAAAGGACCCTACCCATAGGAAGTCACGTCTTGGAACGAAGGTGCCTTTGGCGGCACTGTCCTGAAAACAGCCCTGAAGTGCGGGGTGGAAACTGAAGTTCTGAGGCTCCAAGGAACTACCCTGAGCTTTCATACCTGAGCAGGTGTCCCATCTAGAATATTCTGCACATTTCTCTGGCTCTGCTTTTCTTCTTGACCATATTGCCTGTGCCTCAACCCTTCTGTTATCTTACTGTTACCATCCTGTGCGTATTTGCTCATTTAACCCAGATAGAGCCCTGTGAGGGTGGCATTTTATCTCCCTTTGCAAATAAGAAAGGAGCCTCCATGTCTCATACCACCGTAGTCAGGCCTCAGAGTAGGAGCCCTGACTCAGAACATGCACCCTCCGCGCAGCCGGGCCTCGTTTTCCTCCAACTCCTCCCTCACTTGTCCTTTGGGACTCTCGCTCTCGCTCTCCCTCTCACTCGTCAATCACCAATCCTATGACACTTTCTTTTCTCATTAGATGATTCCTCTTTTCCCGAGCCCTTCTTGTGCACAAGCCTCCTGGGTCATCATTTGGCTACATTCCTCACTTCCAAAGAGGCTTTCAGACACATTTTCAGTTCAGAAGCCTGTGTACAGACACAAGGCCCTAACCAGGTCGCCGGAAGTGCTCCTCTGTGAGGGTCCCGCTGCCATCCTGGAGCACAGGCTTCGTGCTACCATCAGGAGGAGAAAGCTGAGATGCATGGTGCTTACATGAGAGGAGCCTGCCCCCCCCCTCTCTTTCTCTCTCTCTCTCTCGCTCGCTCTCTCTCTCTCAGCTTCTCTCATCCAGTTCCCACCCTGAGCCAAGGCCTCAGTGCCTGCCCTCCACATGTCAGCTCAACACAGCCTGAGCTCTCCACTTGCGCAACCTGCGGCTCCTCCTCCTACCTCATTCATATCTGAGGTAACCTGTGTCCCATCGCACAGCAGCTGCAGAAATGGACCCCATCTGTGAGAGAGCCGTGGAGTATGCTGCTGCTTGCCTTCTCTGCTGGTACAACAAACCTCTGGGATCACTCTAAGCCAGTATGTCAGCTTTCTCTCAGTAAATGCGTCTTCCTGATTTTCATTCCTCAGTTGTTTCCTTGCTATTTTCTTGTCCTTCAGCTGGTTCATTATTTCCCTTTGACATGCAGAGGAAAATTAGGGAAGCTAAGGAGGTCCAGAGGTAACAGAAGGTGGGATGGTGGTCTAGGCAATGGAATCAAACCATGGCACACTGGACAGTCATTATAAATTAGAACAGTCTGAATTGTAGGAACATGGAGGAGTGGAAGCACCCTAGGCACTTGGAATTAGTGCTGGATGAGCACTAATTAGTGCTAGATGATGTTATGGTTTGTGTCTAGATGTCCCCAGCAAAGCCTGATGCACTCAAAGGTGGGGATTTTTTCAGAGGTGGATGGATCTGAAGTGTGTGATGCTGGGATTAAGGATGTGTGGTTACTAAATGAGTCCACTGATTAGTTTTACACTATCCTAATCCTAGTAGCATAGACAGAATATAAAAAGGACAGAGAGAAGCTGCTAAAGTCTCCTGCTTGCTGTGCTGCCTTCTGCCCACCATAAGCTGTTCTCCTCTGCAGTCCCCCTCAGCCACGCCACCCTGCCTGGGAGCCAGCCGATGATGGACTGAAACCTGTGCAAACTGTGAGCCAAATAGATCTCTTCTCTTTTAACTTTGGGTGCTGGGTACTTTGTTTCAGCAATGAGAAAAGTAGCTAAGGTAGTTTCTATTACCACAGTCATTTGATTCCCATCAGAGCCTCCCACGTGCCTGTCCCTCTTGCCTAGCCAAGGCTCCTGAGCTGGAGGGATTGCATGCACAATCCTGGCTGCTGAGCGTCCCTGTCCACAGAACCCAAGAGCAGAGAAGAGACTGAGCTGCTGGTGCTCCCCAAAGGATATGGGGCCCATTGAGCAGAGGTTGAATTGTTTGTTCTCCTTTTCTTCCTCTGGGACTCCAGGACCAGGCTGAGGAAAAGGGAACATTCATTTTTAACGCAAAAGCATTACATATCTGGGAGTGGTGGTACATGCCCATAGTCCTGACGCTCTGGGAGGCTAAGGCAGGAGGATCGTAAATTCAAGCCCAGCCAGGGTTCTTAGAAACTGAGCAAGATCCTGTCTAAGTTTTTTTTTTTTTTTTTTTTTTTTTTTAAGTGTTGGGGACTAAGGATTAGCTCAGTGCCAAAGCCCTGGTGCAATTCCCAGTCCCCACCCCACTAAAGCAATGAGCTTAGGATGTAGTTCATTGGTAGAACTCTTACCTGGTATATGCAAGGCCCTTGGTTCAATCCTCAGCATCATAAAAGAAAAAAGCAGGGCTGGTGAGATGGCTCAGTGGTCTAAAGCACCTACTTAGAACAAGCTTAGCAAAGTACGTGGACCGCGGTTCAATCCCCCAGCACCACATGCCAGCCAGCCCCGCCCCCTGGTGGGCTGAGCTGGCCACACACACACACACCCATAAAAAAAAAAATTAAAAAAAAAAAAGACATAAAAAAGCAATAAATGCTTTTGGTTAAAAAAATAAATTCATAAATAAAAAGAGGTTATCACCATTAAGTGTTTGGTGTAGAACTTTTTGTACTTTTTTAAAACAAATTTTAGATTGAGACTGAGTGTGGTGGCACATGCCTATAATCCCAACGCTTGGGAGGCTGAAAACAGGAGAATCACTATGAGTCCAGTCTGGGTAGTGAGACCCTGTAGACCCTGTACTAAATACATAAAAAATAAAGAAGAAACTTTAAATACATAAATCTATAAATACACACAGTTTTGCTTTATGTCACATAAATAACGTATCTACAGATTGTTCTGAAAGTATATTATAGTTTAAACTTAATATATCATAGATTTTTCCATTGAGGTAGATTTGCCCTCAATCTTCCTAATAGCTCCATATACGACAGCATAAAAGGTGCCATTATTTATTCATCTGTTTTCCTATTGATAAACATGAGGGCTATTCTAAGATTGTGCTATTACAAGCAATGATATTATCAACCTGCCTTATACTGACTCAGCCCAGCTCAGCTGCCCCAGAGGCAATGTCTATGACATTCCCCATCTTGGGAGATCCTTTGGCATCCTTCAACCTGTAGCACAAATGTTCACTGGGTCATCCTGTTTTCAGGACCACTGCAATGGTCCTGGAGTGGTGGGCACCCCTCAGGCTAGGCCATCGCAGAATCTTTTTCTGGGAACTTTCACACTGGATGCAAGAAAAAGAAGCACTATTTTCTTTCTGTTTGGGAAGCTGAGTTGATTAAAAAAAAAAAAAAAACCTGGGAGCTACAAGAAAGCCTGAAAAAATGAAACCCACACAGTGAGCAGAACAAGCAACAATCTCATTAATTAATTAATTAATTACTTTGCAGTGCTGGAGATTGAACCCAGGACCTTACACATGTTAGGCAAGTAGGAGACCACTGACCTACAACCTTCACCACAGAATCAATTAAGCAATCAGTTTTCAATTAACCAATTAATCTCTCCCTTCCTCCTCTCTCTCTCTCTCTGTCTCTCTGTCTCTGTCTCTCTGTCTCTCTCTCTCTGTCTCTCTCTCTCTCTGTCTCTCTGTCTCTCTCTCTCTCTGTCTCTCTCTCTCTCTCTGTCTCTCTCTCTCTGTCTCTCTCTCTCTCTCTCTGTCTCTCTCTCTCTCTCCCTCCCCCCCCCACCCCCAGAGCTAAGATCTCTCCTTTCAAGAGTCAATGACCTTGACATGGAAAAAGCAAACAGTGAGCTTTCTACCCATTACCATTCCCTCTGCTTAAATCCTGCTGGGATCCTCTGAATGTTCAGATGACCAGGGACTTCTCAAGGAAGCCCTTTCCTTTCTAAAGTGCCTCTTCTACCATACAAACTATCCGGCATCTTTTCACTGAAATGGAAGCTGTAACATACTAACGTCCTCAAGAGGTATCATTTGCAAACTACCATCTATCACTTGTATTTTTAGTGCGGTTGCCAAGTGTTTCACGAGAGCAAAAAAAGAGAAAAATGCTGTCTCCAAACACTTCTGAACTCTTTCCCTTCTCTGGCACCATTTTAGAAACTGCAGATAGAAAGCCTGAGGACATCTTTGCAACTCCTGTACCCCTGTTGCCCCTGGATCCCTGGTGTCTTCCTGGTTCTACTCCTGGGGTCATCTGAGGCAACAGCATCCATGTGACCCCGCAGTTCAGCATCCTTTAGAGCCTCCTCCAGCTCCCGGCCTTCCTGTCTGCGTAGCTGATGGGAAGGGTCCACCCTCAGAGGGCTCTGATAAAGACTGAGTTGCCGTGCACCATTGTGTTTGGCAAACGGTAAGCCACCATCACTGTTGTCACTAGGAGGAGAGGAAGGGCATGGAACACCAAGGAGCCCTGAGGGAGGGAGCAGTGGATAATTGGGAAGGCAGAGAAGGACAGGCTCAGAGGACCCCACACTGAGCGAGCCCAGCAGGAAGAGACGCTGGGGCTGGGCGGAGCCAGGAGCTTTAGAATGCAAAAAGCATTCAGAAGTCCAGGTGGGAGTGATCTCCCCAACCCCAACAGTATTTATCTCCCTGGAGGGGGTAGTTTCCATGACCTGCTCAGAGAAGTGGCTGCGTGGGACTTGCAGCTTCTCTCAGGGTGTATCTCCCGGTCTATCCATCTATCTTTTCCCAGTCTTAAGAACAGAGATAAGGCTTAATGAGCACTCCCTTCTCCTCCCTGCCTGGGGGGGGGGGTGCGCTGGCTCCTAGGAAGATTGGGGAGCTTGGGGTAGGATTTGAGTTTCCATCTCCCTCCCCATCACCACCTCAAGGGCCACGACAGGGCAGTCCCAGCCAGACTGTGTGGGGATGCGCAACACCCCAAGGCGGGGCTGGGATATCAAAGTTGCGAGTAAGGGGGCATGTCAGTCCGGCTTTGTGAGCAGGGCTCCCATCAGTGCATGAAAGCTTTGCTCTACAAACCGCATTCGCTGCGCTCCCAACCTGCATTCCTGATTGGTCACGGCCTGGCCCCCAGCTGCATTCCTGGGCTCGAGGAGGCAGAGGGGCCTGGCCTCTTTGTTCTTCCTAAATCAGGGCTCAGAACCATGACAGGCCGATCACATTACCCAGCTGAGGTCAGCCTGGCAGGACTGCCCCCTCCCCCTTCTCCTCCACCTCACCAAGACAGCCACACAACCCACCCTGCCCAACTCTGCTCACCTGCGGACCCTTCCTAACAGCTTGTGCGGCTCTTTGTGGGGTAAGGAAAAATCTCCAAAACCACAACAGTTCAACTGCTTCCTTCCAAAGGCAGATGCCGGGAGCAGCGCCCAGACCCTCATTCCAGGGCTTGTCCAATTTTCAGCAATCTCCAAGGGTTGCAGCTGCTCTGGTGGGTTGCACTGCCCTGCCTGCTGTTGGACTCTTTGACACCCACATGCCTTGCACCTAGATGGCCTCGCAGTCCAGAGTTCACATCACAGTGCGGCCAACTTCCAGCGCCACTGTAGATAAGATGCCTTGTTCTCCTGAGCGTCCACTCGAAGACTGCCTTCATGGGCAGGGAGTAACACTTCACCTCTGCCAACACAGGCACATGGGCTTGATGTCCAGGCTGCCTTGTTTGACTCTTGGTTGTGTTCTGCCACTTGCTTTGTCTTGGGTGGCTTACGTTATTTCTCTGGGCCTCTGCTTCCTCATTTGTAAATCTAGCACAACCATGAAGATTTTACAAGATGCTGTATAAACAAGTTCCGGGGCAGTCAGAGGTATGCGGCCCATGCTGCTTTTACCGCCTCTCCCCTCCTGCTAGAATGGATGGCCTCAAGCAGAGCCCTCACCAGACCATAATACTCCTTCCTCCTTTCTCCAAATACCTAAAGCTCCAAGAATTAGGGCCAGGCTTTCTGGAGGCGGCTCAGCACAAATCATCTTGCACTGCTCTGAATAGTTTTATATGTCAGTCTTTGTCTCCCACCAAGTCTGTTGGCAGTCCAGTAAAGACTTTCGATTTTGTTATTCATTCAACAAATATGTATTGAAGGGAACTGTGTAGGCCACTGGGGATTCAGCCATGGGGGAGGTTTTCAGGGCTTGGGCTCTGGAACAGCTCACCGAGCAATAGACATCAGCCATTACTCAATGTGTAGTGAATTTCCATTTTTTCTAGTTGCAGTAAGTGCTAGGATGGAAAGGTACGGGCCATGTGAGGCTGTACGAGGGGTCTCTGGGAAGATTTCTCTGGGCAAATCACATCTGAGGCCTGAAGTATGAAGAGGCTGGTGCAACAGGGAAGGAAAACAAGACCTAAGTGCCCTGGGGAAAAGGCAGGGCCCTCCCCAGCTGATAAGGAAGGCGGCCGCTCCTCCCAGTGAAATTAGAGAGAGTGCGAGGCTTGGAGCAGGAGCACAGTACGGTCAGTCCAGAATTGCTGGGAGGTGAAAAGAAAGGGACTCAGGTGGCCAGGAATGGGGATGATGGGATCTCGAATGCTGCCGGGGCAGAGGCCAGGCTGGAGACATGGCTGGCTGCTGAGGCTTTGTAGAGGCTTGGAGGTGGAGAGACGAGAAGAGACCCACTGGGGCTGCTCCACATGGGCCCGTCTGGAACTGGAACAGCGGGCCCTGGGGGGGACTGTGTGCTGGTCAGCTCATGTAGGATGTGTGAGTGCCCTCGGATGCCCACCCTGGCTGCTGGCAGGGTGCTTTCAGAGATTCTTGGTACCTAGAACCCCTTGCTATTGATCCTCACTCTCGCCCCATGAGTGGTGTTGAAGGATTTTTGTGTTAAACAAATGGAATGCATTACATTACAGATTAAATCTGTTGCTTCACATTTTACTACTGGGGCCTACAGAACTGGTCATGTGAGCTGCTGACTGCAGGAGATAGCAGCTGTTTCCACGTGGAATGATTTCATCCCAGCCCCACGCGAAGAAGTGAGATGTTTCAGTTCACCTGAGCAGCTGCTTATTTGCTTTCCACACTGGCGTTTACAGGGGCACTGGCATAACCACAGGCCCTTCCCTCAGAGTGATTTTACTTTTACAGGTTAGACAGACAAGGAAATGGCCACCTGTCTCTCTTACAAGACAAGGCTTGGATTTTCTGCTACCACCCACACCCCACACCTGCCTTTGGGTCTAGGGTAAGGACTTAAGCTGGAGTTGGTAGCTCTTCCAAGCACCCCTGGGTGGTGTCACTGAAGTCAGCCAATGGCACCATGTCTAGTCCCTTCTGTTGTCTTCCATGGGCCAGACTGAATGAGCCATCCGTTCTCTCTGGGAACCTGACTTACACAGCAGGTCAAGAAAACTTCCTAGACGGCCAGTGCGTAAATTGAAGGATGGGTGGAAGATACCTTGCTGCCGAAAATGTATGATTTCCATGAGATTTTTTACAAACACAAAACCAGCTCCTAACTTCCAGCGCTATCTTCAGGGACACTCAGGGACTGGGTAGGTCCAGAGTGGGAATCACTGGCCTAGAACAAAGGGGGCTGCACAGACCCCAGTGGGGGCTATGTTTTCTTTACCCAGCCAGACCTATGTAGGAAGACAGAAAGTTGGAGCTGCCCCCAGTGTAGGCGGTACCCTGTCACTCCCTGGGACATGGCTAGGGGCCCTGCCATTCCCACCCCCTTTCCTCATCCGGTGCCTGTCCTCTCACAGAGCCAGCCTGGCGAGAGGCTGGTGAGAATGATGCCTGAGAGGAATGTCCCGGAGTCCATCAGGCTGAGCACACAGCTGCCTGAAAGATCTGGTTTCAGGAAAAAGAGGCCTACCTCCTCCCGCCTAGCAGCCCTGGGCTCCTGGGCGCCCGGACACCTGCTGGGGGCCACCCCAGCCAAGCCTGGCCTGCCACCGGAGATGGGAAAAGAGCTGAGGCAGGCTGTGGTACTGTCACGCTTCTCTCTTCCCTCCCGCCCCAGTCTAGTCTCTTTCCCACTCCCTGTCACCTCTAATTAGACAATTCATGTTCATGCTTTTCAGAATCTGGCCTTCCCACCAGCTGAATTCAGCACCTGCCCAAGCTCTCCCCCTCTGCCTTGCTTGTGGGGGCTTCCCTTTGAGATTTCACAGTGACCTCACCCTCGTGTCCCTTTGTGAGAATGCGCTGCGCTTATTTTCCAGGCACCCCTCCTTCCTTCACATCTACCTTCTGCTTGCAGCTTCCTGCCCCGTAATCCCACCAGCACTGCCACCAGCAGCATGGCGTTGCCTAACATTATCACTCAGCAGTAATGCTAGCTACCATTTTGCCTGTGCCAGGCACTCTGGGCTGAGCCAGCCCCACACTAACCTAGCAGGTAGGCACTGCCATTGTCACTTGTTACCACTCAATGATGAGGCAGCTGAGACCTTGAGCAGCTTTCTAGGTGAGGAGTGGCAGCAGGAAGACTCAACTCAGGAGCCTTCTGCATTGAAAGGCCTGGCTCCTACGCCCGCCGCCACGCCACCTTGTCTCCCTTCCCCAGCACATCGGAAGCTCTCGGCTGACAGGGACCTGGCCATGTGGCTCTGGTATCCCCTCTCACTGCCCAGGAGCTGTGGGCACCGCCATGCCACCCACCTCCTCATCTCCACAGAGCAGCTGCAGCTGCCCGGTGAAGGCTTGCTTTGGGTCTTATCTGTGATCTGCTCAAAAGACAGCTGTTGCTTTCACCTTTCCTGCCCGCCCGTGAGGGCGAGGCCCCGTGGGGTCTGGTGCACACATGCTCTGCCCCTCACCCGGCCACTGGAAGCACACAGCTCCTGGCCTCTCCTTATGTATGACAAAGCGGATCCTGCCTGAGAATTGGAGATAACATACAGGACTCCCAGCCATTGTCTTTCTTTCTTTTTTCTTTTTGTATTTAGGACAAGGTGTTCAGGGTCTCACTGTGTAAATTGGACTCACAGTGATCCACCTATTTATAGTCTCCCAAGAGCTGGGATGACAGGCATAGGCCACCACACCAGTCTCAGTGGCCCGCTCAACATGCCTCGGGGGCAGGGCCGGCACAGCAGGGCAGGGGATGGAACTCGCAGCCCCTGCATCTGCCTAAGCAGGTGCTTTAATCCGCTGAGCTCTTTGGCTGGCCCTTCGGCCATTCTCATTTTGGACAGACAACGCACAATGGTTCTATTATGTATACTGGGCAGGCTCTTAGGTTGGCACAGTGGCTTGTCTCGGTGTTGTTCCCATGACTGTGTTATGCCATAGTGCGTGTGAGGCAGCTTTCTGGTACTCTAACAGAAAAATCCGCTGCTGGAGGTTGATCCCAGGGCCTTGTGCTTGCTAGGCAAATACTCTGCCACTGCCCTACACTGCCCCAGCAGTTCTTGTTTTGTTTATGTATCCCAACTGTGTTTCTTGGGATGGCTTCCCACACGTCTTGATTGAGGGTACTGTTGCGCTGCTTCCTCCTGAAGGAACACCCTTCGGTGAGCCTTGCTCTCCCTCCTGCAGGCTGGCACGGGGAGCGGAGCAGACACACAGAGCTACCGTCTGCGCGCCGCTAAAGACCGTGGTGACTGTGTAGCGTCCTGGGCACTCCCCGTCCATGAAGTAGGAACGGGGGCTCTGCACCGGGCGCTGCTTCGTGTGCTTCCTCTTCTCCTCCGGAGAGGGAGGAAGGAGAGCTTTTGCGAGAGGCATGTTCTCGTGGGGAGCTCGCCACCGCCAGAAAGGTTTTTCTTTGTATTTTTTGAGGTAGAGTCTTGCTATGTAACCGAGGTTGGCCTCAAACTTGTGATCTTCCTGCCCCAGCCTCTTAAGTAACTGGGATAACAGGCATGTACAACCATGCCTGGTAGATTAAGCAGATTTTAAAGAGAAAAGATTTATTTTGGCTCAAATTTTCAGAGATGTCAGCGTATCATCACTTGGCCACGGGAGTGGCCGTGGAAACCAGTAGGACATTATGAGAGAACACAGCGAAGGAGGCCTGTTGCCTCACAGTAAGTAGGGAAGCAGAAGGACACAGAAGCGGGCTGGGGTCCCTGGGTCCTCTGCAAGGCCGGCCCAGTGACTTAACTTTTCCTACTGGTTCCCAGCTCCTAAAGGTTTTGTTACTTCCAAATTGTGGCATGGGCTGGGCATCAAGTCAGTGCCACACAGGCCTGTGAGGGACGCCCGAGGTCTCAGTGAAAGCAAACAGCAGAGAAATGACCTAGATGAGGTCACTTATCCAGAGTAACAGGATAAGGCTCGCGCTATCGCAAGCAGACAACTTTCCCAGGCTGGGGGCGAGGAGGCAGAGGCAGGAAGCGTGATAAGGTGCCGCACTTGGGGGCTGGCTTGGAGGTGGAGGGGGACTCTGTGATGAATGCGGAGAACTTCTAAAAGCTGGCAGCCACCCTGGGCCCAGAGGACAAGGAAAGGCGGAACTTCCATGTGGTGATCACTAGATAATGAATTTCACAAGAACTGAAAGACCCAAAAAGCTGATACACCCCCAGGGCTTCCAGAAAGGAGAACAGCCTCTCTGGATTCTAGGGCAATGCTGAGCTATCTACACCTGAATTCTGGCCCAGAGAGCTGCAAGTTGATGCCTTTGGGTTGTTTAAAGCATTGCAGGGGCCGGGGAGATGGCTCAGTAGAATAAGCACTTCCCTGGCAAGCACAAGGGCCTGAGTTCAATCCCTGGTTCTGCAAAAAATAAATAACAATAAAAATAATAAATAAATAAAGCATTGCAAGTATGCTCATTTGTGACATCACAATAGAAATATAATAAGTATCACACAATAGCACACAGACATAGACTAAAGAAATATTCATTTGGGCCAGGGAGATAGCTCAGTGGAATAAGTGCTTGCCTGGCAAGCATAAGGTCCTGAGTTCGATCCCTGGTACCACACACACACAAAAATTCATTTTGTATCTGTAATTCCAGTTTAACTGAGACTCTTGGTGCTTTAATTGCTAAACCTGGCAATCCTCAATCCCAGGGAGGTCATGGGGTAAAGTAGTTCAGAACTTAAAGCCTGGACTCACTTAAGATGTCACCAAGAAGCCTGGAGGTGGTTTGTATACCCTCTACCAGTAAAGCAAAATGGTTTCCAAGGAAACTGCCCACCATTATACACCAAGTTAAAATAACTTTCCTCTAACATTTTAATGGGGAAAAACTTACACTTTTATTTTCACTAATCTGTAACTGAAACACTTTCTTCAATTAAGAAAATAGGCATTGTCAGCATCTGTGAGTTTTCATCAATAGAAATCACATTACAGTTTCTGCAGATATTACAAAATATTATCATAATCATCACTGCTTTGAAATTATGACAGCTATTGAATCTTACTACACATTTATTCAATGTCTTTTTTTTGTATTTAGGACAGAGTGTACAGGGTGTACAGGGTCTCACTACGTAGATCAGACTCAGTGATCCACCTGTTTACAGCCTCCCAAGTGCTGGGATTACAGATGCATGCCCCACACCCAGTCTCAATCACCTGTCTCAGCCCCCCTGGGGGCGGGGCCAGTGTGGCAGGCCTGGGGATCGAACTTGCAGTGCCTGCATCTTTCTAAACAGGCACTTTAATCCACTAAGCTATTTGGCCAGCCCTTGTTCAATGTCTTGATGCCTGTATTTCAGTATGATTTGGCTCCTTCATAAATCTAATTGGTTTGTTTTTTCGTCAGTGATGGATGGAACCCAGGGCCTGGAATAGTCAAGGCCAGTGCTCTACCACTGAGCTATAACCCAGCCCCTCAGGTATTTTTAAGAAACATTATTTTAAGAAGGGTCTCATACACACTGTCCATGCCACACACCCAAAAAACCTAAGAACCAGACTAAAAGTCGTGTGGCATACTGATAGAAAAGTCATAAATATCAGACATCCACATCCTGGTTCGAACGTTTCATTGCTGTGAAAATAAGGTCATTTACTTACAGTTTCTGGGCCTTAGTTTTCTCATCTGTGAGAACTAAAGAAATAATCTAAGCGAACTTGCCCACTTAGGCTGGTCTGCAAATGAATGCTACTTAACTACTGTGAACAAACACAGGTGCTTGGTTCCACATGTCCCCTGAATCCTAGCAGGGCTGCCTTTCAGCTCCACAGGTCCCATGGTTCCTACATCCTAGAAGTCTTGCCTTGTGTAGCCCCAGCCTCCACCCTGGTTCCCTCAAGGCTGGGGTTGGCTCCTTTCACTTCCTCTGTACTTCCCTGGCTCAGCTGGGACACGTCCTCTACTGTCTCTCCGCTGCTCCAGCACAGTATAAAAGTACATGTCGCCCTGCGGTGGTGCTGTCCTGTCCTCTGCTAGTGAGAAACAAGTGGCCTGCAGTTGTGAGGGTAGAGAGAGGACAGAGCCCTATGCAACTCAAACCCACACCCCGATGTGGCCCAGGGTGACCCAGCCGTGAGGGTGTGAATGACTTCTACCTCGACCACTCCTTGGCCACAAAGGCCCCCTGCGCAGAGCAGCCCTCCCCTCTGCACCCCCACATTACAGCCCACTCTGAGGCCTGGAAGGACTTGGGTGTGGGCAGGAGGGCAGCCAAAACCTGAGTCACTGGGAGGAGACAGTTGGGTCTGGGGCTGTGGTCTCCTGGGGGAGGCCGGAGAGGCTGGAGAGGGATGAAAAGCCCTGGAGCTAGCTCTGGAGCGCTCTGCTGCCCCCTCCAACCTCACTTAGGTTTAGTTTAGGGTCCAAATGCATTCTGAGACAAATGAGAAACATACCAGTCTTGGGGAAGCAGTCTGAAACTTTTCCTTTCCTGGGAAAGGAGAACAGCATTGCGAGGCTCCCGTGTGATCTCAGACAGTGCGGGTGGCTTCCTGTGGTTACTCCTCAGAAGAACTCTGTGGAGCTGGTACGGTTTCCGTCATACAGGTGAGAACATAGGTGCTCGGAGAGTCGAGTGGTGGAGCCAAAATTTGAGCTCTTGTATGTCTATAAGGTTCACAACCCACGTCAGGCCAATCCCTATGCTGCCAACCTGCGGTCTCCTCAAGTCTCTAACTTGCCCCAGTCTCAGTTTCCATTTGGCTTTTTAGTCCACACAGAGAATACAGCTTTTCCTGAATTCTTAGACTGTTCTAGCTGCTACAGTGAAACCCCATAGACAGGATGGCTTTGAAACAGCAGAAATGTATCACCTTCCATAGGGCCAGGGAGATGGCTCAGTGGAATAAGCGCTTCCCTGGCAAGCGCAAGGACCAGAGTTCAATCCCTGGTTCTGCAAAAAAAAAAAAAAAAAAAGAAGTCAATCTTCCAATAAGTTGTTGGTACTTTCTCACTGTCACTGCCCATGGCAGGACAAGGCAGCTTTCTGGGGCCCCTTTTGAAGGGCACCAATACCACTGGGAAGGGGTCCGTCTCACTCACACAATCACACCCCAAAGGCCCCACTTCCTAATATCATCACATCCACAATTGGGTCTTCAGCATATAAATTTAGAGGACACATGCACATTCAGGCCATGGTACCTTCCAGTGTAACTGAAGCCACACTCCTCCTTATTTTGTTTTTTTAGCCCTGAGAATTGAATCCAAGGCCTTTGCACTAAGCTACATCTCCAGCCCTTTTTTATCTTTTGAGACAGGATAATTGCCCAGACTAGGCTTGAACTTTCAGTCTTCCTGTTGGAATTGTAGGCATGCACCACCTGGCTATGGCAGTCCCTTCTCCTGGTCCCTATACTCTCCCAGAGCCCATAGCGCCCCCTGCACCCCTGTGCCTGGCCCCAGAGTCGTGCTACCACTGCCCTTCATGACTTTGCCTGTTGCTTTGCAACACCGAGTCAGACGTCCTGGGAAGGACACTGGCCCCAAAGAAGGCTGATTCACTGCAACCTTTGGGACATGAGCCACAGGATCACAGAGCGCTGCTCTCAGGCCCCAGCCCCCAGGGCTGCCTTGCCTCAGCCTCTTCTTGCTCACACCAGGCCCTGAAGGAGCAGCTAAATCACCATTTCTGGCTCAGTTATCAAAGCCAGGCTCTCCTCTGCTCTCTGGCGCCTCCTGTCTCCTCCCAGCCACAGAGGCTCCTGCCCTGCCTGAGATCCAGGCCCTTATACTCCCAGGACTACACTGTCCAGGCAGTGGAGATGAGACAGGATAGCAACAGCCAAGGACAATCACGGAAGTCAGGAGGATGTCTCAAAAGACCTCTCCAAAAGGATGAAAACCCCAAAAACTCAGCAAGAGAGGTGGACAAGGGATGTGCAGTCTTGGGCTTCCTAGGTGCAAGGGGAGGAGAGGCCTGGGGACAGAGAGGAGCCCGGAGCTGACCCCCTTCCGCAGAGCTGTGTGTTTGCATTCCATCTGTTCTCGGTGTCTTTTCCAGACTGTTGGCAGAGCTCTCTCACGTACTGTTAATGTCAACACCCTCCCTGTTGCCTGGTGCCCTGTGGAGGCGCGCTCTGTCTGCCATGGCTCTGCCACACTCCAAGCCCCAAAGGGAAAGGACTGGAGAAGAGGAGGACCCCTGGGCAGCCCACAGTGCTACACATCCACGCAGTCCCCTGCCATCAGCCTCTCCCTCTGCTTCTCTACTGTGTACTCGGGCCCTGTGGCCTTTCTGCCTGTGTCTTCTCTTCAAGTCTAGCAGCCAAAGGCTCTGAGAGGTGGGCTCTCACTCCCACACCCCTAAAAATTTGGGGTGAGAAGCCCATGTCCTTTGGGCTGGTGCCCCCCAGAGTCCCAGCCCCCCACTGTTCCTGTGAGGCCTCCAGCCCTCAACCTATCATGTGGGTAGCAGAGGCCTGTTACAAACAAATAGCCTGAGACCAGCCTGAGCTACAAGGTCAGACTGAGGCCAGCCTGAACTACATAGGAGGACCCTGTCTCAAAAAGACTAAAAAAGAAAAAAAAGAAAAAAGAAAGAAAAAAGAAAAACCAACCTCAAGCTGGGCTTTAGAAGTTCCTCCATTTTGGGGCCGGGGGAGATGGCTCAGTGGAATAAACACTTCCCTTGCAAGCACAAGGGCCTGAGTTCAATTCCCAGTTCCACCAAAAAAAAAAAAGTTCTTCCAGTGAAGGCTGACCTCCTTCCTGTGCATCCTCTGCCTCACAGCCTCCCCTTCTGGGCCATCCCCACTCAAGGGCTGCCAGCAGGGGCTGAGAGAGGGCACTGTGGCCACCTGCATCACCCTACAGCCACACACAAGCAGCTGTCGTCCAGAAGAATAAAGGGGGCAGCCCTGAAACAGGGCGGGGAGAGACAGAGATAGTGATGAAGACAAAGAGCATTGAGACAGAGAGGCAGGAACTGTGGAGAAGGACAGAGAGACTGAAAAGTCCAGAGTGGCCCAAATTGACACCACATGGCCACCCTGCCGGACCACGGGGCTCAGCAAATGAGGGTTCACGCTGAGTCAGTTGCCATGGTGATAAACATGCAGGAAATATCCAGGATCACTAGAATAGTGGCAATAACATGTGTTTTGGACAACACCTACCCCGCCTCCCGGTTGCTGGTCCCTCTGAAGTATTCATTGCATTGCTTGCAATAAACTTGGCTTTTGCACAGTCACCTTCCCAAGAGACCAGAGCAGGACTCCTAAGGTCATAGGGTGAGAGGCACACAGCCCTAGAGGACTCAGGAAACAAAAATGTGTTCTGTGTTTCTCCCCTCCCTACCTCTCTGAGTCTAGACTAAGGTAGCTCGATCCTTCTGTTCCAGAGCAGAGACTAGGAAGGGCAGAACCCTGTCTGGACTTATAATGCATCACTGAGGGCAAAGGAAAGAACTGGGGACAATATATGAGCCCAGAAGGGACCCCAGAGAGTTCAAGACCCAGAGCAAGGCCACCACTATCGTGAGGCCTTAAGGCAGAGAAAGAACCAAGTGCCCTGGGGTCGCTGCCATCCCAGGACACTGCCCTAATCCCAATGCAGGGGCAAGAATGTCCAGTGGAAGGAAGTGCAGAGAGCAGAAAGAAAGAGGCATCAGGGTTCTCTGGGGCAGGGGACCCTGAGAAAAAGAAAACGGGAAGCTTTGGCCTGGTGCACACGTGGGAAGGTGACTCCCACACCTAGTAACGGAGACCTCAGCGCCTCTCAGAAAGCTCCGCCAGCCCCTAGGCCCCTCCCAAGGACCTGAGGTCACCACAAAGACCAGCTAGGAGCCAGCCCCGGTGGCCCCTGCCTGCCCTTGAGACACCCTGATGCTAGCTAGGCTCCACCTCTATTTCCCCATGTCTCTAACAGAAAAGATTGCACAGAAAGAACGCAACATCCCCAGCCACAGGTCCTGCCGCCTCCTGCTTATCCAACCTGGCTAGGGCCCCTGACTGCCCCAGGCCTCTGTTCTGGCCTCCACTGGGCAGAGCTAGCAATAATTTATCTGGCAGGGCTGTAAGAGGAAGTAATTGCCACAGTGCGCTCACGTGGGAGCGCTTGGCATGCAGCAGAGCTCTGTGTCCAAGTTGTTGATTGCTGTCCCGACTCAGGCAGAGTGGAGCAGACAGGCCAGGGGCAGGGCGAGCTTGCAGGCCGAGGTTCGTGTGAGGGGACATTACACCCAGATTTTCCCATCTAAACAAGCAGTCTCGTTGTGATTTCCTGTCTTGGAAAGTTTCTGAGAAGTGATCCGTGATAGAAACGGGTTTGAGAATGGTCCACCTGGACTCAGTAGACAGACTGCTTGGTTTACGGTGTTCTCCTGGGAATGCCAAAACCAAGCAATGGTGTGGGGGAACCTGGTAGAGAATCCCCCCCACCCACTCTTGACCCTCTCTGGGGTCCAGTGTACACCCTTCCTGCATCAGAACCAGACCAAGAAGCAGCATTTACATGACCCTCTAAGCTCAATGAGGCTTATGGTACCAGCTCTTTTGGGAATGTGGAGTTCTCACCGACTGAGGGCAGCTTCACTTCTCTTGCTATTGAGAAGAATAAAATCCATCCCACTCAGCCCAAGTTCAAAGCCTGAGATTAGCACCATGCTGTGTGGGCTGAGAATGCAGGTGAGGCAGAGAAGATGGAGCAGGACAAGAAATAGTTCAACAGTTGGGGTCTAGCTCACCCACTGACAGCCAGGAGAGGGGAGGAACTGGCCGGAGAACAGGAATCCTGTTTCCCAGACCTGGGTCTAAGGCACAGCCCTGTCTGATAACAAGCCAGCTAGGCGTGCAGAAAAACACAGCAGACCAAGGCTGGACTCAGGCCCTCCAGCCAGCCCGGGGTCCAAGGGAGGACAGCAGGAAGCCTGCTGGGTGGAACACTACCTCCCCAGCTGGCCGCCTTCTCTGTATCTGGTTTCACGTTTCCCTTGGATTTTTCCACACTGATTCTTTTTGGCCCTGGGGTGGTTTTTCCAGTGCTTCATCTATTGCTACATGGCACCAGAAGAGACAGCCATGGTGGCACATGGGGTGGCACATTAAGTGGGCATCAGGACTAGTGGGCTGTTGGGGCAGGAAGAGGAGAAGAAATTAGTAGCTGGAGCCAGAGAATCCTGGTTATTTTTCCAGCCATTACTAGGAGAGTCCAAGAGCTAACAGAAGCTTGATACAGCTGGAGCCTGGAGGGAGACAAAGTCCCACCTCTGCTTTGCTTCATAATTCCTCTAGTTTTTAGGTTAGTGTATGATGGGAGAGTCCTGAGGAGAAAGAACCAGTCTCCATTCCCCAACCGATGGCCCCAGCTAGGACCCCCGCCCAAGCCCTCTGGGGTGTGAGTGCAGCATGCTGAAGCATCATATCTGTTCCCAAAGCCTCTGGGATACGGCGTTCCCTGGCCCTCAGTAGGGGCATAGTGCCGGCAGCCCCTCTTTTCTGTTTGCCAAGGAGCTTTCTCCTGGGGGATTAGCAAGGCCTTCCTGCCACCCCATCTGGCTGGTACAGGAGCCAGCACACCACCCCTGGCTGCCAGCCAGCCTGAGTCTGGGAGCCAGTGCTCTCTCAGAGGCTTACAGACACGTTGCTGGGGCCCGAGGGCAAGGGGAGGAAGGTAGAGGCCTCTGGGAAGCCCTGGCCCTCCCAGCTGGGATGTAATGTCCATGAGCCTCAGCCAGTCCCAGCCTCGCAGGGGTCAGGAGCGTTTCTGATTGAGTGGTCTTCTCTGTCTCCTGAAGGCAGGGTCTCTGTGGCGGATCCATAACCCAGACAACAGAGGACAGTGACCTCAGAGGCAGTGGAAAGCAGTCCTGTGGAGACGTAACCACTGGAAAGGCTCATACTAAGTCAAGAAGCTCAGACATTCTCAGGCAGGGCTAGGAGCAGAGCTGAGATTACAGAGCAGCCTGTGCGTAGAGGCCCCCTAGGCCGGGAAAAGCTGGCATATATCCCTGAGCTTTCCTGGAAGAAGAAATTGTAGAGCTGTGAGGAAACTCTGAAGTCAACCTCATTCTCCAAAGGAGGATGGGAAAATAAATTGCCAAAGGCCAGGCACTTGTCGGTTTCAGGGGCCCGGATGAGAAGCCTACTGTTCTGCCTCCTTCTCACTGTCTGGCTCTCCTTTCTTTCACAGCCTCTCAGGAGCTTGAAACCCAGAAGTCAAGGAAGCCTCCATCCTGATGGGAAGAGAAGCCAGCCAACCCGAAGGGGAATAAGCGATTGGACATGAGCCAGAGCCCAGGTCCAGAGGGGGCTAGCTCATTCTGGTGGTGCCCTCGGGATGAGTGGTAGCTGCCCTCCTGCATAGGCTTGTGGGCTGCACCCAGAGGTGACCATTCACAATGGCCCCAGACAGTTCTCATACTGTGTGGCCCTTGAGTCAGCCCCACCCCCACTGCCACATGCTTGTCCCTCCCCTGTGCTCCCTGCTCTCTGCAAAGTAAACAAACACAGCACTCAGGCAGCACTGTGCTGGCAAACACCTCCAGCTTGGCACCCGGTCCCAGAATAAATAAACACACATACACTCTACACACTTACACATGTTCATGTGTGAGCACACACACACTCAACACACTCACAGTCTTCCCAAAATCCCAGGGCTGCTTCTTGCCATCCACATGGCCCCCACAGGTCCCAGGCTCAAACAAGCAGGTTACAGGCAAAGTGGTGACTGAGACACACTATTACCAGAGCACTGTGACAAACTAGGGCCTCGGGTGCAGAGACCCAGACACCAGGCCAGGGCTTACTCCAGCAGCCCACAAGCCTATGCAGGAGGGCAGCTACCACTCATCCCGAGGGCACCACCAGAATGAGACTCTACACACTTGGAACATTCCACGATAAGGAGATCTTCAAAATGATCCAGTAACTCATTCAAACAATAGGTGACTTGCCAAAAATCTCAAGAACAAACCTTATAGAGCCAAGATCAGAACTCTAGAACAGAAATATTTCCACTTGCCCTCAGAGGGCTCCTTCCCCGGCAGGCCTTTTGGTTGTCTTCTCTAAGTATGTACTTTTGCAGACGGAATAGCTTAAAGCGGACAGATGCCACCTGGATAGCAAATTCCCAAGGGATGATAGCTAGAGCATGAGTTATCCAAGTTAATTCTGGAACGACAGTCTCAACAAGCCCCTGCTGCCCTTCACCCTGAAGCCGCCTGGGAGCTGGCTTTGTCTTCTCCTTGGGAAGGGTGGCTTCTGTTACACCCAGTTTACCAACTAGCTCCCTCTCACCAACAAAGGAGGTGAGAATGCCAGTTGCCACAGCCTACTGAGGCACAGGGTGGGTGGTGTTTGATCTTGGCTTGGAGCCCAGGGGGAGACATCCAGGATGCCTGCAGATGGGGACAGGCCTGGCATCAGGGAGAGTGACACACGAGCTTTAGTATCAGGCATATCTGCTTTCAGATCTCAGCTTTTCTGTTATTAGCTGTGGGACACTAGCAATTTACCTAATTTCTTCTGTCTCTAAAATGGGGAAAATTCCCATCTTTGTGGTTGCTATAAGCATTAATAAAATGCTGGATGTTAAGTCTCTAGGACAAGCACTGTTGCCTTCAGCCCCGATGGAAAGCTATCACATGATTTGAAACCCCAGGCCTAGCCAGCCTGCTTTGCTTCAGGAAAAAAAATCTGCTGAGTCAAAACAACATTTGTAAGGAAGTGCATTATGATAGAAAGATTTGCAAAACTAAGGCATTTTCACTTAAAACAGTTTTACTGCCAGGGTCAATCTGGCCTTCACATATGTCTAAAATCCAAGTCCTATTCATTAACAACTACATATTATTAATGAGATAATCTTCCTGAGATATGCGCAAAGAGATTGGCTCCTGGACCCCTATAGACACCAAAATCTGCGGTTGTTCAAGTCATTTATGTAAAATGGCACAACAATTGCGCATCTTCCTAATGCTTTAAATCACCTCTGGATTATTTATAATATCTAAGACAAAGTACATGCGATACCAAAAGTTGTTGAACTGATTGCTTCGGGAATAGTGATAAGAAAAAGTCTGCATATGGTTAATACACATACAATTCTTTTCCTCAATATTTGCCATCCAAAGCCTTATTAAATCCATGGCCACAGCCTTCATGGACAAGGAAAGGTAGATTTATTTGTAGTCAGGTAAAAATGACCACTGATATAGCAATCCAAGCTGAATGTGAAATAGCCCGCCTGTTAGCTGCCTGCGTTGTGGCCTTGCCAGACTGGGAAACTAACAGTGACCACGCAGAAAGCCCACTGAGGGCCAGCCAGATAGCTCAGCCAACTAAAGCTCCTGCTTAGGCAGACACAGAGACCAGGGTCCTATGCCAGAGTGCCGTGCCAGCCCAGCCCCTAGGACATGCTGGGATGGCAATTGAGACTGAATGTGGTGGCCTGCGCCTATAATCCCAGCGCTTGGGAGGCTGAAAACAGGAGGATCACTATAAGTCTGATCTGTGTAGTGAGACCCTGTACTAAATACATGAGAAAAAGAAAAACAGCCCACTGAGCAGGGCTGGGACTGCCGAGAGATGCAGGTAAGCCTCAAAGTACAGGTATGGGGCTGAGGACCCTGTGGAGAGTGACACACCTGGACTCTCAGTCCCAGCACCGCCCTCCTTGGTAAACACCGTGGTTCTACTTGAAGTGTTGCCTCAGTTCTCTGTCTCCTCTGGCTTCCAGTCACTGAGCTGGGTGAGTGCAAGCAGGAAGCAGGCTCTGCACTGAGGAGAGGAGGCTCAGAGCAAGGCCAAGAGAGCCTGGGGTTAGGGCTGTGCACACTGAGAACACTGGCAGTCAGCTCGGCGCTAAGCCAGTGGCCCAGGCCTGCCGCCCAGGACTGGTGACCCAGGACCAGCGCTGGCCTAGCCACGTTTGAGGAGTCAGGCATTATGGGTGTCACTGATCACAAGTCTGAGAACAGTCAGGAAGTCTGTGTGGAACTCCCAGCCTGGACACCAGGGCCTTCGACTGAGAGTGGGATCCCCATGACAAGAACATACTTTATACTCCACTAAAAGTGGCTGAGCTGGGAACACCTAGACTTTGTTTGCCAAGAGCAGTCTTCAAAGCCTGAGTTCATGGGTAGAGGCTGGGGAAGGCACTGAACTAGGGCACGAGAGGCAGCTTCTATGAGCCCCATTCGGAACCTACTCCCAGCATGAGTGAGTCCAACCAGCAGTACACCGTCATAGTAAGAGCACTTTTTGCAGATCTCCTTACCACTTGCTAGCTTGGGAAAGTAACCTATCCTGTGTGTACTTCTGTTGTCTCATCTTTAAAACAGAAATAAGAACACCTACCTCGCAGGGGAATGGTGGCTGTATGAATTAAATGGTGCGATGGTTATCAAAATGCTTCACGTTGGCCTGGCTTACTGAAGGCAAGCAAAAAGAACAAGGCATCATTATTAACTGAACGTCCACTGAGTGTCTATTCTAGGCCAAATCTAGTACTTTGTATAGGAGAGATAGGATGAAAAGAGATGGACACCACTCTCGTTGAGCTTAGATCGCAAGGGATGAGCAGAGATTCCTCCATCAAATGGACAATTATAATAAGTGGTGACCATTCCCCTGGTGGGGGCAGGTACAGTAGAGGTGAGGGGAAAACACTCAAACTTACTTTTCTTTTTTATGCATTTAGTACAGGGTCTACAGGGTCTCACTACACAGACCAGACTTGTAGTGATTCTCCTCTTGTTAGCCTCCCAAGCACTGGGATTGCAGGAGTATGCCACCACACCAAGTCTTAGTCTCAGTGTGCCCCAGGGGCAGGGCTGACATGACACACTGGGATCAAACCCAAGTCCCTGTGTTCTGTCTAAGTAGGTACTTTAGTTCACTGAGCTATCTGGCCGGCCCTCAAACACTCAAGCTTTCCTTGAGAAATCAGGGAAGAGACTGAGTTGAGCCTGGAAGGATGAAGAGTTTTTCAGACAGACAAGATAAAAAAGGGCAGCACAGGCAGACATGGGAACAAGTGCAGACACAACCATGAGAACCTCGCCATGGTCTGGGAACTACAGCAATGAATTGAAGCTTCTTTGTGGCAGGAGGAGGAGGAGGAGTGGGGAGGGGAACCAAGGCTGAACTGACTGATGGCGCCCAGATCCTAAATGATTTCTGTGTGATATGTTGAAAGATTTCTGTTCTATTCAGTGATGAGAAGTCACTGAAGAATTTTAAGTAAAGGAGTGATGGACAAGATTTGAGTCAGAAGAACATTCTTCCGAATTTTTCCTAGTAGTCCAAAACTAGGATGGCCAAGACCTGCCAAAGGGAAATCAGTTAGGAGACTATAGTGATGGCAAGAAAGGAGAACCCCAAGGAAGAAAGCAGGAATTGGGCTAGAGCAGAGCAGAGTGGCGTTTTGGGGGTAAAGATGGCATAGACAGTTGGATGCTAGGAAGAAGGTACAGGCCCTGGGGAAATGTCGACACCCTTCTCCAAGGTGAGGTCCTCATAAATGTAAAAAATATATATGCTAATGTGCATAGATTCAGAGTAGAGGGAGGCTTGCTTTGCTCTCCTTAACAGAGCTTAAGGTGCAGTTCAGAAGAAAGACCTTGGTGGAAGTGCAGTTCTGGGGCTATAGGCAGGAGGACGCAGCACTGCCGGAAGACGGGAGTGTGCGGAGCAAGGATAGAAGCTAACATTGATAGGCCTGGACAGCCGTGGGAAATCACAATGAGATCGAATGGACCTAGTGGGGGTGGGGAGTAAAGCACAAAGGACACTGAAAAGAATCACCAAGCATGATGGACAGAGAGCCAAGAAGATCAGCATCCCAAAGGTGAAGGGACAGGGCCCAGCAAGACCGAGGGGGAGGCCGAGGGGGTCAAATGTCACAGAGAAGTCAAGTAAGAAAAAGACGGAAAAGTGACTGCCAGCTGACTTCACTGGGTGGCATTCCCCTTGGGACAGTGCCTGGCATCCTGCAGTAGGTTAAGGAACAAGTGAGTCCACGAAGAAGGCAGAAAATGCAGGTGATAATTTTGAAAAGTCTGACCAAAGGGAAAGTTTGAAAACACACATCTGCCAGGGGGAGATGACACGTAAAGAGTCAGGAAAGGAGACACAGAGCAAGGTCTCAGAGGACACAAGGTGCTCCCAGACTGCAAGGACAGGTTTCTACTCCCTGAAATGCTTCCTTATTTGGGGTCAGGTTCCCCAGGAAACAAACTCTGAGATATTCATGAAGGAGAATTTCTGGGGTATCATTTTGGCAATGTCTCCTGTGAGGGTACAGAAGGGCAAAGGCAAAGGCCCCAGGGCCTGCTGGGGAACAGAGTACACAGAGGGAGAAGTTGAAGGTTGTTGTTGCTGCTGCTTCCGCCACTGCAAAATGGCAGCTCTGAGGCAGACCAGCGCCAAGAGCTGGCCCTCACTGAAGCCATCAAGGCAAGGGAGATGAGAGGGTGGTGAGCAACTGAGAAAATGTCTTCCTGGTGGAGCCCTTTTCCTCTTCCCAATGGGAAGGGACCACACGATGATGGGCTCTCTGTGTTCTGTTGAGCATACACAGATCAGATGCCCTTGACCTGTGCTGCGCCACCTTCTGGGCTGGTGATTTGCCCCAGTAGGGCTCAGCTCCCAGAAGTACAAGCAGAAAAAGTGGCTGGGGACCAGATCAGCCTAAGCTGCCAGCTTCCCACCTGCCCCAAGCTAGGCCTAAGCGAGGAGCATGCAAGTCGTGTCTGTACTTGAAGCTTCTTCCTCTCTCTCAGGGTTATAATTTATTGTCTTTTGCCAACTCTCCCATCCAAGAGTCAGGGGGGAAAAAGCCAGTATGTAGCACATCATTCCCAGAGTCAAAACTTTAGGATGATTTAGATATCAGTGTGTCAGATACATGTGGATTAAATTTTTCTCTAACTACGTATGTAGTTAGAAAACCCTAGGCTGGGACTTGGGATTGATATTCCTGTTTGGGACATCCAAGTTGTTATAAAGGGGTGAAATGTAAATTCAAATCTCTGTCCTTGGGTCATCACCCAAGTTCTGAAAACTTTTGCTCAAAACTGCACAAGTTCCCAAGACTGCAGACTACTAGACCACACCCCAAGGGGGAGGGCTTGTGATCCACAAGCCTAAGCTTCTTGGGGCCAGGGCACCAGCTCTGCCGCCCTCATCCCCCGCCCTTCTCTATGTGAGGGGCAGCTGTGGGCCACAAGCAAATGCCAAAATGACCTCAAGATGGTGAGTGCCAGGAAAGTTCAGAACACTTCTTTAGTGTTACAGAGACCAAAAACATCTGGCAGGTGGGGCAGCAGGTACTTTTCTTGAATAAATGAGTCTAGGCGAACGTGGAGAAGAGACCAGCATTTTGGAGGGATTAAATAAAGAGAGCCAAGAGACCTAGGTCACTACCTACTCAAGGTTCTGGATTAAACCTTCACTGAAATGTTAAAGGTCTGGATTAGACGATTAGCAATCTTTAATTTTTAGTTCTTACCTAGTTCTGGGTTTTTGTGTCTTGATTTAAACATCTTTATTCTGCCTCGTTACTACGCATCTCTCTTCTTCCCAAGGGACGAAAGGGCACTTGATAAGTCCAAAGCTGTCTGCCTTCTCTTTCTGTGTCTTGCTCAATCAAACCTTGGACAAGTCTCTAAGTTATTATCTAAGCATCTATTCATTGAGTAAACATTCACCAACACGAATTTGTCTCCACCACTTTAGCTATGGCCATGAAATTAAATGCATGGTGCTTTCTGCAAAAGATAAGAATCTATCAGGGACCCAGGGACCAAAAACTTGTGAAAAAATCATGTTAGGAGCTGGCCCACCAGGGAGTCCAAGCCTCCTCCTAACCAGTCATCTTTTCCAGCCCTCACTGCCCCAACTTCCACCCAGATAAAAGCAAGAGATGGCCCACATCTTGACCCCACCGGGAGAATGGGGAGGGCAGCTAGGCAAGAGTTAGGATGCTTCCTGTGTGACCAGCGGAGGCAGCAGCAGCAGCTAGCAGCTCTCCACACCTCGATCTGAAGGCCACACTCTCTCAAAGGGAATGACAGGGAGCCAAGCCAGCAAAAGAGGCTTGAAACGCAAGGCTGGAGCTTTCAGAATGCCGAGATGCTACAGCAGCTGTCCTACAGATGGGAAGAGCATTTGAATCTTGAGTTTATATTTCTAGAAAAAACTCCCCTTCCCCCTTGCCCTCTCTGCTCCCTCTCTTGCTGTATTACAGAGTTTTGTGAGGTTTAGAAAAATAAACAGAATCTAACCATAACTGTCTGAAAGTGCTAAATTACCAAGAAAGACATAACAGATTAGCAGTGCAAATTAGCCTGGGTGGGAGATGGCCAGCCCACAGGGGAGCTGAGAACAGCCCCCAGGAGACCTTGCTTCCCTACCGGCTCCTCCTCTGTGTAGAGCTGCCTCTGAAAGTGACAGCTTCCCAGGGGCTCTGCAGGCTGAGTCAACTATCTAGAGAGGCTCAGATGCAGAAATGAGGGTGGGGAGGGGAGAGGGGAGGCTACAACTTCTTTTAAATCATTGGGCTTGAAAAGATCTGCCCAACACCATCTAGCCCATCCCTGGCTAGACGGGCAGTACTACATCTCACTCTTCCTAATGGGAACAAAAACTCTCTTTTTAAGACAACTTTCTTGGATGAATCTGGAGAGCATTATACTAAGTGAAATAAACCATGAACATAAAAACAAATATTGCATGATCTCCCTTATAGGTGGAGTATCAAAAAGTGGAACTCAGAGTAAAACGGTGGTTCTCAGAGGCTAAGGGCTGGAGGACTTGAAGGGATGTTGGTCAAAGGACACAACACTTTAGTGAGACAGGAGGAAGTTCGGGCAATTTACTGTACATTGTGGTGGCTACAACTGAATTATAGATTGTATATTATAAAACTGCTTGGAACATATATTTCAGGTGCTCTTACCACAATAAAGTAAGTGTGAGGCAATGCATTTGTTAAATAGCTCGATTTAGGCATTCCACAGTGTACATACAATCAAGCGTTACATTGCACATAATGACTATGTCCCATTTTACTCTCTCCATGTTGGGTTCCATGTTACTTGTCAACTAAATGAAATAAGAACAAGAAGCAGGCTGAGGACGCAGCTCAGTGGTCGCGCACTTCTTTATCTTCCTCCTACGAACCTGTTAGTGGGAGCCGATGAATCCAAACTTAGAGTACAGCAGCACCAAGAAGGACCTCGTGATGCAAGTCCAATCTTTCACCTGATGAATGAACTTGGGCTCATAGAGAGCAAGCACTTGCCCCAAATCCCTGAGACACAGAGACAGGTCAGTGACACAGCTGGGACTGGCACCCAGCTTTGCTGAATCCCGGGATGGACGTACCTTCTTAAGCAGCTATGTCCAAGGCTTCCAACTAACTGTCCAATTCCCCCTTGCTGATTATTTCCTAAGGGTTGATGATGCCCAATGAATTTGTATGCTTTAGACCGGTCTACAGCCAGAGTTTCCATGGTTTTGAAGTTCCCACCAAGGTCTGCTTGGTTCAAGTCTGGACACTTTCTGCGGCTTTGCTGTTTGTCAGGCAAAGTAAGTGCTAAGCACTGGGAACTCAAAGGTGGATAAGGCCCAGACGTCATCCTTAAGGTTATCCTTAAGATTTGCACACACACACACACACACACACACACACACACACACACACACGCACACGCAGAGCAAGGAAATTTCTGTCATTCTTTCTGACAAAGACCTCAACTCCTCTTCCCATCTTCCATCCCCAAATTATCAGGATGTATGCAGAGAGGGGCAGGTAGAAGGCGCCAAGATAAATTAATCTGTGAGGTGCTGTTCTGGGCCCTAAAAGGGAAGCCTTCCACCTCTTCCTTACTTCATGGGACATGTAAAAAAGAAGTTTCTAGTTTACTGACATTCAGAGTCCAATAACCTGGATTCAATAACCAGATTTGTAGTTCTACAACCTACCAACAAGTCCACAGGCAAACTAACTTATCTGAGCCTCAGATTGAAAAAATGAGGAGAATGGTTTCATAAGACTGTTAGGAAAGTCAAATAAAATAAGTGAACTCCTTGGCTCCAAGCCTGGCACACAGGAGGCCTCATAAGTGCTACTTGCCTTTCTCTTGAGCTCTGCTCCTGGGCAGCCATGTATCACCTGCCACACGACATGCACAGGAGCGTTTAGGTGCGTGTTTGTTGACAGACTGTTTCATGGTAGCGTCTCCCCAGGAGCAGAGGAGCAGGCTGACTTGCTTCCTCCCCTTCCCAGCATGACCTCTGTCCTCAGGTCTGCCTGTGCAGTGACCCTCAGAGCAGGGTTGGACAAAGCCCACACCGCAGCCCTGGCTCTGGCTTCACTCGCTCGCTTGAATCCAACATTGTGGGAGGATGGGCCAGCTGCATCTAGACCATCCTGTTTCAGAGGAAAAGAGTAAGAAGGCATGGGGAGCTGCAGTCCCCAAAGAGAAAATCCTCCCCCAAGCCATGTCTTGAAAGATGCGCAGGAGGCAGCCTCAGAAGACGCTGGATTCTCACTGCATTACCTTGGCCCCACTGCGCCTCGGTTTCTTTATCTGTAATAGGGGAAGGCAAACGCTGCTTCTCAGAGTTCTTGTGAAGCTCAAATTTAAAAAGGTATCTGAGCAATCACAAAAGTGGAGCGCATAAGTGGGTAACATTAGCTTTTGTTCTCCAGTAAGAGCAGGTCTGGGCTGAATCTGGGAACAGGCTTTCGTTTACTTTCCCTGGGCCACAGTGTCCCTCCTCACCCTCTCTAGTCTTCAAGAGCGGGAGCCTCCTCTCTCCACCTGAGCTGGGGGAGGCAGGAAGTGAAGGGCGGACCCCAGAGTGAGGAGCACACCTCCTCCAGCTGTCTATGGGGGAGCGCTTTTAGCGAGAGCAGCCACCCCCATTGCAAATGCCGAAGGTGAAATCCATCACCAGGCCTTGGACTGAGATAAGATAGAGAAAAGGAAAGCAAGACTCCTTGAGATAAGAATATGCAGCCTGGAGCCTAAAAAATGTAGCTCTCTTGCCAGCTGCCGCATTCTGCAAAGCAGCAAAGCAGAAGGCTGTGCTAGGTGGGGAAAGAACCCAGGGTCTAGTCCTCCTCCCTACAAGGCGAGAAGAATCTCAGGCCTTCTCCCACTCCCCTTAGCACAAGCCCCAACCTAAGAAGAGCAACAGGGATCCCTCTTGGCCAAAACAATAAAAAAATCACAACCTCTCAGCAGGCCCCTGGGACTAGAGATTAAGGACAGAGGGTTAGGCTCAGACAGTCTTGTGCTTTTGCTTTTGCTTCTTCCTTTTCAGGGCTGCGGCTGGAGCTCAGGGCCTCCTCACCTGCACTGAGCCATGGCTCCACCACGGAGCCACACACATCCCCAGCCTTAATGTTTTATGGGCAGTCTCAAAGCCTCTACTTAATCACTGTGAGCCTCAGTTTCCAACAGGGATAAAACTAATGCTGCTTTATAGGGCTATTGTGCTGAAGACTAAACATGATCATTTCTGTAGAACACTTAGTAAAGTGTCTGACACCCAGGAATGTCTTGTAGCCTAGAGGCATGTATGACGCCCGCACACACTGGAGAACCAGTGAGTGCCTCTCTAGCTTGCTTTGTATCTCACTTGTATCCTGACCTCCTTATAATTCTCTGGATGCAATTCCCAAATAAAATCCGGTCTTGTCAGTACCATGTCTTGGACACTGTGGAACGGCACACTTCTTTTTGCCATCCTTCCCAAGCTCTTGCCATGAGTGTCACCATGTAAGAACTCCCCCACCCTAACACCCTAGAAATACGGGTGTTAAGTGCACACTGGACAAGCTGAGCCTGGGGCAACGGCACAGGGGATTTTGGTCACACTGGGGTCACAAAAGGGAAGAATATCCTCAATAGTGCTCAAGATAGGCTTCCAGGGAAGGAGGGAAAGGAAAAGTAGTAGGACACAGGTAAATAAATAATGGCATGGTAGGAGTCCCTCAGTCAGAGGACTCTTTGTTACATGTAAAAGAGGACTTTCACTTCCTAGCTCTCCTCCCAGCTTTACCTACACCTTTTTCTGTTATCATTAAAGAGCAAGCCACAAATATGTGCTCTGATTTGCAGCATGATAGGAGGTCGCCTCAAGGCACCGATTAAAGGTGTCTAAAGTCTGGTTAGACAGGGAACAATACACCTGGTGGTCTTAGGAAGTCAGGAAACCTGTCCTCCTTATCCCAGACCCCACAACAGAGTTGCAATGGGTTTGGGGCAGGGAAAGAGGGACAAGTACCAAAGGGCCTTGAAAGGCAGCCAGTGACCTGTGGGCAGAGAGACAGGGCCTGTGAGGAGAGGACTATCTGGCTTCTAGAAACAGGACTTCATGGGATGAGCATGGTGTGCAGTGGGCAGCCCAAGCCAGTAGGGACAATGCACAGAGTCAGTGTGCTGGACCCATGTTCAAGTCCTGGCTCAGCTGCTCCCTAGCTGGGCAAGTGACACTGAGCAGGCTACTTCACCTCTTGGGGTTTCTCACTGGGAAAAGTAAGGCCTACCTTCCAGGTTTGTCACAAGGCTATGAGGTGACCTAGGTAAGCCCACTTGGTGCAAATGCACAGGCTATGTGCTGGGAAGGTGGGCACTGGAGGAAGGGAGCCCCGTGAGTATGAGTGGAGGCCACCACGGCCAGGCAAAGGGGCAGATGAGGCTGGGGATGAGAACCCCTGAATCATCTTCCTCCTTTGTGGGTTCCTCTTAAAGCCCAGTAGAGGCCACAAGAAGAGAGGCTCAGGGCCTAAAGCTCTCCCTTGGCCTAAAACCGACAGTAAGAGGCAGACAGCTGAGAAGATCAGGGAGTGACAGAACATGAGTGGATATACAAATAGACAAGATTAACTATTCCCATTGTATACACAAGAGGCTTTGCTAGCACTCAGCCAATTAGAAAACTAATCTAAACAGCCACTGCTTCCACTGCTGCCCAGCGCACTTCCAGACAGCTGTTCTGTGTGCACTTGCTGCTTCGTCTAGCAAGTGTCTGAGCCTCCTTCTCATATCTGGGTCCCCACTTGAGCCTCAAGGGTGTTTCAAGAGTGAAGGATTGCATCACTTCCCTTCCCTGAATGCCCTCCTGGGACCTACTGCTGTGACAGTACTTCTCCCACATCACCTCCCCTGAGAAGCCTTTCAGAACCCCAAGCAGACCCACCAGGACTGCACTTTCCATGGGACCTTGCCATTCAGCTGGGAGGTACCTAAGACGGTCTGGCCAACTACAGCCGAAAACCTCGCTCAACACTATGACTTCTGAATGTCTGTTTCCTCGCCTAAAAAAAAAGAGTAATAATTATTCTTATATATGTTTGTTTTACAGAAACCATGAGATAATATGTAGGTGTTGTCATGGCTAGTCTGTACCACATAATCTGTTAAACAGAAATGGACACCTAACAAGCCTCCTTCGTGTCCCTAGCACAGTGCTTGGCATCGAGTAAAAGACAAGTATGAGTTGAGGGCTGGATGGATAGATGAATAAGTGGGTGAGTGACAGGGACAGGGACATATCAGGACCTAAGAAAGGCCTAAATGGGCAGGTCCAAAGAGAAGCCCCCTTCTCAACACCCACTGACTAGACCCTTTAGCCCAGTCTCCCCTCACCTGTGACCCCAAGTCCTTCCTCCTTTCTCCTGCCATCAGGATTTTACTCCGCTCCTACTTCCTGCATTTAGACATTCTCTCTGAATTTTTATTTTTCTTCTTAAAAAAAACAACACTCCCGCTCTCTCTAAAATATCTGACCCTAGTGAATTGGAATAATTTCTGATGGAAAGCAGTCTTGTCCAGAAAGGCTCTTACCCGCCCTGCTAAGGAATGCAGTTGCTACAGACATTAAAACAGACCTGCAGGCGTCTGCAGTACGTGGGGAGTGCGTGCCAGGAGTGACCTCAGCCTGTGCAGCAGAGCTCTTACCTACAAAAGACTGCTGCTGCTCTGGACTAGATCACAACAGGACCCTCCCTTCTCCAAACGCTTCTCCTCCAAGGTGCCCCACCCTGCACCCTGCAGATGAACATCTAAGTCCATTTTCCCACCCAAGCCTAGTCCTAAAATCACGGAGCAGTGCACTGGCCCAGGACGAGAGGAAACTATGATTCCCTTTGTCGAGTGGCTTTATCTGAAGGCTACAGGCCTCATGGCAGACAGCCCCTCTTCTTCTCCTCATCCCCCTACTCAGCTTGCCCCCAGCAGGCTTCTGATTGGGCTGAAAGGGATCAAGCTTTGGCCTGTTGGAGGTGCCCTCCCAGCAGAGGCCAGAACTCAGGGCAGAAACTAAAAACTGGAAATCTTCGCTATGCAAGCCCCTCACTGCTGAGCTTCCATCTGGGCCTTGCATTTGCCCTACGTGATTCAGCTTCTGTTGCTGAAAACATCTAAGGGAAAGTAGAAATTTCTGTCAATTACTAGATTTCCTTGGAGAACCCCAACTATAATTTATTCCAACCCCCAAAGCCAGCACACTCCCAATAATCCTAACCACAGCTCACATGTTGCCTAGCCCATTCTGTATGCAAACTCCTTTTACATACGCTATTGCTCCCAAGAGTCCTACCCTATTTTTAGTCCCATTTAACAGCTGAGTGAGTGGTGGCTCAGAGAGATGAAGTCTTCCCAGTTCCATAGTGAACAGGCAGTGGAGCAGGACCCTAAACTGGAATCTGTTGGCTGATGGCCCGGTGCTCTTTCCCGCTGCAGCTCACCCCCTTGAATCTCAATGCTCTCTGCCTCTCACTCCGCATGTCACCTTCATGCTGATGGACTCAGCGCTGGAATGTACACACTACATTGTCCCTATCTTGCTCTTCTGGCCTTAGTCCCACCCTACCCCATGCCAGCCTCTAGAGAGCAGGGTTAAGTGACTGACCTTCAAGTCTGAAAACTGGTAGGAAGTGTGAATGGGTGGCCTCATGTGTCTCGTGTGGGCCTTACAATGTGAAGCTGAGTGATCAGATGGTCATTGGGTCACTTCTAGCTCTAAAACTATGACTCTTTGATGTAATTAGCTCTTGAGCATGGACAGTTTTCCAAGTCAAGGGAAAATGGCTTGGTCTGTTGCACAGCGAATGCCATCTGGAGCTTGGGCTGCGAATGGGGGCACTTAGTTTGCTGCTCCGAAGATACTCAGAGGACCCTGTTTCCTAAGTCCACCCCAGTGGTCCCTTCATTCTTGGCTCTTTGTTTTCCAGCCTTTCACAACATGTCACTGTGACCCTTTTAAGTAAGATTATGAGCCCTCAAAGTCCTCTGTCCTTCGCTCTCATTGACAATGATTATTTCTCAAGCGGATTTCACACCAGACAGGCTGGCACTGCACTGATCTCTTCAGGATATCTATGAGCCCGGGATGAAGGCTGGTCACAATTCCCAGTGCTCAGGGAGACCCGAGGGGGTCTTGCAGCTGCTCCCAGCTGTCTGGCTAAACAATGCGGATCCTGTCAGGTCTCTCAGCTGTGCTTCCTTCAGAGGATATTCAGATTGCAGTGCTCACTGCGGGCATCTCAGCTGCTTCCTGCTCCTTGGGTCTCAGTATGGATTCAGAAGCAAAGACAGTCAGCCCTGCTCTGTCTCTGATCAGAGTCCCCAGAAGTTTGGGGCATGAGAGTTTCCCCCACCATCTCAGAGCCAAGAGCCAAACTTCTCTGGCTAGGAAGGACCAAGAATTCCCTGGTCTCTGCTTCCAGATGTCAACCAGGCACAGGGATAAGGATAGAGCTTAGATTTTAGAAACACTCACAAAAGAGATTTTCTGGCCTCCTCGGTCACCTCATTCAGTATTTAGTGACCCCAATAGGAATCTTCTTGCAATTGTCTTCCCTGGGGTCAAGTCACCTGTACAAACTACTGGTACAGTGTGAACTCCTCTTTAGCAAGCTAGAACCCCTGTTTGTCTCCTGAGCTCAGCTGTCCCCTCCTTTAGCAAACATGGCAGATGTTGTTGCCCAAGATGATATGCCCTCCCCACCTCCGTGGCAACGCCCAGTCCCTTTAGATCTCTACTGTAAGACTAATCATCTCCCCAAAACTGGTTTGAGTGACACCATGAGACTCTAGCCAGTCTGCTCACATTTTTCTCAATAGTAAGTTATATGGGCCAGGGAGATAGCTCAGTAGAATGAGCGCTTGCCCGGCAAGCACAAGGGACTGAGTTCAATCCCAGGTTCCACACACACACAAAAAACAAACTAAGTTATAACTCAACAATTTTTGCCAGTGGGCTCTACTTAGTATTTTGTCTCACTTTTCCACTTTTCTCACATTAGTGTCTTTGTTGCCTGCTCCATAAACTGGGACATAATCTATGTGTAGACTTGGTATCCCTCCTCTGAACTGCTGTGGGTGTTTGTTTTCTGCTTGTTGACTGTCAGGAAGACCCACCTCAGAGCTAGCCCTCCAACTACAGTTGGAGCCCATTTCCTGTGTAGTTAGGGTCTGAAAATTCGATAAAGTTTTGGGCAGCTGCCAACATACTGCCTGGTCCCCAAGGCAATTTGGGAATATGAAAGAGAAAATGACTCCTGTTACATGATAGTGTCTCAGAATGCCCCAGAGTGGAAGCAGGGGTCCTTGCCAGGTGCAGACCCACCCTGACCCTCTCCTCTTGTGCCTAGCATCCTAGTCCACCCAAGTGCAGAACCAGGAAGATGTGATGCAGAAGGAGAGATGCCACTCAAGGGCAGCCAGACCCAGAGACTATGGAAGAGGTCTGAAGAGGAGCACAGAGCGCCAGCAAAGGCCCGACACGTGAGAGTCTGAGCCCCAACCTCTGTGCCTCCACACGTACGATGGCTACTTTAAGGCCTTTCTTGAGTCCTAATGAAAAACAAGCTGGAGCCCCTGACTGGGGGCTGGGGGCTTGGGGGAGATTGCTGCAGAGCAGAGTTTATAGGCCCTTGCATTTTCCTAACAGCTCCCTCCTCACACATTCTGCTGCATTTTTCCCTTTTATTAATGTGGCATCCTTCCCAGGCCACTTTATGGGACTGTGTGTGTTTTCACTTATGCCCCGAATAAGTTCGATCGTGTCCTTCCCTAGGAGGACTCCTCAGATCTCACTCAAGCCCCGCCCCCCGCCGCCGTGCCGCCAGAGCCCCCTGCAATGGCTGCATCATCTCAGTTACTCTAGGGCTCCTGGGCTCATCTCTCAAGGGAACTCCAAAGACTCTGGGTGTTTCCCACCATACTAGACACTTCTCTGCCCTAAAGCTATACCTCATCTGAATCCCAAAGAGACAACTCAGTTTGATGACTCACCCAAATCTGAAATAACTCCTGGAACTTGCCCAATAGTCAGATCTACCCCAGAGGATGAAAAGCAAGATTTGCCACAACTGAAGATTTTCAAAGGAATGTGGTGCGAGCCCTGAAGGCCGTTGCCAAAGCACAGCTCTGAAAATGTTTTGAGCAATCGCGGCTCTGAGGCACAGCTTTCCAAGGGGCCCGCTTTCAAAGGCCCGGCACGCGTTTTTGGAGAGTCACGCTTTGGCGTGTTTATTTAAAAAGACACTCGCGTTGTTCTCAGGACCTCTGCGCATGCAGCCTTTCTTTTCTCCTCAGCTCAGTTCCAAGAGCGCAGGACCAAGGTCTGCGGCTCACTCACTTTCTTTGGGGCCCCTTTCCCTGTCTTTGTCTCCTGTTATCTGGGAGGTTGCTCTGTTCCACTCAGGCATGAAGTGGCAAGCTTGGTGGCAGTCCTGTGATCTTCGAAAACGTAGCCTCAGGAACCAACAGTTTCTTCCTCAGCGAAATGAGTAGGAAGCCTGCAGGCTGCAGGACGGGAGCATTCAACGAAGTGACAAAGTGACGTCTGAGCGGGAGGCCCTGGTCAGCCAGGGACTTTTATTGATGTTACTGCTATTAAGCAGTTAAGCAATATTTATTGACCTCTTTGCAAATCCACTTTGTTCTCTGATTGCTCATCTCATTCTCCCCATTCTTCTCCCATGGCCTCCCTTCCCGGATGTCTGTTGAAATCACCACCTTCCCCATGGTCTGCCCCGAAGCACAATCCCTGGGTCCTCTGGGAAGCGCAGTTCTGGGATCATTTTCCTGTTGTCAGCAGGCTCTGGAAGAGGCATTAGTCCCACGAGGCTTGATGTGGGAAGTTTTTACAGGTACTGCTCATCTGGCTGGCAGATGGAGCTGCACTGGAAGATACAGCTCGTGCTCCATATGGAGCGGGCCTCAGGGCCCTGAAGTGGGGCTGCGTTCTCACTGATTAGAGCCAGGGTAGAAATATCCGTGGGTCTGTGGCCTGTCCCAAGACCACAGAACTGAGCCAACTTAGAACTGGCTGGCTTTGCCTTTGATCCCTTGAACTCACGTCCTGGCAAGGAGCAGGCTACCTCCCTATTATTTACACGCATGCACGCAATGCACGCACACACACACTCTCACGCTGGTTTTCTAGGAGAGAAGAAGACCAGGCTGGTTAGCAGCAGTAGACACACTGATGTTCCCCAGCAAGGAAGCATTTTGTTCATTACAGTGCAGTAAGTCCCTGCTTGCAAACTCTCACAGGTGTATGGTACAAGACTCACCTTGTCAGCTTAAGGCTTATAAACAATTCTCATTCATAAACTGAATATGAACTCATACATAAATTAAGGGCTTATTGTATTCTTAGGATACACAGGGCTTCTCAAGTGTGGATTATCCCATCTCACTGGAGTACTTTCCCTAAAGAAAGGTAGGGGGACTGGGAGTACTTATTGGCTGAGTTCTCCTCCTCAGCTAGCATCAGGCTGGATAGCGCTGCTTCCTGATTCTCTACCCCAGAAGTCCAGCTGTGCCTTGACTGAGTAGAGACACCCCTTGTCCATTAGCCATGCTTGCCCATCTTCCCTTAGCTGGGCTTATTTGATGGCTCTGGTGCTAACATGCTCCCTACCTCATCACCTATGGCCAAAGCTTTTTGGTCATAAGAGGCAAAATCTCATTTCCAAGGGCACATATGAAAAGTGAATCCTTGTACCAAATACATTTTTAAAAAAGAAAGAAAAGTGAACTTAGGAAAAGAGGAAAGGAGGTGACAGGAGAGGAAAAAAGAGAAGAGAGGAGAGGAAAGGATGAAACAAAGAGAAAAGAAAAGAAGAAAGGCAGGCAGGCAGATACAGGGCAACCACTGTAAAGATCAAGAGATTTTGGACAGCATCAGCCCCATCCTTCCCTTTCTCTGGCACTGCCTCTTGGCGCACCTCTACACAAGCCTGGTTTGCCTAGAGGCCTTAAACGGCCTTAGCTCAACTCTTCATCAATCATGAAATTGTAGTTTAGTTCCCTACAACTAAATGGCTGCAGAATCTGCCTGTGCTCTCTCTCTTTTTGGTTTCTTTTATTGCTTTTGAGACAAGCTCTTGCTATGTGACCCAGTCTGGCCTTGAACTCACACTCCTCTGGCCTAATCCCCTTGAGTGCTGGGATTACAGGTGTGCACCACAACATCCAGCTGTCTGTGTTCTTTTTATTTCAAATTCCTAAGAGAGAAAAACAGAATGACTGTTTCTGGCCCGTACACTGGCTGGCCTTCGGTATCAGTTCCCTGTCAGATTAGCTGTGGTTGAGGAACAGAACACAAACATTTAAGGCGTCAGAGACTGAGAAAAAGGGCGGAAAATGCTCCAAGGAGCAGCTGTGGTCCTAGCCCACCCAAGGTAAGTCCTACACAGTCTCTGTGTCGCTTGGGATTTCACCCAAGTGGCACACAGTGCTCCTGCCCCTGGAAGTGGTGTGTACCAGCTGAGCGTGGGGCTGGAGCTCCAGGCCTGGGCTTCTACTCCGTGGACACAGCTGCCACTCTACATGTGTTTCACACGGTAATGTATCTAGAAAAGGTGCTTACAGAGAAGTCCTGTGACCACAGCCCTGCGCTGGGGGTCAGGAGACCCCGCTTCTAATCAAGCTCCGCCGCTGCCCCCACAGAATCACCTCGGGATATTGCTTTTCCTCCTCTAAGGCTTAGATTCTCTAAATTAATTAAATAAACAATAAGAGCAGTGTCAAATTAAGTCATCTCTAATGTCCTTTTCAACCTCTAACATTTTCCTAAGTCTCAGTCTTTGCCTCCTCCTACCCCACCCACACTTTGCAATTTCCTCCCAATAAATTAAACAGAGAGAGCTCTTTGACCCACACTTCTGGCAGGGTCTCTGCCTGCCGCCTCTGTCCTGTGACAACCTGCCCAGTCCCTGTCAGACGCTTTCCACTCTAGCCCTGCAATGGTCCAAGAAAATCCAGGCAGGGCTTTCCTAGGGGACAGGGGTGGGAACCCTGATTGCAAGAAGCAAATGTATTTCTGAGCTTCTAGGGGCTGAGAACAGGTCTGAGAACTTGCTCCCTGGCCACACCAGTGAGCAAGGGATAAAGGTTTGGCCAACTAGAGAGTTGTTCAGGTGGGCCACCAGGGCCTGAAGGGACAGAAGGGCCTGGGGAAGAGCCACAAGCAAAGCCTCAGCGGAGATAGTATGTTATCTGTGGAGTGGAGCTGGAGAAGGAGAGTGGAAAATGTTGCGGGTTCCCAGGGGAGGATGACAAGGGCAGGGGAAATGGCTTGTGGCTTTTGGCAAGAAATGAATACATTCAAAGAATATGCAAGATGCCATACTAATCGGCACCTGTTCCCTTTGGAAACTGGACCCATGGCATCTGAGGCGGAAGCTGGCTTTGAGTCTCCTCAGAGGAGGAAACACACCATTTTGAGATCCACTCACATATTGACAGAGGTACTGGTCCTCAGAGGCCAGAGAAGAAAAAGAAGGTGACCTCAGCCTCTGCCACGCCCTCCTGGTCTCAGATGCTTTGTCACACATCCCCAGCTCTGCCCGAGGCAGATGGCCACGAATTCTGCAGGGGCCTCTGAGCATTCCCTTGGCTAATAGCCACATTCCAGAACGGCATATGTTTCATCTCAAGCCCAAAAGGTTTGTGCTTCCAAACAGAGCCAAGGAGAAAAACTTGGCCCAGGCTGCACATTTCTTAGCAGAGGTGGGGGTCAAGAGAGGCCCCCAGGGAGGCTGAAGCTGTCTTTGTTGAAGAATATGTGAGTCTGTATAACTTGAGGCCCCAAATCGGTCACACTCTGCTTCATAACTCATATCTCCGCCCAGGAGATGAGGGACAAAGCTGCTGCCCCTTGCTCTCATCTGAGTAAATACCTCTCATTCTGCCTACCTGTCCCTGATGCCAGTTCAACACCTTCCAAACTGGTCCTAGAGTGAGAGGGGAAGGAAAAGAGTGGCTCCCACTCTCTCTCTCTGACCCTTGGGAAACGCCTGGAGCTGGTCTGCGCTTGCTCTCAGCTCCCCACCCTGACAAGAGGGCTCTGCCAGCCTTGGGCTGCTGGGAGGCACCTCAGTCTGGGCGAGGCTTTAGGAAGGACAGAGCAGAGGTGGGTAGAAGAAAAAGGGGAGTAGAAAAGGGGAGGAGTGTGAGGGAAGAGACCCGGGAAAGCCAGGGGCTGTGAAGGGGACCACAGAGGGGCTTAGGCTGGGAAAAGAGAGGTGGGGTCTGTCCTGTGGGCAGGGAATGAGGAAGGGAATGCTAAGCCCTGATCCTCTGGGGTTCTGCTCTATGGAAAGCGCAGGGATTCATGACAGCAAAGTAAACTGTGGTGTGCGGAGTTTACCCAGCTCCAACGAGCAGTGTTTGGAGTGTTTAATGTTTCCATCCTGCTGAATTGGGTGACAGGCATGCAACCTCAGTCAGCTCCTGACTGTCTTTTGGAGAGGTAAAGTGGGGGGAGCTAGGTAGAGAACTGTCAGGAAAGCCAGCACCACCGACCTTGGGACAGGAGCTAGGAAATTCTGCCCACACAGGCCCACCAGGAGCATGGAAAAGAATAACTCCAGCCCATGCAATGGCACACATCTGTAATCCCACCTCCGCAGGAGGCTGAGGCAGGAGGATCACAAGTCTGAAGCCAGTCCGGGCAACTTAGCAAGACTTTGTCTCAAAAATAAATGTTTATAAACAACTGGGGAGGTACGTCAATGAAAAGCCCCAGGTTTAGGAATTCCCATTACTTAAAAAGGGAGGAAAGGAGGAAGAGGACCCTGGAGAACAGCTGAGCAGGACGAGGGGAGCACACAGGCCAGAGGGGCATGCTGAGCCTGTGGAGCAAGTGCAGGTGACTGTGCAGTGGAGACAAGCAAAGGGTCATGGTGACACTGGGCAGAGGTCAGACTGGTGCCCAGGACTTGGAGTTATCATTAAGCAGGGACACGAACAGGAAAGGGGAATGTGATGCTGTGGTAAGGGTGTACACAGCAAGGTCCAGGAGCAGCGAGGAAGAGGACAGCTGAGTATTTTAACTTAAAATGCAAGCATTGGCTAGGGAGATAGCTCAGTGGTCTAAGTGCTTTCCTGGCAAGCACAAGAACCTGGGTTCGATCCCTAGTACCACATGCCATGCCTGCCTGCCCTGGGCTCGTTGTGTTGGCCACCGAAACCAAGTGTGGTGGTGCAGGCCTGTAATCTCAGCATTGGGCAGGCTGAGACAGGAGGATCACTATGAGTCTGAGCCACATAGCCAGACCCTGTACCAAATAGAGTAGAGTAGAGTAGAGTAGAGTAGAGTAGAGTAGAGTAGA
>NW_004524712.1:2483252-2493820 GCF_000260255.1 Octodon degus
AGAATAGAATAGAATAGAATAGAATAGAATAGAATAGAATAGAATAGAATAGAATAGAATAGAATGCAGGCATCATTCACTGCTTGGGAGTAAGGGGACAAGAGAAAGTTTGGGGTGTGTGTAGGTGTGGAGAAAGACCTGGGCTGTAGAAACATTTGTGTCATTCACTTGGTAAGATTTTCCTGGACCTCAGTTCCTTTATCTCAACAAGGGTATTATAAAATAGCCCCCAAAAGCAAGGAGATAAAGTAGATTCCTACGTTGCCAATAGGCTCTGTAGGGCACCCAGAGCACCCAGAAGCCAACAGAGACCAGGAGCAGGAGTCGGGTAAGGGCTGGAAGGCAGAGTCCATGTGCTCAAGCCTGGTGCCAACCAGAGAAGCTCAACTGTAGCTGCTGCATGTGTGCACTCGTGTAAGACTTCCTTGCCACAAAGTTTCACTAGTGTACATTTGTGCATCGCTTGAACACCACCAAAGTACACGTTCACTTGGCAATCCTCAACAGCTGGAGAAGCAGCCTCCTGGAAAGGAAGCTGCAGTGTACATGGGTGACAGCTTCAGGGCCCCTTTCCCAAATCCAAATATCCTGGCCTGTGGTCAGATGATTCGTGCTCTGTCTCTGTCTCTCTCTGTCTGTCTCTGTCTCTCTCTGTCTGTCTCTGTCTCTCTCTCTCTCTCTCTCTCTCTCTCTCTCTCTCTCTCTCTCTCTCTTTCTCTCCCTCTCTTTATCTACACAAACACCCCTTTTCATTTGGCTCAGGAATAAGAGAAATAGCATTTGTGTTTCTGTGACTTCTTCACTTTGTGCCTCTGGTAGGTAACTTGACTTAAAAATAGTACACAGACAGGCTGGGCACTATCATACACAACCTGTAATTCTAGTAAATGAACTTCAGAAGGCTGAGGCAGGAAGATCACAAGTTCAAGCTCAGCCTGGGCAATGTAGCGAGTGACTTAGTGAAACCCTGTCTCAAAATAAAAGAAAACAAAATGGCCTGGAGCTGTAGCTCGGGGTGAAGCATTGCCAAATGTATGAGACCCTGGGTTCCACGCTCAGTGCCACCAAAAATAACACTCAGAAAAATAATAAAAGCACACAGTCTTTCTAAACACAGCACTCAAACAGCTACCTGCAATGGGGAAGCATTGGTAGTTGAGCTCAAATCTGCCTAATAGACCAGGTTTGGTTCATTGTCTGACTCCAAAATATGCTAAAAGGCCCCTCGCCTCAATCAGTGTCCTTCCTGGCTCCAGGAGCTACATACAAGACAGACCCTGACTGTTTGTTTTTCAACAAAGAACTAAGCCTAGCCTTAACTTGGAAGGTCAGACCTTCCAATGTCCTTGGTAGCTGCCAGACCTGGGAGGAAGAATGTAAGGAGAACACCTATAATCTAATCAAGTTGGTTCTGGAACTGCTAACATATATGACTTTGAACTTAGCTTTCCTCTCTTCAGACTGTCCTCATCTATTTATTTTCTATTGTTGCTCAGAAAAAGATCTCTGGGGAAAATTTTAAAGCACCTTGAACTTGTTTAAAGGAGAAATATAAAAGGGGGAGACAGAGCTGGATTCTGACTCCAGGCTTGGAAAATAGACCTCTCGGGCTCCTAGAGACACCAGGCAAAATCAAAGAAATGAGACAACATGAACAGCAGGACATGTAGGCGGGAATCAGGTGGATGGTTTTCAACTTTTTAAACAAGCAGAATTCTCTTAGGAGAACAAAGCTTGCTCAGACCCCCGGAATACAAGTTAATAAAAAAGAAAGCCTTCTGCTTAAATGTGGAAAACAGGCCCTGCCCGTGGCTCTGCCCCCTCCCCCCTCTAGGCCTGGGGTTGCCTGGCTTGGCTACTCATAGGGGTCATCACACTGCACCCACTCAAGCATCCTGCACCCTCTCAGTGACAGCACAACCCACTGCAGGGCTTAGCCCTGTGGGGGAACCAGGTGTGGCGGTACACACTTGTAATCCCAGCACTGGAGAGGGTGAGACAGGAGGATCACTATACATCTGAGACCCTATACCAAATAAGTAAATAAATAATTTAGGGTCAAGTGAGATAGTTCAGCAGACTAAAGAGCCTGCTTAGGCAAGCTTAGGCAAGCACAGAGACCATGGTTGGATTCCCAGCACCACATGCCACACCAGCCCTGCCCCCAGGTTGGGCTAAGCTGGTCAGAGTCGGGGTGTAGTAGGGTATGTCTGTAATCTCAGCGCTGGGGAGGCTGAAAACAGGAGGCTCAACAACAAGTCCGAGCTGTGTAGTGAGACCCTGCAACAACCAAATACAATACAACAAATAAATATAAAAATATTTAATTCTAAAATAATGAGATTTAAAAAATAGATTCACAGATGGCCAAATACACCCTCAGTCCACTGACTCTGAGTCAGTGCTGTGTAAAGCGCTTTGTGTCCACCCAGCTGTTTTGGGGTCACCATCTCAGCCCAGCCCAGTCCCTCTGGGGCTTCTGCGAGGGTTGAGGGGCACCCTGAGCATACATAGGAGTTAGCCTTCCTGACACTGGAAGCTTGAGGCTTCTCAGCAAAGCTTCCTTCCCGACTTGCTTGGTCGCTGTGTTGCGATCCAGCTGAGGGACCCTCCGGTTCCGTCCCCTGCTGCCCTCTTTCCTCTCTGCATACCCTGAGCACAGACAATTTTCGGGGCTCGTGGAGCCATGAGTTCCAGCAGGAAGTAGCGGTCGGGAGAGAAGCCCCTGTCACTTGTGGAGGTGGAAGGTCTCCACCCACCCAGGCCCCCACCCTCTTGGAAAGGGATGAGCACCCCCCTAAGTCCCTCTGGAGCCCGCTCCCCAGCCTTCATCTCAGCCTAGGCCTGCCAAGTCGGAGACCTGAGAACAGACGAGGTCCCCTCTGAGAAGCCCAGCGGGGCACAGCCAGGCCTGGCCGGGCCTCCAGGTTGGCCTGCCCTAGCCCCGGGGTTTAATAAACTCTGAGAGAGGTTTTCAAAGGCCACTTGATCTTCCCCATCAGGCAGCCCCTGTCTCCCTTTCAGAGCCGGAGGACTGGAAAGAAAAAAAGCGCTCAATGAACAAGGCGGCCAGAGAAAGCAGAGCCGCGGGGCACCTTCTATGAATTTCTGATGAGTACAGGCCCTGACTCCTGGGTCCCAGCCGGGTGCAGTCAGGGATGTTAGTTTAAGTCATTTCGCATGGTTCACTGGCTCTCTGAAAGCAGCTTGTCTCCAGCCTGGGCCTCTCTAACAAGCTCTTTTTACTCCGGGCTTCTCTGAGCAGAGGCCTCAAACACTAGCAGCTTTCAGGGGGCTCAGCCCTCTGCTGGAGGGTCTCTCTCCAGCCTGGCTGCTCTGCTGTGGCCCACCTGAGCAGCCCAGCCCCTGGCGCTCTCAGGGAAGGTGTGCCCTGCCTTCCTTCCCCTTCCTGTTCCCCTTGCCCTGTCCCTTCTTTCCTTTCTCCGTTTTCTCTCCCTCCATCCCTCTTTCCCTCTGTTCTTTCCTTCCTCCTCTTCCTTCCTACCTCTTCTCCTTCCTTCCTACCTCTCTCCCTTCCCTCTAGTTTGTTCTTGTCCTCCTACCCCACCGCCCTGCCCCTTCTCTCTTCCAGTGAGCAGGCAGGAGGGACCCCTCCACATACACACACACACACACCCCCAGGGCTGTGCTTCACGCACTGGGAAGTACTGCCTGAAAGGCACTCGCTGTGCTGTGCAGGGCAGAAGCCTGACGGACGAGAGCAGCAAGCCTACCTCGCTCAGCCTCAGGCTGCCCAGCCCTCCTGAAATCCTGAGCAGGCTCCTCCTCCCCTTAACCTGAGCAGGGTTGTCTTCCTCACACTGGGGCTGCCCAGGCCTGCTACAGTGGATGGAGGAGCCTCAGAGGAGAGTGTGGACAGCAGGCGCCCTTCGAGGCAGCTCTCCCAGACCCCAGAAGTGGCCAGACCTCTTTTCAGCTCAGGGCTCTCTGCCTTCCAAGTCCCCGGTGCTTTCCTCCTCCATCTCCTCTGTTCCTAGGGACAGTGCAGAGCCAACTTCCCATCCTCCCTGTCTACTCCTGGTCTTCTCACCAGACCCACACCACAAGTCTGAGAAGAGACTTCTAGGGAAGGGGCCAGTTCTTCAACAGATGACTGTCACTCCCGTGTTTAGACTAGACCTGTGCCAACACAAACAAACAAGTTCATACTGACAGGCCAGTATCTCGCCTCCATGAGAAGGTGGCCTTACCATTTGGAGCCTTTGATGGTGACCTTTGAGCTCCGGAAGGCTTTTGAGCTGCCATTCCAAGGACATTCCAACACAAGAGAGGCTCCAGCCCCATCCTGAGGCACCTGCCAGCAATTAAGCTCCCCTTACCAGTGACCTAAGGTCCGCCTCAGGCCACAGGTCTCTCACCTCAGAGTCTGAGGGGCCCGGTTGTGCTAGAAGCTGCAGTAAGGAAGCCCAGTTGTGTCCCCCTCCCTCCCTCCCTCCCTCCCCTGCCTTCCTGCTGCCTCTGCACCCCTGCCCCACTTCCCAGCAGCCACTTCCCTACCCTGTATTGCTAAGGCCCCTTCTCGGGGACATGAAGTGTGACCAGAAACAGCATGGAAAAAGAGGACGCTGGCACATGCTGCTCTCCAGTTCACTTTTTGCTGCCAGCGCTGCGCTGCGCTGGGTCCAGGTTTCCTAATCAGTTCTCGTGCCCTAGTAGCAGAAGCCTCTGGAAGACTTGTTCCACACACAGGCGCCAAGTCGCCGCTCCAGACCCACCGGCAGCGGAGAATTTCTGAGGCAAAACACAACTCGTGTTTTAACATATGCCCTAGGCAAGACAGGCCCACTGACAGTTGAGAATCGCTGTCTAGCCTGTTAATCAATTACAGTGCCCACTGCCGCCCTGCCCACACACTCACTGCAGTCACCTCAGCTCTATTCTGGGTTTCCAGGAAGCCGAGGGATGCTGCACAGGCTGCTTGCAAGCCTGTGGGAGGGGTCCCAGCAACTTTTGAGTGTGACTGTGCATTCTTTTATTTAAGAGTTTCCATTGCCACCATGGTTCAAAAGCCCGTGTCCCACAAAGCCAGCCCCAGCCCCTGGCTGAATAAGTAGAACGATGACCGGTCATCATCTGCTTTCCTGGTCACATCTGTCTCTCCACTAAGCAGCCCTTCCCTTTTTCTTGCCTTCCCCATCCCTTGTACGTCCAATATTCTTGCTGAGTCTGAGCTAAGATGTCACCTCCAGCGATGATGATGATCATCCCCCCCCCCAAAAAAAAGCAGTTGTGGCCAGAGGGACCAGCCCAATGCTCCCCAGCCTGACTGAGGTCCCCAAAGCCAGACTCTATTTGTCAAAAGTCACACCAAGGCACTGGAACCAAGCCAGGTCCAGAAAGTCAGGCCTCATTTTTTAAGCTGATCAGGCATTCTGCAAATTAAACCAGATTTGAGTTCAAATCTTTGCTTGGCCTTTATCAGCCAAGGGATACAGGAGCCTTGAATTCCTGTCAGGAGGTAACAAGCCTGCATTCCAGGGCTGTGGTGAAGGTGACGAAGCCCATAAATGTCAAGACAGAGCTGTAAAATATTGTTAATCAGCCATCATGTAGGCAGTGAGGCCTTGATACGGCCAGGTCAGAGAGACGTGGGCTAACCCATGCTGCGGACTGGGCCCAAGGCCTTCCCAAGGCAGCCCTGCTGCTGAGGGGACACAGCCTTCCTACGCTATCCCAAGAGTAAGATTCCTGTCCAGCACTGCCAGTGTCCCTCAGGGTGGGCACTAAACAGACACCTACCGTGCACTGCCTCCTCCCTCCTTGGCAGGAGCCACAGAGCCGGACAGGGAGCAGAGGAGAACAGGATGTGGGTCAAGGGCCTTTCTTCTCCCCTTACCCCCTGGAGCCCTGGGCAACTCTGGCAGAAGAAGAGGAAGAAGCCACATCTGGTTTGAGTGTTGCACCCATCAGGGAGAACAGGCCCAGGAATGGCCCCGAGCTGAGAGAAGAAAAGTGGGGAGGGCTGGCATAGGCCCTGGCCAGTCCAGGAGAGCACAGAGAAAGTGGCAGGGGCTTGCGGAACTAAATAAACAGTGGTTGAGATGATAATAATAAAGAGAAGAGTCATTAAAGTGAAGAATAGAGATTGTGTCACACCCAAGACAAACAGAAAATAAACGGCTAGTAGATCCACTCCACACATGTTTGGCAGAGAGTGAAGACAGATTAAAGATGCGTGGAAGATGCCGAAGGCAACCAGGGCTCCTCCAACAACAGCTGGGGAGCAGGTGGACAGGAGCCCCAGCCAGAGAGCCCTTTGCAGCTGAAAGGACCCAGTCTGGGGACCATTGCACCTCCCATGGCCCCAAGCAGGCTGGATCTGTGCCCAGTGGCAGCAGCTGCAGCCATGGCATGGGAGAAGGAGAGCAAGGACAATGTACTCTCTAACAAGGCTGGGTCCTCTGTCTATGTGACTCTTGTCTCCTGCAGGAGGGACCTGGAGTCTCCTAGTACGAGGCAAGCAAGTTCAAGTGGCCTCACAGATACGCTGGCTGCTGGCTGAGGCTCCACTGCTCAGCGCCATGCCCGTTTCAGTGACTGTGAGGACTCGGGCCTCTTCCTTCTGGTCTGATCTTGCCCTGCATCGAGGAGAAGTGTGGGGAGCTGAGGACACAGGGTGTGTGCTCCCTCGTTTGTTCATCATTTACTTTGTGTTCCAGACTCTGTGACAGGCACTTGGGGGTTGCAAGGATGAATAAGACAACTTTCCTTCCTTCTGGTATTAAATGTTAGACAAAGAAAACTGGTATTTGGTGACTGCCTGTTCCATAATAGCATTCTGCCAGGTGTCTTCAAATGATCTACCTTCGGCATGCAGCACAGGTCGGGGGAATGATTGCTCATGCTGACGAGAAGGCTGAGGCCCTGGAAGATTTGGTGAGCTCTAGAGCGGCAAACCTAGAAAAGGGATAATGCTCTGGTGTTCAAGCCCCAGTCCACCCAGTGCCAGAGCCAGTGCTCCTTCCGCACCACCACAAACAACTTGACAGCGAAGCAAAATTTGGCAACTGCTGAGAAAATCATGTGCTCTCAAAAGACCTAGGAAAGTGTTCTCCTGTCTCATATCCATCCCTGCTCCCTGCCCCCTTAATTAGAACCAAACTTCATCTTTCTGTTCGGTGTGCCAGCAGGGAGGAGCCAGCACAGCCCCTGCCCAGCCAGGGCCAAGTGCCTGCAGGTGTCTGAGGAATGCTAATGGCCAAGAATGGGGGCGGGGTGCACTAGCTGAGCTGAAGCATTTGCTTCTCATTAAGTCCCCTCCCCTTCCTCTCTGGACCTTCCCGCCCCCTCCAGCAACATGCAGCTTTCATGAGCCAATTACCATGCCCAGGTTTTTCTGTTCCTCTGAAGCCACTGACACAGCTAACAAGGCCCAGATGCAGCAGGGTGTGCCCCTGCTGTCCACTTCAGAGCAGGGACTTTCCCTGCCTCAAGGCCCTCAGGTAGAGAAAAGCAAGACTGGATTGGCCAGTTTCACTCACCACCAGCCCTGAACTAGGGGGAGACTGCAAAGAGGAGCCTGCTTGGTGCAAGAGCGTGACTATGGGCAGGTCCAGGAGTGGCCTCAGGAGACTCTGCTGGCTGACTTGTACCCAGCCAGCGGCGGACAAGTTGAGGGGCCCGAACAGGACCAGTGAAGGCCAGGTGCGAAGGTGTGGGCCAGCAGAGCGTGCCCAAAGGCCCTACGCTAAGAACGCACAGGTGTGAGCGGAGGTAACCGAGTTCACACCCACCGTGTCAGAACTTGCCCAGAAAGTGATGAGACAGGCTCAAACCGTGCATTTCCCTCCTATTTCTTGGATCTGCCCACCCACCTCACCATATTCTCTACACCTCAAATTTTATTTAACTTTTAAGTCTCAGTTTTCTAAGAACTTACCCATATATCCCTGGCCAAAAAGTTAACTTCTTTTACTTCAATCCCTGAACTTACTGGTTACAGTTCTTTGAGTTCAGTTTCATCACAACCTATCACATTGCAGATCTATTCTTTGAATTCTTCTCTGAACTTCTAATGTTTCTTTCATCTGAAGATGAATGTCTTCCACTGATCCTGAAAAACTGATATTACCATCAGCCTATCCGCTATATTCTCCTTTTGCAACTCTTGTAAAAAGAATTTGGACTCTCGTTCTATCCTCAATCCTCTTAGTCTCTCGTATTTCTCCCTCATCTTTTTCTGTGCTGTCTTTGAAGTAATTTCCTCTGATCTGTCTTTTCAGTTCACTAATTCTCTGCTCAGCATTGTCTAATCTGCCATCTGACGCATCTTTTGAGCTTCTATGTCAATGGCGATTGTTTTCACTTCCAGAAAGTTCTATCTGGCTCTTTCTACAAATTTTCCTGGTCTCTTTCAAAATATTCCATCCTTTATGGTTTCTATTTATTTTTAATCATTTTAAACATAGTTATTTAAAGTTTCTCTTGGATCATTACATTATTTTATGTTATTTGAATGCTAAATAAGTTTGATATGTTTGTTGACTTTCCCTATTGGCATATCATTTCCTCATGTGGTTTGTAATTTTTTTATTGTTAGGACAACTTCAAAGGGAATTATATTTTGCTGTAAGAATGCTGTCGCTCTGGGGCACATTCCTCCTCAGTAGTTTTGCATTTCCTTCTCGATACTTCATGCGTTTTACTCATCTGGAATCTATTTTTACAGTAATGTCTCAAGCTTGTGAATTCTAACAGTGGAAATTCAGACGCTATAGTCACATATGGCTCAGGCCTGGAGCTTCAATTTCTCACAGCAGACTTTTTTTTTCTACTCAGAGCCCCAGTAAGGAAAAACTTAATTGTCACCACCCTATGCTTGTGAGTGATATTTTCCCAGGACTGCTTTCTCTGAGGGTGTATCCATCAGAGGATCTCAGGGTTTGCAAAGTCTTAGCTGTTGGCTTCTTGTGGAATAGAGATGACATCACTTGCCCCCACGCCGACGTCAGAGCCACAGCACCTGGTCCCTAGAGCCGCATCCACACTGGTTCGCCACAGCACCGTCACCAGGGCTGTGGAGCTTAGCAGCCCTTCAGTCCTGTTTTCTAGTAGCCACATGTTTACTGTGTTTTGCATTTTAGTCAAGGAGTTTTTGCAAATAGATCAAGCATTCCTGAAAAGCCTAATTCACTTATATTTCTCCTAGAATGCCTAGCACAGTCTCTGTACCTGTCCGTTCAGACACACAACATCCTTTGACATCCCCCCCCACACACATGCAACCTTTTCATATATGCAGAAAGCAGGAGTTGTGAGAGGTGACAGAAGGAGGGAAGAGGATGAATGGAAGAACCAAGCACATGCCCCAAGCTGTACACTCTCTTGTTCTGTCCCGTTTCTTTCCCAGAAGGTAGTCCAGATCATAAGGAGAGATTTGAACCAGGGCTGGCCTATGTATGAGAGGTCCAAATTTCCCTCCGAGCCAAACAACCTTTGGAGCTGCAAGTTAAGCACACAAACTGTACACAGCCAGGCAGGCTCTCTGCTCAGGTGTCGCCACCTCTTCCCACCCAAATCACCCCCTGGAATTTCTAGACCTCCCCCCTCCTTCCTCCAGCACCTAAGCCCACCCTAAGCCCACTTAGGGCCCACCTAAGCCCTTCAGCCCAGCCTCCTCCGGCTCCCTACTGTCCTTCCCAGCTACTCCCCCAGACACATTTATCTGAAGGCTGTGTCCTAGGAAAAGAGGACAGGAGGGATACAATGGTGAGGTGATGAGCCTGCAGGGGGATCGGAAGGGAAAGTAGAGGCCACTGTGACCCGGGTCCCAGGCACACAGAAGCCCCAAATGCGTCCAGCTTTAGGGGTTTCCTGAGCCTTAGGCTGGAGGCCCCGCATCTTAGGGAGCCTCTTGAGCCAGTTCAGAAACAATGAATCAAAACCAGCTGGAAGCTGCCCTCCGACCCAGCTAATGACTTGTTTATTGTCAGAGCAGCAGTCCATCATATAAGGGAATTTCAAAGTGTCACTAATTGGCAGAGGGCCAGTAAATAGCACCATATAAATCTGAAGGAGCTTCCACTAGGGTGAGGGTGAAGAACAGATACAGACAGGGCAAGGGAAGCAGGGAGGGCAGGGCATGCCTACCTGCTGCTGCTGCTGCTGCTGCTGCTGCTGCCTCTGCCGCCTTACCCTGGGCCTCTGTCACCCTATGGGGATCAGAGGGGTTGTTCTGGATCAAAAAGGGAAGGCACAGCCCTACACAAGCCCAAGCTGCACCCTTGACAACGCTGTACTGCACACCCCCAACAAACCAAGAGGCCTCATGTCCTACTGTCCTATGGAAGAAGTGACCTCTGCCCCTGCGCCATGGGAGAAGGTGTCCTCAGAAAAATGACTTAGGATCTTGTTTTAGTAGATTAAATGGGCTCTGCAGACATAGACTTGTGAACTTCATACCTAAGAGGGAAAACAGCATGCAAACAAACAGGGAATAGAAAATACGGTATCGGGGCTGGTGAGATGGCTCAGTGGTCTAAAGCACCTACTTAGAACAAGCTAAACTAAGCAAAGCCCAGGGACCACGGTTCAATCCCCCAGCACCA
>NW_004524712.1:2493920-2524001 GCF_000260255.1 Octodon degus
AAAAAAAAAAAAAAAAGAAAATACGGTATCAAAAGAGTGGAAGAACAGAATGGAATAGAGGAATGACCAACACACTGTAACAGATGGAATTCTGAGCAGGAACAATTAGGACTTCATGGGGGGGCTGGTGAGATGGCTCAGTGGTCTAAAGCACCTACTTAGAACAAGTTTAGGGGGCCTGCCCCGTAGCTCAGTTCTTTAAGTGGCTGCTTCAACAAAGCAGTCAGGCTCAGGTTGCTTGGGTTCCGATCCCCACAACACAATACAGCCAGTCATGCCTTCAAGGCATTCCGAGCAAAAAAAAACCAAAAAAACACTACTAGAACAAGTTTAGCAAAGCACAGGGACCACGGTTCAATCCCCCAGCACCACAAGCCAGCCAGCCTCGCCCCCTGGTGGGCTGAGCTGGCCACACACACACACACACACACACACAAATAAATTTAAAAAAAGGACTTCATGGGACCTGAAGGAAAGGACAGACTCTTAGCAAGAGAGAAAGCCTGCAGGGAAGGGCAGTGGCAGCTGGAGAGCTCCCAGCTGAGGTGGCCTCCACATGGGGCTGCACCTTCCTGTCCCGCCAGCACAGTGGCACTCACAACACAAATGGTGACAGTGTGGGTCCAGGTCAGAGCTGAATGGCTAAGACAAGGTCGTCAGGCAGAAAGCCGGGGAATTCACGCCAGACAGATGCACATGACCTTGGCCTGAGCCTGCTGTCCTGGACCTTAGCACCTTTTCCTCCTCCTGAGAAGCCTTCACAGCCCTCCACCTAACTCAGTAGCCAGATGCCAGAAGATCTATAGAAGTGGAAAGGAGGGTAAAACTGATCAAGATGTCATGTGTATATGTAGCAATTCTTGAAGATGAATGTAACTGCAAACATGTGAAATATCTACAAATATTTGTTTAAAAGAAGGCTTGTAGCTCAGCATGGTAGCACAGGTCTGTAACCCCAGTATTTTGGGAGGCTGAGGCAGAAGAACTGCAAGTGGAGCCCAGTCTGGTCAACTTAGCAACTTGTAAGACCATCTTTAAAAAAAAATTAATTAAAAATGGGCTGGAGATGTCACTTAGTGTGAAGGCCATGAGTGGAATCCCCAGCACTACAAAAAAGGGGTGGAGGGTGAAGGAGTTTATCACTCTGTGCTTTCTATTTTAGGGTTATCAGCTAATACTTTACTGAAGTGTTTTCCTCTGCAGCGGCTGGGTGTTAAGCAGCATCACTCTTGTGTCATCTGTGGTGTCATGAGGGTGGCAGCCATCAGTATGTCACAGTCCATGGTCTACACAGTTGTCCTCAGGATCTCTTTACTGGTTCCAGACAGTTCTCTGACCAAGATTGGCGCTGCACACATCAGGCAATGTCGGCAGTCTCATCACCAGTGAGGTTTTGTGTTTCACTTTTTCCCTTTCCTTCTGTCTCTTGATAGCTCTTTGGGGCACTGACAATCAGCATAGAAGAAAATATCAGCTTCGTCTGGGCCTGTCTGTTTTGAATGAGCAGCTTCACCATCATCCTCAGACCCTCCCCGTGCCAGTGGCAGTGTCAATACCAATCTTTTTTGGAGGTGGGACCAGCCAGAGGTGCCACTAGCCTTACCCTCCGTGCACCTCAGGGACATGGCTTTGATCCCTTGGGGGTCCATGGTAGGGGTGGCTGGTATGAGATAAACCCAGATCTGGAATGACAAAAAGACTTGTGCCTTAGGCTCCTCAGAACTGAAAGTGATTTTGTACGTTTTTTATGGTCTTATACGATGTAAACATAGAATGAAAGAGTCAAAAGGACATGTTTAAGAAGCACACTTCCCATCCCTACAATTGGCCACTTAGTTCCTCTTCCCACTCCAGACTTTCTGAGTTGTTTTGGAACTCTTCTACATGGTAGCAAAAGGGAAAAGTGGAAGGGAAGTTGCTGTCACTGGATCCAGAGCCACCCAGCACAGTGCCATCAGAAAGGACCTTCAGGCAGCACTGCACCTTCAAACAAAAAGTAGAAGACGTGTGGCTCATCTGCGAGCAGCACTCCACCAAGATCCGGTGATCAGAGAGCGATACAAGGGCGAGAAGCAGCTGCCTGTCTTAGACAAGACAAAGTTCCTGGTCCCCGACCACATCAACATGGGTGAGCTCATCAAGGTCATCTCAGCGCCAACCAGGCCTCCTTCCATCTGGTGAACGGCCACAGCATGGTGAGTGAGTCCACACCCATTTCGGAGGTGTACAAGAGTGAGAAAGGTGAGGATGGCTTCCTGTACGTGGTGTCCGCCTCCCAGGAGACCTTCAGAGGGGAGGGGGCCGTGTGCACCTAGAAGTGAGCGGAGGTCCCTGAGCCCTTGCCAAGGAGAAAAAGGAACACTACAACTGAGAAGGCTCAGCTCACATAGTCAGGTCGTCAGGACAGTCTTGTTTCCACTTAGGAGTTTCAGGAAGTTCTTTTAGTATTTCATGCAGAAAAGCTGAGTTCCAGTGAGCACACTTAGCTTTGGAAAGTTCTATTATTTAACCTCAGCTACCTTGTTTTCAAAGTTTAGAAGTTTAAAAATAAAATAATTTGCATCCCCCAAAAAAGGGGGTTAAGTGCATAATTCCCATCCAACGTAGAACCCCCAAATCCTCCTTCATGCAAATGTTTGTCCTTAGAATAAGAATAGCTAGGTGAGATTGCTCAGTACTCTAAAGTGTCTGGTTAGGCAAGCTTCGGCAGGCAGGCAAGCGCAGGGACCCCAGTTCAATCCCCTGCACCACATTCCTCACCAGCCCCGCCCCCTGGCTGGGCTGAGCCAGCCACACGCACACAAAGAATAAGAATGGCTAATGTTGCATGCATTATATGCATCCATTCCTGCACTACTCACAGCAACCTTGGGTCGTAGCACTGTCATCACGCTTGTTCCCCAAAATGCACCAGCCGAGAGAGATTTAGACTCTTCTCCTGTCCCGCCCACTGTAGGGGACAGCCCCAGGATTTGGGTCTGGGCCTGTCTGACTGCACATTGCTAACTCTTAGCCACCATGGAACAGTTCCTAGAAGGAAGAGGTGAAAAGAACTTGGGATTTTGCAGCCTAAAGTCTACGTAGGATGGAGAGCCTCATAAGAAAGTGCCTGAGAGTCAATCTCCCACTCAAATGTCAGGGGGAAATCTACCTGCAAAGAATATCCCAAGTTTCATCAGAAGGTTTTTCTCATTCAGGTCAGGGTTTGCACAAATTTGAGAAAGGAAGAGAGCTGTACCAGAAAATAGCAGCGCTTCACACGGAGGACTATCCCAGGTCAAGCTGAGCTGCCAGCACTCCTCTGGGCAGACACAGGAGGAAGGCAATTTCTGCACGAGGGAGGCCAGTGCTGGCTTTCAGGGATGTGGCGCCAAGAGGCGCACTATACCTGGGTCTGGCCCTTTAGTACCCACCTGCCTCTGTGAGGGCCCTGAAGAGACTATACCCCCACCTACCCCATGCACGGCTGCTCCTCAATAATGACCACAGGGGAGGAATGCCCTGCTCAGTGTGAGGAAACAGGGCCAGCACTGTCCAGCAGCTTCTAGGGCCTGTGCCCAGACAGGCTTGCAATGAGGAGCATGGTCATCATGCCAGACAGAGATGATTGTTCTAATTAGGACAGAGGTGACCCGCCAGAGCCTCCTTGGCCCCAAGCTGCTCCTTAATGAGACTTCCCCAGGAGAAAGTGCCTCTTGGGGTGGGGGTAAGGCCACAGAACAGCTGGAGGCCAACCACCCAAGGCTGTTTATTAGGAGACAAAGAAAGAACTTTGCTCCCAGGTCAAACTCAAGGTATGCCAGGCAGTGGTGGGGAAATTTATGAAGTGAGAAGGCAGCAGGGTTGACAAGCTGTCACTGGCCCTGGCCCCATCACAGTGCCTGGACCCCTTCTCCCCAGGTCCCAGAAAGCATTCGCCTTGGTCCAATAAGGTTCTCCAGCCCACTCAAGGTTGTATGGCAGCTATTTCCAGCAGTCCCCAACCGCATGCTCCAGGCCCACATCTGGGTCAGACACACACACACAGACTTCACCAAGGGTTGGCACGCCCTGAGATAAGTGGACAACCATCTGTTGCTGGGGATAGTAGCCTCCAAGGATAGGCAGCTGGCTCCCAGCTTTGTAACCACAAAACAAAAAAGACAGAAAGGGACAAGTATGTGCCATCACACACCATTCCTACTCCAATGTGCTTAGCTATGTAAGAAAGGAGGGGGTGTGGGGCTTGCGCAGGATGGTGTGAGCTTTCTGGGACTCTGGGCAAGAAGGAATCCCAGCAATACACATTTGGAGACACTGAAGAAAAAGGTGGGAGGAGAGACATTATTTGCTTTCAAAAATGTTAATTCTGACACATCAGGTGTTTAAGCGGAAATTAACTTCCTTTTATAATGGAAAGAAGGAAGTGTGTGGAGAGTGAATGTAGGTCTGAGGATGAACATGTATGGAGTATGTAACTACGAGTGTGTGGAGTGTGCAAGTGGCATGCGTTAGTGTATGAGTGTGCAAGTGGATATGAGCACCAGGGAGTACGGTGTGTAAGTATGCACGAGAGTGGGAGTGTGCATTTGGGGTACACTGCAGGCTGGTGACAAGCACAGCGACATGCACTCTGCCTGTGAGCCACAGTCCGTCTCCATCCTGCCCTGTCCTTTGCCGAATACTCAGAGTACAGGAACTTGAGCCTCTGGGAGGACGGAGGTGGGACTCAAGCTGGTACCCCAGAGCGGACCCTCCTCTCCTTCCCACGCGGGACCTGTTCTCCTTCCCTTCCCCCAGCCCCTCTGCTGGGAAAGACCCTGGCACCCACCTCCCATCGCCCTCCGTCTGACCCCGCTGCTCAAGCTTGCCCGGCTCCCAGCAGGGTGGCTAAAGCTGCTGCCAGGGCCCATCCATCAGGCCCAGCACAGCCTCCCTCCCCCTGCTGCCCCCGCCACACCAGTTAGGCCCTGTCAGTACCGCAGCTGCTGCTGCTGCTGGGCAGCCCCTTTTCGCGCAGGACAGCTACCGAGCAGAGGAAAGTGACGACTCTCCCCTTCCCACCCTCCTCTAAAGCTAAGGTCTCCCCCTCCCACCTGGTGACCTGCTGGGCTCTAGGAGACCAAAGCTACGGGTCAAACATGAAAAATGTCTGGCTATTGACCGAGATACAATAACAGGCTGGTTTGCATGTATTTGCATAACCCTTTAATGCCCAAACAGGACGTGCACCCATTGCTCATTGCTCATCCCGCAGCAGCTTTCCTGACCTCCTCACCTTCTTCCCCTGACCCTGCAGAGGGTCAGTCCACTTCAGGCCTACACCTGACAGGGGTTCACTCCCTGCCCAGCTGCAGCACATGGCAAGTGGCCCAGTGTACCTTCTGTGGCCTTTCTGCATCTTAGCATGCTGTCCTGGCACCCTAAGAACAACCAAATCCCAGCTTGCCACACACACTCTGCCCTGTGCCCTAGGACCTGGTTGTGCAGAACCCCAGAGGACATAATGAGAGGCTGATGTGTCTGCAGCTGGCCATGTTGGGCTCCCGCAGGGTGGAGGGGAGGGCAGCAGAGCAGGTCCAGAGGGGTGGGCAACAGCAGTAACTGCTCACACATGATTTTCCTCCCCGAATGTTCTCTGCTCTGAGTCCCGAGTGGGAAGCTTCCAGGTCTGTAACAAGCTTCAGCTTATACACAACCAGCTGCATTTCCTGCTACTGTTTGTGTGAAGGAAGCCAGCCAGCAGCCTCCCAGCTCCACCTGGCCTCAGCAGTAATTCAAGTCTGGCTTGTGAGGGTGGAGAAAGTCTCGTCTATGAGGATGGCACATCAGAAGGGTCCTGACCTCCTGGGTTTGCAACTCACTCTCCTGTGGGGTTTCCTGCACCTGTAGCGTGGGGCTCTACTCTACAACATTATTGCTTGCACCTGGTAAACATACAGCTGGAGGGACAGAGTTGGAGAAGGGAAGCCAGGTGTTTCTGAGGAGACTAGGTTACTTGCACTAGAGCCTCAGTGTGCAAGGGAACCGTGCACATCCCTTCCCCTTCCACACCCTACTACAGCCACTGCCACAGCCCTGATCCCAGAGAGCCTCGCCCAGAGCGGCCAGGCAGCAAAAGGATCACCCCTTCCTGGGAAAGAGTGGCCCATGGGATACAGGGGGTTATAGGACGGGGATCTGGGGACAGGAGCTGAAGCCAGACCGCTATGTAAGGACCTCACTAGACTGTCCTGGCAACAGTACTTACCCTGCCTAAGTAAGGTGGAGTCCAGCCCCAGAGCTGCTGCAGGATGGGCGGGCCCTGCTGTGATGCACTAAGGGATCTTGGGACCCTGACTTCCTGGCACCCAGTGTACTCCTGCCACCAGATCCCATAGGTGACAAGGAAGAGGAAGGGGTCTCCAGATCACAGTCAGCTTGAGCCTGACTTTTCTGGTCTATAGGGCCAGAAGATGGTGGTCCTACCTTCCCATCCATTTCTACTTTTCTTAGATCTCTTTGGAGGGGCAGTAGGGTGGGAGTTGGGTGGGCTGGAAGCACTCCCCTCAGAGCCGTTAGGCCCAGTGGTTAGCATATAGAGGCAGATCTGCCTGGTGACCAAGGCATCTCTGCTCCAGTGTCCCCTCCTGTGATCAAAACAATGAGCTCACTTCTCTAAACAAGTTAACTCGTGTGCACAGGATAGACCTGGCTTGAAGCAGGCACTTAGTAAGGGCAACTGTTGAGCCCTCCAGGAAGGCAGAGGCCAGGAATGAGAGGGTGGTCGAGAGGAGGTACTGGAAATGCCAGTCTTCACACTTCAAAAGCAAACCAAGAGGCAAATGCTGAACCCTCCAGGCACTTCATGGTTCTCCTCACACTATTTCCTTAGAGAGAAAAAGCCAGGGAAACCAGCTCCCTCACCTCCACTACATCCTGCAGCCTCTGCCCTTCACCTTAATTTTGCTTTCTAGCTTGTGAGGGGCAACCTATGCCTTAGAGACAAATAAACCTAGGCTGAAACCCAATTCTGCCCAGATCCAACTGTTTGACCTTGAATATGTGACTCAGTTGTCCTGAGCTATAAAATTGTCTGCTCTAGCACCTAGCCTAGGAGTCGAGCCCCTAGCTCAGAGGTGGCAAACCTAAGGCAGGCCACACCATCAAGGAGGTAGCGTCTGAGGCCTGCAGGGACAGCACGACTGAGGCACTTTCCAGCTTCTTTAAATCACACACCGTGAGTGTGGCAGGCTCGTCTTCCTGGCAGCAGGTGGAGCTCCTGATTGACAGCATCTCCCACATACCCAGGGGCACAGAACTAGCCGAGGGCCCCCCCCAGGGAGGCACTCAGGACCAACCATTGACACCTGATTGTGTGCATGCGCGTGCACACACACAAACACACACACACATTCTGCTGGGAGTGCTATCAGGCTGCCTACCACGCCCGGGGAGGCCCACCTGTGTTCCGAGACACCAAAGGCCCAGAAGATTACAAGTGAGGCAGGCCCCAAAGCCCATCTGCCCTAAGCCTTCCTTCCAGGAAGACTGGAAAGAGAGGGGACGCCCTAGTAAACAAACCTACGCAGACTCATGATCCCTAAGTTCCAGCCTCTGCTCCCAGCTCAATAAGAGGTCTCTAATTTGGAAAACAAAGCAAGCATCAACTCTTGTCTCCTCCCCTGCTTCCTCTAAGCAAGCCCTGGGCCTTGCTCCTGTTTAGTTGACATAGTCAACTAAACTTTCCTGGAGGGTTCAGTAATTGGATCCCCATGAGGGTTGGGGTGGGAATGCCTATGGACAGCGTAAGACCCCAAGGGTTGCAGACACACCAGGTGATAGCAACAAGCAGACAGGGAGAGGGAGCACTAGAGAGGCTTTGGATTGTCCCCAGTAATCAAGGAACACTTCCAGAGAGGTCTGTGCCCACCAACGCTGACTTGGTCTGAATTAGCCTGAGAGAGGTCCTGGCAGGACCTGTTTGTCTTTGTCACAGCCGTCTCCTCTGATTCTATCAGCCTTGTGTCCCCTAGAGGCCAGTAACCTTTCCTAAGCATTGCCATGTTTAATCAAAGCTCTGCCACCAAGTCCCATTGGACTCTAAGACTCCTCCAATGCTGCTGTGAGTTACTCCTGGCAGTCACTGGTCCTTTCCTGTTATTTATCCAGCCTGGCCTCAAAAGCAGAAGTTTTCTCTATTCCCATGGAACAACTAAGGAGAAGAACCTGTTCACGACCCTTACAAGCTGAGGCCTGAGCATGAGGGGACCCCAGGGGCTCTTGGTGGCCTCCAGTTCTGGGCTTCAGTTTCAGGCACATGAATGACTTGCCAAAACACAAGGGAAAGAAACTCTACTCCTCTTCCCATTTTAGGGATCGCATTTTTCCACTAGAAATATTCTGTTAAAAGTCCTGAGGACACTTACAGACCTAAAACTGCAGTATCTGAGCAGCAGGCAGCTGAGCTGGGCATGATGGTGCACACCTATACCCTCAGCAGTCTGGGAGACTGGTGCCAGAGGGGTACAAGTGCAAGCCCAGCTTGGGCAACTTTACAGACTAGCAAGACCTTATCACCAGATTTAGAAATGTTAAAAGGACTGGAAATGTAGTGCAAGCCAAATGCCCTGTTTCAATCCCCAACACTACACACCAAAGGAAGAGGAAAAAAGGGAAAAGGGAGGAGGAGAAAGATATGGCGCACGGCGAATTGTAGAACACAGGCAAAGTGTTGGCAGGAATGGGTGGTCCATTCGGCCTGTCTTCCTTCCCTTTTTCTCTTGGTTCCCTCAAGCTATGAGCCAGCCTGGGGGTAGGGCAGAGGGCCTACGAGGCCAGCTGGCCCTCCTAATTACAAAACCTAAAGCTCTCTTGACAGATCTATCTGTAGGTGCAGAGCTGATTCCCGTAGCCTCACACAGGCTGCACCTGGGGGTCCCTGCCTGTGGCCTCTAGACCAAGGACAAGGCTGATTAGAAAAGGAAGCCTGGAGGAGGGGCCAGGAACCAGAGAGAGACAGAATCCTGGGCAGCTGGATGAAGCTAGGGTGTCAACGCCCTGAAAAGGGGCCCACAAGAAACAGAACAGACCTTAGTATTGTTGCCTCTGCTTAAGTAAAGGGAACTAGAGAGAGATTGCTGCAGAACTCCGTGGGTAGAACTAATGATTATCAGGGACTTCCCCAAACCTAGTCTGCCAGCCCTGCCCCTAATATGCTGGCTCAGTGTCTCTGGGCCCAGCTACCCCAAGTTTCATGAAACGTGCTCAGAGATGCTCACCTAGTCAGCCCGGAGGTGCACCCCCACGGCAGCTCGCACAGGCGAGGCTCAGACCAGGCACAGCAGAAGTCTGCCTGTCAAGTCGGCTGGGAGGGCAGCTTGGGAGACGCTCCTTGTGGCAGGAAGCCCAGGAGCCAAGCACCGAGCCAGGAGCTTCCAAGGGAGTTTGGCTTGGGGATTTATGAGTCTCTTGTTTCCATTTTAAAAAGACTCTAGGCCTCAAGTACTCTGGAGAGGATCGTTCTTTGGAGCCAAGACTCTGGCAGGAGGGAAGCTGGTGTCCCTGAGCAGCACCGTCCTTTCTCCTCTGTGACCAGATCAGCACTCCTGACTCCCATGCTGTAGGCCAGGGAGGGCCCGGCATGTCTCTTCTTACTATGACTTAGGACAAGGGACATGCAGAAGAAAGGGAAAAACCATGTTTCCTTGAGCTTGAGACCAAGAAGGAGCCTCAAATTGTTGATGAGTGGTAGTGAAAGTCAGAAGTACCATGGTTCTTGTGCCATCTGACTGGGGACAGGAAAAGTCACCAAGGGGACTTGAATGGCTTTCCAGGATTACTTCTCTCCAGTATCCCAGGACTTCCATTCTGACTCAAATTATGCCAACAACTTCCCCACTGAGATTTGAGTACCATTTAAGTCTGCTGCTTAGATCTTACATTAACCTGATTTTAGGACCAAACTGCCAGACGTAAGGGGAGGCTGAGCTCTGCGGTGTCCGGCCATGTGCAGATGGACACTGACAGCTGCTGATTTATCTTGCATTTCTGGAAGAAATCTTTAGCTACAGATCCTGCTCAGCAACAGTCCCAGGATGACTGTAGCTGAAAGAGATAAAGGAGTACATGATGATCCATTTCATGCAGAAATGAGCTATGTTGATGGAGGAGAAAAGCAGTGTCAAGAGGCCACAAGCTGAATGTGCTACAAACTAGGGACAGCAGGAGGAGGGACAAGAAAGAGAAATGCTGACAGTGAGAGTAGGAGGCTTAAGAGGTCCCCAGCCACGATCTTGTTGAATAAGATGCAAGCTCAGCAGAAGGACCATGAATATTGATGGATATTTTCAGTTGAACAAAATACCTTGGAGATGTTTGGATTCTAATCCACAGATATAGCCAACTGCAAGATATTTACAGAAATCCATTTTCTGTGACAGAGGAAAACGGCATGGTGTGACAATTCAACTCCATTTGCATACAGCACACGCCCTTGTGCCTTTCTGGAAGGCCATCCCTTTCTGATTCCTGCTTGCTGCCTCCAACTCTGCAGAGTTCATAAGGTTCTCCTGAACACTGAGTAAACTTGGAAAGTAGCACCCTATAAAGGTTCGTTGTTGTTCTTCTGCTGTGCTGTCCCTTGGACACCTCTACACAGCTCACAATGGTTGGCGGTCATGTACTTGTGTACTGTGCATACCTTGCGGTGAGTTGTCCACTAGCAGGAAGCAGTCACTGAGTGCTTTGTATTCTTACAGGCTGGGGTATGGCTGTAGCTCAGAGTCTGGTATATGCTAAGGGATCATTAAACGCTGAACGAATATATAAATGAAAATAAACACCTGTGCACTTACCAGACGTATTACGAGCAAAACATGTGCCCCTCCCCCCACCAGCGGTGCTCATGTTCCCTCGGACAACTGTTCCTCCACCCCTCACCACTGCTGCGGGCGCTCGGCCCGCGTCCTGTGGGCCACTGTCTTTGGAGGGAGTTTATTTCGCTTTGCTTCAAGTCAGCCAACATCAACAACAATATGGAGATGGAAACCAGACGAAGACCAATGAAAGTTGTTGCTTCTCCAGCTGAGGTTCCAACAGTTTTCAGGCTGCTAATGAGACCCAGCTAGGAGTAATCAGGAAGTGTCTAAAATTAGATGTTTTAATTTGAGCAAGGGGGAAAGAGACTGACTCAGAAGGGGGCGTGGTCTCCAGGAGAGAGAGTAGAATCCTGGAAGCTCCAGAAAAACCAGAGAATCATCTACTGCTCCAACACCCAAGAGAACACCCAGGGTGGGACCAGCATCCCTGTGACCCAGAACCTGGTCACAAATTAAAACAATTCAGTGGCCATTTGTCCTGAAACTCATTGTGTTTCAAGCCTGAGAGCAGATGCCAGGGACTGCCACCTGGAAAACGTTATTTGGAGCTTGACTATGAGTTTCTTCTAACCAGCTCACCACTTTCCAACTGCATTATATTGGTTCTCATCTCCTACCCCTAAAAGTTAGGCATAGAGGAGGTGCCTGGCTGGCTGCCTTTGACAAATTTTCCTGACCACTGGGTCCCATGGAGACCCTTCTGTCTTTTGAGCTGCCAGGAGAACTTTAGCATCTTTACCATTCATGTACTGATCTTGCTCACATTTACTGTGCACCTGTTATGGGGTAGCTACTGAGGTGAGTGTCAAGGATTTCCCACAGAGACTGGGTGTGGTGGCGGGCACCTGTAATCCAGTTCTTGGGAGACTGTAAACAGGCAGATCACTATGAGTCCAATCTAGTAGTGAGACCTTAAACACCCTGTAGACCCTTCCCTAATATATATATGGATTTTACACAAAGGAGCGAAAAACACGGAGCTGCTTTAAGAAGCTAAATCTCCCACTAGTGACATAGCTCAGCAAATTAAGCACATGTTTAGGCAAGAGCAGGGACCGAGGTGGATCCCTGGCACCATGCAGCTCGCCGGCCCCAGCCCCAAGTACGCTGAGACTGCACCAAGTCTGGGCGTGGTGGTGCGTGCCTGTAGTCCCAGCACTAGGGAGGCTGAAAACAGGAGGATCTCTGTGAGTTGGAGCTGCGTAGTGAGACCCTGTACCAAATACATAAAAAATAAAAAAGTTCAGTCTGCGGGTGAAGCGAGGGAAGCAGCAGCCCCCAAGACCACGTGATAACTGCTCTCTGGGTACGGGAAAGAAAGACAGCACAGACAGACAATACTCAAAAAAAGATTTTCCTAGATACTTGCGGACATTACCTTGGGTTACTGGTCTTCCTTTTCTCCCTTAAGGCCACACATGAGCAATTTGGGGCCAAAGAATGTGCCTTCTCATTCTTTATATTCCAACCCGCAGAGAACTTTTCTGTAGTCGAAGTCCAGTGCACGATATTGTTGGTGATGCCAAGAGTGTGGATCTCTTCCATCACGGCAAGTGTTGATTGTGTCCATTCTTCTGAGAACCTACAAAAATAAGCTGAAACCAAAGGGGAAAGAATTATAATGAGGCCTCACAAACCAACCAAGGGTGATCCGGAGGGGTCACCTTTCTTTCTTTCTTTCTTTCTTTCTTTCTTTCTTTCTTTCATTCAGGGGGAGCAGAGGCAGCTGCCTTTATTGGTGACAATGGGCTGGGAGGCTTCACTCAAAGGCCACACATTTGATCTTGAAGTCACCATAAGCTGCCAAGTAGTTGATGGCCTCCAGGCTGAGCGGGTTGGGGAACTTGAATTGGTGTCCATCTGGCAGTGTGACAGTCAAGTCAGCCTAGTCAGAGGAGACGCAGACCTCCACCACGTTCCCAGGCTGGAAGGGGAGGGCCGGCTCACAGTGCTCCGCCCCGCAGGCACCACCGTCCTTGCTGTTGCACACCATGATGTTGGCGTCCCTGTGCACATTGAAGTGAGGGTTGAAGTGCAGGCACAGGTTGTGGCTGTCTTTGCCCAGGTTCAGCATGAAGCTCTTGGCGTCGGGGGCCACCTCACCTTCACTCTGAGGCACTCCCCAGGTTTGAGGTTCAGACTGCTGGTGACCAGACCATGAGCCATGATTGAGGCCAAGAGGATGTTTCAGACATTGCTGCACCAGCTGTCTGAGGACTCCACCTTTCTTTCTTTCTTTCTTTTCTTCCTTCCTTTCTTTTTTTTTTTTTTTTTTTTTGCAGAACCAAGGATTGAACTCAGGCCCTTGTGCTTGCCAGGGAAGCACTTATTCCACTGAGCCATCTCCCTGGCCCCTTTATAAGGATTTTGTTGTTGTTGTTGTTGTTGTTGCTCTAATGCCTTCAGGGCACTTTTGGCCAGCGGGAGAGGCGTGAGGTTCGAACTCCAGCAACCTGAGGCTGACAGCTTTGTGGAAGCAGCCACTTAAAGGCCTGAGCTAGGGCCAGGCCCCCCTTCCTTTCTTTTTTTGTACCAAGGATCGAACTGGGGACCTCACACTTGCCAGGCAGGTACTTATGCCACTGTGCTATCTCCCAGGACAAGGTCACCTCCTTTAAAGGATCGCCTCCTTTCAAACGCTTCTGACACAGGAAAGTCGCCAGGACAATTACACCTGGTGCTGCCTAAGAACAAGTGAGTGGTGTGGACAGACTCCCAAGGGTCTGCTGGCACCGAGGGTGCCCCTGCGTTCAGCAGTTCCCAGGACAAGGCAAAAGCCTGTCTTCTTAGGCAGGAATTCATGGCTTCCAGGAGTGTACCAAGGATAAGCGCTGAATCTTCCTGTGGCTTCCACAGGCCTTCTCGGCTGGCGCAGCCTGCTCTCCATCCTCGTCCCACTACCCTCTCCAGCACATCTCTGGCACGGACATTCTGAGCTTCCTGCCATTTCCCAAGCTCAGCAAGTCCTTCCCACATGCTTCAGATATCTTTTTCTTCTTCATCCAAAAAATTCTACTCATCTTTTAGGATCCAACTCACATGCCTCCTCTCTGTAAAGCTTTCCAGCATTCACCAGCAGAATCAACCCCTCAGCTCTCTCAGCAGCTCCACCATCTTATTTATAGCCATGTTACAACACTTGCCAAGTTGTGTTGTAAACATATTAATTAGACTGTTTGGGTTACAAGCAAGAACAATCAGGACTTCAAAGCCTGGAAAGTCTTCAGGGTCCAGCTGAGCTCATAGGAAGCTAGGGTGCTGCACGAGTGCAGGGTAGCAGTTACCTCTTAAGGGTCACTGGATGCCGCCTCCGGAATCTCCATTAACAGAACTGGCTATTCCCTCTTGACACCATCTCTTGCCTGCCCCACCATGCAATCAGCTGTAGTAGCAAATCTTATAAAATAAAGTCTAAGATCCGTTTCTCTTTCTTTGACTGCCACCACCTCTGTCTCAATGGTTCTCAATCCTGAGCCCACATCAAATTGCCGAATGGCTTCTAAACCCTCTGATCCCTATGATTTTCCTCTGCTCTTGGGTTAAAATGATTTCCTTTCCCTGGTAGCCTTCCCTTCCTCACCTTTGGTCCCTCTCCTGTCCTCTGCTGCACTGACATTGTGACTCTGTTATAGCTTAGATATGGTATAGAGGTCCCCTAAAGGTTCATGTGCAGGAATCTTGGTCCCTAGAATGATGCTGCTGAGGGCTGCTGGGTGAGAAGAGGGTGGTTAGGTCCATGGGATGCCACTCCCGGAGGATTGATGCTGCGCTCATGCACTGAGGCCTTTCTCACAAGAGTGAATGGCTATCCAAGAACAAGCCTTGCCTCTGGATCCTTCTCTGGCTTTTGAGCTCACCATGCTCTGTCTCTGTCTGTCTCTGTCTCTCTTTTTCTTCCTCTCTCATATTCCTACCATAGTGCCATCTGCACATTATGATGCAGTCAAATAACCTCACCAGAGGCCAGACTGATGGAGCTGTTCCATCTTGAACTTCACCCTCCAAAACCATGAGCTAAAGAATTCCTTTTTCTTACAAAGTACCTAGCTTCAAATATTTTGTTACAGCTACAGAAAATGAACTAAGACACACTTAGGTGTACCATATCCTACCCCCTCTTCACTGCCTTTTGTATGTGGGACAAGAGCTCTAGCATTAAACTATACTCTCGGTCCTTTTAAAAATTTTTTTTAAATTTTGAAAGTTTCCCACACTGGCCTTGAATGTGTGATCCTCCTGTCTCAGTCTTCCTAGTAGCTGAGATTACCAGCATGAAACATGCTATCTGTCTATCCTTCCTTTATTGGGACCTTTTCAGGCATGTTTTCTTCTGCCTGGTAGGTTCTCCCCACTTTCTCCCTCCCTAGCTAATGTATATTTTGTTGAGCAAGAACAAATTTCCTGGGCCAGGGAGATGGTTCAGCGGAATAAGTGCTTCCCTGGCAAGCACAAGGGCCTGAGTTCAATCCCCAGTTCCACAAAAAACAAACAATCAAACAAACAAACAAACAAAAAAACCCAACAAAACAAATGTCCCTGTCTGTATTCCCAAAGCAGAACCCTGTCTGGAGTTTTCTCCAGTCTTCTGGTATAGTGGATCCATCTCCAGCCTTCCCCAAACTGGTCAGTTTATAGCTAGAGAATCAGGAGTTCCTGCCACCCCAGTAAAAAAAAAAAAGCAAAAAGCAAGTTAGACATCAAAGCCTTTTTAAAACCAACATTTTGATGACTTAAGAGTAAATGCATGAACAGCACATGATTCAAATTTTCTTTACGATGCACAAGGGCTCTTTCTGGACTCGCATTCCCTTGCTGCCACGCTAATGAGGAGAGTGGAAGTTGCCCAATTCTCACACCATCAGCAGATGGCTCCCCATATTTGGGAAACTTATGTGGCAGAGGAAGGAGGAGGCCAGCTCCTCGAGTGAGTTCTGTGCCTCGTGGCTCTTCTGCCTCCTTTCGTACCTTGTCTGAATCAGAAAGGCCTAGGCCTTGGAGTAGTGGGGTTTGCCTTCTCAAGGTGGCAGGGGGCATAGCAGGATTCATGGGCTCAAGCAAAATCCAAATGCCAAGATTTGGGCCAGGATTTGCCACATAGTCCCCTGGGCATTGGTTTTCCCATTGACAAGATAGGGATAATGATTCTTGCCATTTCTGATAGGAGTTGTACAGGTAAATGAGCAGCTAGTGCATGGCAAATGGTCAACATCATGGCCGCTGACAGCAGCACAAATGTAAGGGCCCTGCCAGCAGCCTCAGCACTCCACGAGTATGTACAACAATAGCTGTCTTCCTTGCTTCCCTCCACTGAGGAGTACAGTGTGCTTCCCTCAGGATGGAAGGAGAAGCCACGAGACTTGACCCTGGGATTTAGTGCTGGGGGCTGTGGGGAGGAGCTCCTTGGGGAGGTGGGATGCAGGGAGTAGCTCCCTGGATATATCTCTCTGAATGCATTGCTAAAGGCCCGTTCTCATTTTTAAAGTCATTGGTGAATGGCTGTGATTTGGATGTGTGTGTGTGTGTGTGTGTGTGTGTGTGTGTGTGTGTTGAAACAGGACAAGGTCTCATTAAGTCACTAAATTTGAGGGGCTGAGCTCAAACTTGCAATCTTCCTGCCATGACTTCCCAGAGTGCTAAGATTATAGGTAGGTGCCACCAAGCCCAGTTTGGGTGACAGTTTTAAAACCCTTTTAACACTGACTCACCCTGGCCATCAGGGATAATTCTGATCACAGCAGGACTGGGCTGGCAGGAGTGAGGCAGAAAGCACCCTCACCCCAGCGTGGGACAGTACTGGGTGGGGCCCTGACCAGGGGCTGCTGACCTGTGCACTGTGGGTCCTGCCTCCCCAGTGACATTTACGTATGTTGGGTGAACATCAAGCAAAGCCCAACAGAGGACCTGAGGGTAAGGGGTAAGGACAGGTGGCATAAAAAGATGAGAGGCTCAAGTAGCATGGTTGGCAGCCCACTCACTCAGGAAGGATGAGAGACTCACCTCTTTCCTTCTGCCTGTCACTATTGCTTTCCAAGTGCAGCCACTGTTTATCTTTTGGGAGCATGCTCTGGACCAGCTTAGGAGCTGGGTCAGAGTGGAAAACAGTTCAGTCAAGTCCCTTCCTTCATGGGACACACAGTGCTGAGGAAGCCAGACAAGGGCATGGGTCATTATGAGTATGCCAAGCATTTGCAGGTGCGCCAGAAGCTCACAGTGCCCAGGTACACAGCCCGAGGAGCAGTCAGGGCAAAGGAGCTGCAGGTTCCAAGGCCCAGATTGGCACACTGGCTTTGGACATTTTTCATATATCTCATCTGGCCTTCCTGCACTCCCTGTTCATAGGTGAAGACATGCACACTGCGTATTTGAGTTCTCTTTGGCGTTGCTAGGTCCCTGGGAAATGGAAGTACACAGTGAGATTCAGTTGGCCAGATGCTGTCCCTCACCGTGCATGCCAGGACATTAGATCTTCCCCTGTGGCCCAGTGAGACCCCTGCTTCTGCAGACACTGACATGCCTTTTCTCCTCCCTCGCCATTCTTCCAGAGAGTGATTTGGATCTGATTGTAGCAGTCAAGGGCCTATGCTGGGATTAGATTGACTTAGGCTCAAAGCCCACTTTAAAATTCAACTACTACAATCTTGGAGAGATTAATCCACCTCTCTAATTGTCAGTTTCTGACCTGTAGAACAGAACTAATGAAAATGCCTATAAAGGATGATTTGGACAACTGTACTGTGTGTTTCTGCTTATCTATGGAAAGAAGCAGATAATGCTTAATTTGCTTTGTCTCCTTTTTTAATTGTTTCTCCTTTTTCTCTTCTTAATTTCCTATATATTTCTTTCTCTTTTTCTTTCTTCTTCCAATTTTACATGCATATACCTGGTAATATGGATAACTCGTTGGAAGACAACACTATACATTACAACAAATACTGTGAAATTTATATTACTTTGTTTAGTGAAATTCTGTATCACTTGTAATTTTTCTGTTTTCATACTTTTTGTGCTCTTTAAAAAAATAAAAATTTTAAAAAGAAAGAAAATGCCCACTAGCCAGGTATAGTGGCTTACACAATAATCCTAACAACTTGGAAGGTTGAAACAGGAGGATCACAAACTCATAGTTAGTCTGGGCAATTGAGCAAAATAAAGAAGGGCCAGAGATACAACTCAACTTAGTAGTAGAGCAACCCCAGGTTTAATCCCCAATCGCACCCCCCAAAAAATCCTATGTTAGATTGTGAAGGTTAAATGAGAAAATGCCATGTACAGTGAGTAGATTAGCACTAACATACATATGACACCTCATTTGTAGTTCTGGATGTGCTTTTTGCAGCACCGATGCTTGGACACAGGCCCTTCTCACTGAGCTACATCCCCAGTCCTTCTTTTCTCTTTTATCATAAGACATGATCTCACTAAGTTGCCAAATTACCCAGGCCGAGCTCAAGTTTATGATCTCCCTGCCTCAGCCTCCTGGAGTGTTGTGACTATAGGCGTGTGCTGCTTGGCCCAGCTGTGGCACCTTCTTTGGAGACAGAGTCAGAGACAGGCATGTGGCTGAGAGCAACCACAGACTGTTGGCTAGGAAAATGCTGATCAGTTGAGATAAAATTTAATAAGAATTTAATAAGCATTAGACTGTGTCTCAGATCTCTGTCTCTGTCTCAGCCTCTGCCTCTGTCTCTCTGTTTCTATCTCCCTGTCTGTCTGTCTCTGTCTCTGTCTCTCTGTCTCTCTCTCTCTCTCTCTCTCTCTCTCTCTCTCTCTCTCTCTCTCTCTCACACACACACACACACACATATAGCTTTATAAGGGTGAGTCAAGGAAGCCAGCAGAATACATCTCGGGTGAAATCCTTCTGCATTTTAGTGAATTACAGGCACAGAGGAGTCCAAGCTTTCTGTAGCTGCTAACCTCTCCAGTTGCTTTATAGAAAAGCAGAATCCAGACTGAGGAATGTGATCTGGCAGCTCAGGTGCCATGAATCAAACCACCCTGCAGCATTATAATAAGTTCTGCTGTCACATTTTCAAGATAGACTCCAAGGAGACAAGAGCCCTGAGGATGCAAGCATTGAAAAACAGGTTATGCGAGGAATGGCATTTTCAGCCCAGAGAAGAAAAGGCCCTGCAAGTGCTATCTTTCATTTACACGGCCAAACATTCCTGAAATGCCTAGTAAGTGTCCGGCAACATGCAATGTGTTACCAAGCTATGGAGAAAGGTCTGTTTCCCGGAGGTCTGTGGTAAGTGCCATGAGGCACAGCTCACTTTCCCTCTTGGAGGTGACAGGCCTAGCCACCAGCTAGTGGGGATGTGAGCCCCTGGGGGCCCCCACCCTGTCCCTCAGTGGGAATAGCCTCTCCCATGGTCATGCTGCCTCCCAAGGAATAGCCTGATGGAGGAAAGGAAGACCAGGTGTCCTCGCCACAAGATGGACAGCTCTAGGGGGCCATCCTGGCTCAAGGGCACTCGAGGGACCAGACAGGCTTTAGTTGCAACCAAAACGGTAGTGGCTTCTCCTTCTGCCTAATCCAATCATTGTCATTTTCTTGGAAGGGATAGAAGAGATGAAGGGAGGCAAACAGGCAATCATAATAGAAACGGTAGAGCTAGGAATGGGGAACATACAGGGGGACACGGGCGTGCCCGATCCAGAACTGTGGGGTACCTTTGTCTACTTCCTGCTGCTATAGCAAAATGCCGGAGACTGGGTATTTTCTAAAGAAGAAAAATAATCTGGTTCATGATCACAGAGGCTGGGAAGTCCATTAGTATGGTACCAGCATTTGGGAACAACCTCCATGCTGCAGAGGCTATCCTGTGGGGACAGACAGCTAGTCTGGCTGTCCAATCTGTCTGCTCCATGTTTCTGCACAGCTAGTGATGCAGCCCGAAACCCACCTCACAGCCACACCTAGGCGTCATTATCCCCCACAGGCCCCGCCTCCAAATACCACAACACAGAAACTTGGGGATTCAATTCCAAACACACAAACTTGGAACACATTCAAAACACTTTGAGGAGTCAAGGAGTTTCCCAAAAGAGCTAACCTGACGTGAGATACAACACAGAGATGGAGCACGAGCAAGCACGACTTTTGACTCCAGGCAGCCCTAAATGGAAGCAGAAAGACCCAGATCCGGCAAGTGCGTCCTAGGCCATGCTCACCAGGCCTTGCAGGAGGTGTCCTGCTCTGCCTCTGCTCTTCCAGGCCTCCTGGGTCTCTGCCCAGAGCCTGCACGGATGCCACCCTGGTTTGCAACTGCTGGACACTACCAGCTGCATCAGAGGGAGCTGAGATAGAAAGAGGGGGCTCTACTTCTGGAGCCTCAATTTTGCTGCCTCCACCCCCACCCCACCCAGAGTGCATTTGAGCTCAGAGATTAAAAACTCATTCCCTGACAGGAAATGAGGAGCTGATGCCAGGACCGCCCAGCTGAGAAAATAGGAACAAGATGGCCTTGAGCAGCTGATGAACTCTCCACTCCTAGATCCTCAAGGGAAGGCAGGAAGACGGGCCCCTGAATCCCAGGCGCTTCCACACTGTTTTCTCTGAGGCTTCATCCCGAGAGTGTGGGAAGACCCTGGCCACAGTGGCACCCACAGCTCTAAAGTGCCCAGGGTCCCATGGTTGCAAGTCACTTGTCCAAGAGCAGAGAAACCAAGGAGTGATACGGAATGAGCACAGCATAGTAGCCCAGCCTTGCAATCAGCTGGCTATGTGACCTTGGCAAGTCTGTTCATCTTTCCAGGTTTGCATTCTATTACAGGGCTGCACTGTGCTGTGCTGTGGTGTGGCATGGTGTGGTTTGGTTTGGTTTAGTCTGGGCTGGGTTGGGCTGGCTTGGGCTGGTTTTTCAGGGCTAAGGATTGAACCCAGGGTCTCACACATGTGAAACACATGATCTGCAATTAGTCTGCATCCCCAGCCTTGGGCCTTGTTTTTTTTTTTTTTTTTTTTTTTTTTTTTTAACCCATGCAAGAGAATAGTTGGGCTTCTGGACTAGATTCAATCGCTTCTTCCATTTAGTCCTAATTTTTAAGGAAATAAATTGAAGTTTTTACCTATATGACCAGAATCTTCTAGCCAACAACTGAGGTCTTCAATCCAACTGGACTTCCTAGCAGAGGAGAGGCCAGGGAAATACATGACATGCCACTTCAGCCCCATTCTGGTGTTTGCTTCTGGCTCCAGGTCAAGGTGAAGGTTGATGAAAGCTTTTAGAAGTGTCTCAGTTACTTTTCTCACATTGCTGGGACAAAATACCCAACACCCAAAGATAAAGGAGGAAAGGTTTATTCAGCTCACAGTTGTGGGGGGTCAGCTCAGTTAGTAATCAGCTGGCTCCAAGGCAGGGTGGCACAGCACAGGGGCAAGCATTCATGGCAGGAAAGACAGGAAAAGTTAGAACAAAAGGGGGAGACAAGCCTCTCTTCATCCCTTATGTTGTACGCAGGCTGCCACCCTTCGGGGCAGGGGTAGCCCTCACACCGTCTCCATGCCCTCCTCTTGCACAGGATGAGGATGTTCACAAAGGAAGGACCCTGGTTCCCTCCCAGCCAAGTCACTTAGTTAAACTTCTAAACTTCTCAAGTTGACACAATGAACGACATCCTGAAGCAGTAAGGGCACATCCTCTGCACCCTAGGGTATAGAACTGCTGAGTTAAGCTTCTAGACTTCTCAAATTGACACAATGTCTCGATCTTTACAGGAAGCATATTTTTTCTTCCTATCAGGTTTAGATGCCAATTAGGTCAGCTCCCACCCGGATTCTCCTGCCTGGAATACCCTTTCTAGATTCTCAGCCCCATGAGTGTGCTTCAGAGGGGCAACAGTGTCCACACCCTTCATGCCAAACAAACTGTCCTGAGGTTTGTGTGGCAGATGCTTCTGGTGGAGTCTGGTGTGCTTTGCCAGCCTTAACCTCAGGGATGACTAGATCAACTGAATCAGCAGACATTCATAAACTACTAAATCTACATGCCAGATGCTGGAGCCAGCAAGATGAAGTGGTCCCTAATGCGCGGAGGTCATAGGAAACTGTGAGATGTGACTTTTTTCTCTTGCCCCTTTACCTTATTCTCAACACCTCATTGACAGTTCCTGCGCAAGTGTTCCACAAGTGGCCCATTTTCCTGGGTGGCTAAATAGCTCAGCTACGTAAGTCCTGCTCAGATAATCTGTTCCCAGGCCAAGATTTCTTCTCTTTTTCCTCCTGCTCTTTCTCCTTCTGCTCCTTCCTCTCTTCCTTCCCCTCTTCTCCCTTTCCACTCTCTTCCTCCTCTTCCTTTCCCTCCCCCACACCATGTCCAGCTTTATCATTTGCAGACAAAACCTCAACTGTGAATATAACTGCACATCTTCTACTGCGTGAAAGAGGAGCTAGTGCTTATGCACAAATGGGAGGCAGTAGATTTTTGTTTTAAATAAACACTTGAATATGACTTGGGTGCTCCGAACAGCTGGCCTCTAGGTCTGTGTAGCAGAGCTGTCTAGTCTATGATCCTGCAATGATTTCATGCCCCCTCAACCTCCAATGCATGGAATCAGGAGGCAAATCATCAGACATGGTCACAATGAGTTCCTTTTCTAGATCCTTTCCTAGCTACCTATAGACAAGATCTGTCCAGGATAAAGACAATTGGAAATTCCTAAAGGTCAGTGGTCTATAACTATTAAATAGTCTACGTGATTCTTTTGCTTCCCAAGGATGTATAGTTCTGCGGCTCATAATTGATCATTATAGCTACCAAGATCTGAGGCTGTGCTCCATTATCTAGGAAGGACACCCTTTGTGACAGTGACATGGCATCAGGAAGAAACCACCTTAGTCTGTTGTGTGCTGCTAAAACATACCAGAGGGTAGATGACTTGTGAAGAAAAGAAGTTTATTGAATTCACAGATCTGGAGGTCTAAGAATATGGTAGCTATACCAGTACGGCTCTGGTGAGGACCTCTCTGGAAAGGCCTAACATAATGACTGTCACTGGAAAAAGGGTGTGGGAGAGGACACATGGTGAGACAGGATGTGAGAGAGATGTAGGACAGGTGCCCGTTTCTGTTTTAACAAGCCCCTCTCATCAACCTCCCACACTGGAGAAAGAACACATTCCCAACAGAAAAACTCTCTTCTCTCTTGAGGGCCAAATCAGCTCCCACGAGGCCACACCAACTGGGTCCCGCACCTGTCAACACCACCACGCTGAGGGCCATGCTTTCAGCACATAGATCACTGCGGGCCACACTCAGACCATAGATAGACCGTAGCCAAAGGACCTGCTAGTTACCCATTGCTGTGTAACAAATGACAGCCAATGCAGCAGCCAGAAGCAACATGCGTTCACTATGTCCTGGTCATTCTAGGGCTAGGATTTAGGCACAGCTCAGCTGGGTCCTCTGATCCAGGGATTCTCAGAAGCCTAATGTCAAGTTGCTGGCCAGGGTTTGGTGTGCAAACCAAGAAGGCAAGAGTGAGAGTCTGCAGGCAAGAGAAGAGTCACAATCTTCTGTAAGCAGAAAAGTGACAGTGTCACCACTGTCACACTCTATTAGACCACCTCTATGTTCCAGGGAAGGGGCTACACCAAGTGTGGAAACCTGCAGCTGGGGGCCAGTAGAGCCACCTTTAAGGCCATCTGTCACCGAGAGGGGACAGAAGAAGAACACAGAGCATTCAGCAAAGTCAGTCCTGACCAGCAGTGTGGGGACAAGTGTCACAGCTCAGAGGAGCTTAATCCTATGACATGGGTGTTGGAAGTGAGAACAGAGGCATCTCAGGGTAAGATGTTGTCACACAGCACACAATGACAGACATGAGACACAGCCCCAGGAGGGTGTGCTTGGTGATAGTTTCTGACCTGTGTTTTCCCAAAAGAGAGGAGAGCACCTAGTCAACATCTGGAGTATAGAGAAAGACCTATCATGTAAAAACCCAAAGAGGGATAATGTCGCACCTAGCATCCTTTTGGGTGGTATCAGCCCCACCTGTACCTCCTAGAGTGTTGAGATGTGAAACGCCCTGTGGGCTAGACATGCAGGACTCTAATCGCCACTGATCTTTTCTCCAGAGTACATTGTGCCTTTTGGAGACATCCTCATTCGTTGCCAGTTCTGAGTTCCAGGGAAGGGGCTTGAGTGATCACAAAGCTGCAAGACTCTCCCTCTTCCTCTTCTTGTGACTCCTGCAGTCCCATGCTGTGGTTGAAATTCAGAGGTTTTGGATTGCAAATATTGCGGGAGGTCTCTGAAGCCTGGTCTTCCAAGTAGAGCAGCTGATGAGGCCATACTGGGCCCCAGAGGGTGCCTTTGGGAAACTCTCATAGACCATCATGCTCCCAGGGCTGCCAGGGGGCCAAGGTTGGCTCAAGTCACAGTCAATCACTAGCCTTTCACCTTTGATGGGAAATGTGGGCTAGCATCACCTCCCCTTTTGATGAATAAAGAGACACCTCAATTTAGGAGATATGATCAGCTTTCTTGTTCGAAAGATCCAAGAGGTGAGTTCTTCTGGCTTATGTTAGTCAGCTTTTCATGACTGTGACAAATACCTGAGCAATCACTTCAGGGAGGAAAAGTTGGTTTTGGACTCCATTTCAGGGGTTTCAATCCACTCTTGTCTGGCTCCATTGCTGTGGGCCTGTGGTGTGGCAGAACATCATGGTGAAAGGTGCAGTGGACAAAAGCTGCTCACTTGGTGGCAGCCAGAAAGGAGCAGTGGGGCCTGCCTCATCCAACGAGGAGCCGCCTCCTGGTAACAGCACGCACCAGTTAACTCATGAGTGGATTGATCTGCCTGATCCAGCCATTTCCCAAAGCCTCAACTCACAGCTGCACTGGCTTCCAAGCCACAACCCTTGAGCCTTGGGGAGACACATTATACCCAGACCACAGCACCTCCTTCCTCCCATCCTGTCTCCCTCACATGCTGGCCTCCACATTCCGATCCTCCAGATCAGGCAAACGAGGGTCATGTCATTGTACCCTAGCAAGCTGCTCAGTCATGAGAAAGCCCCCGGAGTGAAACCCTATGCAGCTTCTACCCTAATGTGGATAGCTGAGTTATAGTCACAGTGCCTGGAAAAAATATTCCACCACAGACTGGAGCACATACTTTATTCAAGTTATTGTCCAGTCCTTTATAGAAGCTGTCATATTAATGCTCACAACTACCTCTGGGGAAGTCCGTTGTGATACATGTATTATATAACTCAGAAAACAGCCTTGATGAGAGAAGGTGGCTTGGCCGAGGCCCATAGCAAACAGGAAGACAAGGCCTCAGACTAGTACCCACTTTCAGGCTTCCTGTCTCCTGCAGCCCCCAGAAGACAAAGACAAAGTTTCAGTTCACCTGCCTAGAGATTTGCAAGTCACTTAGGAATAATTCTCATCACCTCCTATCTCTAATCCACCACAAATCCAGACTCCCACTAGACTTGTAAGTTTTGCTTGAGTAACTTGTAGTGAGTGGGGAAAGTAATCACATTGATTGGCTGATGGAGTGGGTAGACAGGTGGAGGAGTGAGAGGAGGCAGACAGAAGCCTACCAGCCTGAGGAATCTGCAAGACTTACCTCCAAACCATGTGCAGCAGGGGCTGCTTCCTACACTACTTATCTTTCCTTGTCTCTCTGAACAAAGTGAAGTCCTCTCAGAAAATAATCCACTCCCACTTTGACAGCTCAAGAGGCCAGAGGAACCTGCAGCACCCTAGTCCCCAGAAAACATCATCTCCTCCAAGGAACTATGATGTAAACTTAGATCAACTGGTCATTGATACAAGGAATTGTATTTTGATTTCCTTCTCTGGAAAGCTGTCGTCTAGGTCTCTAGTTGGGGTTGAGGGGACCCCCTAGTCAGAGATTCTTTACTCTTCCTCTGACATGTCACTTTGAAGGCCAGATGTTTAACCATTGGTTTCCAATTATCCCATAGTGGCCTACTCCTTTGCTAGGAAAAGATCTACTAGCAAAACTGGAGGCAATTCTCAAATTCTGGCTAAGGCCAAAATGAAGTCTAGTCCTTTACTTGTTAGGACTACACCAGCTTCCCCTGGCCAAATTAGGCAGCCTGCTGCATGGTAAAGTACAACACCCAGTAGGACAAATACTACTACGCCAGTAGTTACAAGGCCAACAGACCCATCTGGTTCCCTAACTGAAAGCAGCATCTAACCAAGGAAGAGGCACATAAGGGCCCCCCGCCCCTCAGACAAGTTCCTCACACAGGGCCTTCTGAAGCCTTGCCAGCCCCACTCCAGAACCCCTATTCTCCCTGTAGTCAAACCCTCAGGAGAATATCCTCTATCTCCTGAACAAGGCTGTCCTTCCAACCTACCTTCTAGTGCAGACCATATGCAATACTCTACTGGTTCTCAGTCTTTTTAGCTTTAAATGACACATTTTCTTCTTATCTCCCTACATCCAGACTCCCGCTTTCTGTTTGCCTTTGAATGAGAAATTCCTACTTCAAGAGAAAAGCAGCAATATACTTGGAGGTGAGAGACAGTTCTCACCTTTTGACTTGGGGAATTAGAAAAAGATTAGAGGAATTTAAAGCCCCCAAAGGGAGCCATCCTACAGTATGTGGATGATACTCTAGCTCATATTCTGACTCAGAAATGATCTAACCATAAAACTTTATAGACTCTCAACTGTCTAGCTAAGAGGAGATATGAAGGCTCCAAAGAAGGTCAGGCACAGTGGCACACACGGATAATCCCAGAACTCAGGAGGCTGAGGCAGGAGGATTGCCGTACATTCAAGGCCATCTGGACTACAAAGTGAGTTCAAGACCAGCCTGAACTGCATAGTGAAACCAGTCTCAAGAAAAAGAAATTGTTGGTCTCCAAAGAGAAACTTCAGACATCCCTCTAAAAAATTTAAAATCTGGGGTATAGTGCTATATCTAGGGACAACAGCTATCTAGGGACCAGATCCAGGCTACCTGTGATCTTGAGCCTCCTGCATCAAACAACAGTTTCTCTTCTTCCTAGAGATGGGTGGCTTCTATAGGATCTGTCTACCTAAGCTTGGACTAGTGGCAAAGACTTCATATGAGGCTGCCCAAGTCCCTGAATCTGTGCCTTGAAATGGGAAAAAGTGTCTGACAATGTTTTTAGGTAAAGTATGCTCTGGAGACAAAAGTTTACATGTAGTTAAGAAGGTAATGGCTTACCAAGTATCAGGCCATGCTCTCAGCTACCTCTGAGGTTGCCGTAAAATCTGCACTGCTTTTAACCCTGCTCCTTTGATGAATACGGACCCAGAAGTTACCTACTGATGTGAACAAGTGATATCCCGGACCTATCCAAGGAAGCAGGGCGTTGGTGACCTGCCCCACCAAAGCCTTGAAGTGTGGTTCCCTGATAGAAGTTTGTCAACCAATCATCTGTAAAGCACAGGCAAAAAACTCTACAACTCCTAGAGGCAATCCACTGACCCAAGAAGATCACATGCACTCACTACAAAGGACACCAAAAAGACATGTCTGGGGTCTCCTTGGAAAATCAAAAGGCTGACAGGGAAGCAAGAAGAGCAGCCTACCCCCCCCCCAGGCCCTGGCCTCATTTCCAGTTCCTGAGGAACTATTTTGGTCCTTCCTCAAGGGACATAATGACAAATTATAACCCTACATGGGAAGTGGGCCTCAGTATCTGGGAAAAGTAGAGGGAGCCAACCAGATCCTAAAGTGAGCTCTGGCAAAATCTTTGCCAAGAAATATCTGAGTCCTGGCTCCAATTCTGCCACTGGTGCTTATGAGGGTCTGCCAATGGGGCTGTGTTTGGGCCCATTCGAGGTGTATGGGAACCCATTTCTATTCTCTGACATGATAGAAGACCCAGAGACCACAAGGCTCTTACTGTAGGACCAAGTATGACAGACACTCCAAATGTATAGGTACAAACTCCTGCTGGCTACTGGCCCAGGAGGGCCACCTACTGTCACTCCTAGAGACCAAGTGCTTGTCAAAAACTTGGAAAGTAGGGATACCCATTGACAAATTAAAGCCAGACAAGAAGGGCTGCTTATCCCTGATGCTTGCCATGCCCACTGCAGCAAAAGTGACAGACAGATAATTGGATTCATCTTTCTAGGTTAAAGCCAGTCCAATCTGAACTGTCTGAAGAGCAAGATCACCCAGAGGGAGAAAGCTACTGCTGTGAGCCTCTGCACGACTTCAATTTCTCTTCAAATCCCAAGACTTCACTGTGGCTGCAGGAAGTGGCAAAACTTGATCTGCTACTGGTATTGGGGCTAGTAGTGAAGTGTCATGGGCATAAACTCCTTTTTTTTTTTTTTTTTTACTGTTTTCTGACAGTTTTTTCTTTTTTCAACCCATCCAGTGAGCTGCAGCACTCCAAGGTAGTTGGAAAGCACAGAATCCCCAGTAGATAGAGTCTGTAGTCCTTTACAGCTTAAAGAACCTAGAGAAGACAGAGACCTCCACTGCCTTCGCAAACCATAAAGGATTATATGGCCTTGTGTCTCTCAGGGGGACATGGTACAGGAGATTAGCGTGTGGCAAACCTGTCTGGAGGAGTAGTTGTGACCTGTTAATCATAAGATCCCAGACACACGTGTGAAGAGTGCCCAACGCCCATGGGCTTCTCACAGAACTTGAGCAGGCTTTCAACAGGATGTTGAAACAGGATGGCCCCACGGACATCAGCCTGAGGTGTGGGGTCCCTCAGAACCCATATGGAGATGTTCTTATGGGTTTTCTCCAGAGTTAGACAGAATAAAAGGATACAGATGTCAAGAAGAGCTTACTATCATGGTTTTCCTCATGATAGCCTGCCCTTCATCTTCCAGGCTGGACTTTTATCTTGCTTTTCCACTTTTATTCAGCTCAAGTTCACTTTTCAGAGCCAGTTTCTCCCTTACTCTTCACATTTTTTTTTCAAATAACCGGTGCCACCACTTTTTGAAAAGAAACAAGCAAACAAGAATCTTCTCACTAATAGCAATGATGTCTTAAATTCACTGAAGGTGCCCCAGACCTTTGAGTGATCATCACATATTTTTCACATGTTGAAGAAAAACAAAAGCAAGAAGGACCCTGTCCTCATGCCTGAGTGGCCCAAGATGAAGGACAGTGCTGCCTTGGTTCACGAACTGAATTCCATGATTCTGGTCACAGAATTTGTAAACCAAGGCACTACTGTACAAAGGAAGGCCTATGGATGAGGAAAGTATGAAGTGGTGGTAGAAAGAGCCATAGCTTCCAGGGTATACACACCAAAGACCTGAAGAGCACAAGTGACATGCAAGTAGGGGCCCTGCCATTTCATCAAGGCAAGGGTGCTGCACCTAGTGCCACAGGAGCCTGCGTGCTCTGTCCACAGCCTCCCCATCACTCGCTTTATTCCTCACAGCATGTGTTTTGAGACCAGAGTTGCAGAGATCCCCACTGCATAGGTTTTAGAGATGCAAAGGTGAGGGCTCTGAGACTTGGATGACTTGGCTCCTCAGAGGCTCATCAAGGCTTGGGGGAGGGACGTGGGCAAGAGAAGAAGGGAGGTGTAAAAAGAAGGGGAGCTTTCTACCAAATGGTGCTGGGATGATGGAACATTCACATATAAACAAGTGAAGCCAGACCCATGCTTCACACTGTGCATAAAATTAACTCAAGCCAGGCAGGTATGGTAGCTCACACTTATAGTCCCAATACACTGTGAGGCTGAGGCAGGAGGATCACCAGTTCAAAACCAGCCTGGGCAACTTATCAAGAATGCATATCAAAATTTTAAAACTAGTACCAGGCATAGTGGCACACACCTGTAATCCCTACCCTCAGGAGAGGATTACCATGATTTGAGGTCAGTGTGGGCTACATAATGAGTTCAAAACCAGCCTAAACTGCATAGCCAGACTCTGTATTTAAAAAAAAAAAAAAAATTGGCTGGGAATATAGCTCATTGTAAAGGCCCTGAGTTCAGACCACAGGACCACCCATATGTACACACACACATGCACTTTCATTTACAACATATCAAAACATAAACACAATAATTAAAAGTAAAACTTTACAGGCTCAGGGGCCAGGGGTTCAATCCCTGGGCATACCATACTGGCCCCACCCCCGGAACGCACTGAGACAGAAATTGAGACTGGGTGTGGTGGCATGCACCTGTAATCCCAGCTCTGGGAGGCTGTAAACAGGAGAATCATTACAAGTCCGATCTAGTAGTGAGACCTTGAACACCCTGGAGACCTTTCCCTAACATGCAAAAAAA